>NC_089743.1:2145000-2452500 GCF_040412425.1 Macrobrachium rosenbergii
ATCACTCTTTAAAACTAAAGAGTGATTATCACCTTATATGTCCTCTGGTGTTGTTTATAAATATACTTGCCCTGAATGTCAAACAGGGACCTATGTGGGATCCACAAGTAGACTCCTTAAGGTGTGTATTGATTCTCATCGTAGTGTAAGCTTCCGTACTGGCAGCAGAATTTCAAACCCAGAACATTCCAATATCAGAAATCACTCCAAAATTTGTAGAACGTATATCGATAATAGGGACCTCTCCATTTTCGGCCATACCGCCAACCACCGAGATCTTCTTATTTTAGAATCACTTTTGATTAAACAACTTGTTCCGTCCTTAAACACTCATACTTCCTCCTCCCCTCTGTATTTGTCTTGACTTGTGTTGTTTCCATTTATGTTTACGTTTAGTTTAACGCTGTCACTCCTCTAGGTAGGTCGTTTAACCTTTTGTTCTATTACTCTGTTCGCTGCTATGTTCATTTTTAGTTTACCGAATTTCTATTACTTTTCAGTCAAATGTAAAGATTTTCTAAACTGTGTTCATTCCCTTAATTCTTATGTTGTATATACTTCTTAAATTTGGTAAGAATAATTTTTACCTTGTTAAATTCTTAATTTTCAGTTTTTACAATTTTACAAGGAATTTTATGTTTCGCTTTAACAGCCCTGATGATGTAATTAAATGGATAATTACTTAAACGTTGGAATAAAGACAGCTTGTACATCTGTGTGTGTCCTCTACCCCTTATTGATGATTATCTATATATATATATATAATATATATATATATATATATATATATATATATATATATATATATATATATATATATATATATATATATATATATATATATGTCTACTCCCAAAGCCAAATCAAAAGTCCTTCAAAGAAGGCATCGTGCTTACCCATACAAAAATGGGAATAAAAGCACGTTAAAAGAAGAAGAAGAAGAAGATATATATATATATATATATATATATATATATATATATATATATATATATATATATATATATATATATATATATATATATATATATATATATATATATATATATATATATATATATATATATATATATATATATATATATATATATATACACACACAGTATATATAAATAATATATATAGCCTATATATATATCTATATATATGTAAATATCTATTTCATCTATATATATATATATATATATATATATATATATATATATATATATATATATATATATATATATATATATATATATATATATATACTGAGGGTAAGTCAAAAGTTCCAGGAAAAATTCAATATACTCTTTATTTAAGGAAATTCAAACATAATTTTTCTACATATCTACCATCTAACTCTATACACTTTTCAAGGCGCTGTTTCCACCTCTGCAGCCCTTCTTTGTAGAAATTTGGGGCCTTCCTATTAAACCATGTTGAAACTGCATGTTTAGCAGCATCCAAAGATTCAAACCGGACTCCTCTTAAGTGTTCCTTGAGTTTTGGGAACAGGAAAAAAATCTGAAGGAGCAAGATCAGGACTATAAGGAGGATGTGGAAGAGTTTCCCACATAAATTTCCGTAAGACTTCTCTTTGCAACCCTTGATGAATGTGCTGAGCATTATCATGATGGAACAAAATTCTGCGTGTGCAACTTTCCTCGACGTTTTTAGCCAATGCAGTCTTCAGTTTTTGCAAAACACCTTTGTAGTAGTTCCCGGTGATTGTTTTTGTCCTTCAAGGAAATCAATCAAAATCACTCCTTTGGAGTCCCAAAACACTGTTGCCATAACCTTCTGGGCAGATCTCGCCACTTTGAACTTCACTGGTGCAGCTGAACCTCTTGGTAACCATTGCTTTGATTGAATTTTACTTTCTGGGTCATATTGATGGATCCAAGTTTCATCTCCAGTAACAATCCGGTCAAAAACTCTGATTCATTTGATTCAATCTTCGTTAAAACTGCAAGAGAAAGTTCAGCTCTTTGATGCAGTTGGTCTTCAACCAACGTTTTTGGGACCCAACGTGCTGAAAGTTTACTCAAACCAAGATTTTCATTTAAAATTGAAAATGCGGAACCATGGGAGATCCCAGTTTCATTAGCTATCATATCGATAGTAATCCGACGATCTTCATCCACTAGATTCTGCACCAAAGCCACAATTCTTTCATTTTTGCAGTCGATGGTCTTCCCTCTCTTGGGTTGTCTTTGAGGTCCTCCTGACCATCCTTAAATCGCTTTATCCAATCATAAACAACTGATTTAGATGGAGAAGAATCTCCATAAACTTGTTGCAAAGCTTCAATAATTTTTCCTGGTTTCCAATCAAGCTTGGTCAGGAACTTGATGTTAGCTCTCATCTCAAAAATTTTTATTTTCCATGGGTTCAAGAGGTTACTTTTCTGAAGCAGATGTTAACACCACGGTAGCAAGAGGATGACTGAGGTAACAAGTCTATATGGATCACTACATCACAGATAATTGTTTACTAAGTATTTGGGTTGTTTCATTCCTGTGTAAATACATCATTCAACAATTTTTCCTGGAACTTTTTGACTTACCCTCGTATATATATATATATATATATATATATATATATATATATATATATATATATATATATATATATATATATATATATATATATATATATATATATATATATATTACAGTATATCTATATACATATATTGATATATATCTACTGTATATCTATATCTGTATATGTAGTTCCTCATTGGACGGGTTGGTATCATTCTCGGCTAGCACTCTGCTGGGCCCGCATTTGATTCTCCAACTGGCCAATGAAGAATTAGAAAATTTACTTCTGGGGACAGAAATTCATTTCTCATTGTAATGTGGTTCGGATTCCACAATAAGCTGTAGGTCCCGTTGCTAGGTAACCAATTGGTTCTTAGCCACATAAATTAAATCTAATCCTTCGGGCCAGCCCTTAGAGAGCTGTTAATCAGCTCAGTGGTCTGGTTAAACTAAGGTATACTTAACTTTTTTTATATCTATATATATTGTTGTATGTGGGCTTTGGCTAATGAGTTTTTTAATTAATTACTGTAATTTATGTAGCCCTGCTCTGCCAAAGACACACATAAACTGTCAACTGAAGCTAAAACTTACCCCTAAAAGACAGACAATTACTTAACTGGATTTGGTCGCCAGTCGGAACTATGATTGAATAACTGGATTGTTTCTGCAACAAATGAATTACATCAAACCCCTTTCATCACCCACCTAGTCCCAACAAAGAAAGAATGAGCATAACGACGGAATTTACATGAACCAATTATTTGACGTCGGACAGAGTCAATTTTCTCTGCTTCACTTACAGTATAACGCAACAGTGTTCATACACTCGCGGCTACCGTATAAAGTTAGTATTGGTAAAGACTATTTTTCTTCCAAACAATGGTGATGTCAGTATCCAAGGCTTGCCTGAAATTTTACTTACATTTTACTTTCCCTAATTCCTACTTACTGCACGGGAATAGCTTATGCAATTTCACTAGGCAATATACAATATCCATAAACAACTTACACATCTACTCTACTCCATTAATACATTACAGAAAAAGCCATTAAATAGAGGGCATTATGAACATGAGTAAGAACATCAAACCTGAAATCCCTTTGTTTTTCGTATCCAAGAACCATATGAAGTGCTCTTATTAATGTCTATCAAAATAAAAAAAACTGAATCCAGCATTTGCAAAGGTCCACAGGGAGTTTGTGAAAGAGTCTATGTGGGATACACTAGACATTTTCTATCAGAGAGATAGCAGAATATAAAAGATCTGTTAAGTATGGCCATGAAAAGTTTGAGATTTTGGGTACTGCATTAACTGGATGGAGTTCTCTTTAATTAAAGTACAGTGTGTCACCGACTTACGGTTTTTCATCGTTATCGACGCTTACGGCACCATAACTTGATGTTTGGAGCAGTAACTTGATGCTGCATCAAGTTACTGCACCATAACTTGATGTTTGGCGCTGTAACCTGATGCTGCATCAAGTTAATGCACCATAAGCGCCGTTAACTTGATGCCTATTCTTGCAGTGACAAAGGTAATTCAACCAGCCCAACCACTAAATAACATTACTAAATAAACCATCAGTCAATCCTCTTATCTATTTCCTATCAAGTACAGCAAGCAAGAAACCTAGATGAGAGCAAATCTGGACAGAACGCCTTTATAAAACCCAGACAAGTTTAATCTAAACACCTTTTGATCCCTTATAAATAATGCCTTTATAATACTTCTCATTTTCAAGTGAGATGAGGGCTAATGTGTACTGGCCAACATATAATGGCTTATTACAACGTTTTCTTATGGGACCTTTTTACAACAAATATCAAACTGTTTGATTACAGAAAACAGGAATACATCCGTTCTTTTGCACTTTCTCAACATATTTTCACAGCTCATGTCTTCATTTTTTCCTCTGAAGTTATAGTTTAGTACCAGTATTTTTAGTCTAGACTTCATCACTATTACTAAACTCTCTTGTACCTGATTCATCTACATATCTCTTTTTACCCCTCTAATCACTGAACCTAAGCAAAGTCATCCCCTTACCTCTTTTATTTTTTTCAATTTCCTTGGAAATCCTATTTCTTTTTTATTGGGTTTTGAGTTTTTGCTTTGTAGTTTCATTTCTTCTACTTTACCACTATAAAACCTATATATATTAATCAAACTTCCTCCCCATCAGTATTTATGGGTTTTTATGATATTGCAAAACAGCAATATTTTCTATATTGCACTGTTTTTATAGGTCATATACTGCTGCAGCTATTAGCCCCAAATACGGTTGGTTTTCCAGCATTCCTTTCATGACTCTGAAGTGTTCCCTTTAGTTCCTCTATATCCCATTCCTTTATTCTTCCCCAAGAATCTATATTAGTATAGATAGTAGCAACTAACACAGTTTCAAATATTTTCATTTTAATTTCTATGGACATTTCTTCTTTCATGTTTCCATATTTTGTAATTTCATGGGCAATGAATTCCACTTTTTCTTTCTTATTCTTTATACTAGATTTTATGGTCAGCTTTCTCAACGTACCATTCCCACAGGCATTTGTACTCTTCACCCTGTATTTCATCATTTCTTACTCGACTTTTCATTTGTTTCTCCTCTATTCTGTTTCCTATAAGTAGTATCCATGATATCTCTGGTTTTATACTGAAGATAATTTTGTTCAAGATTCTATGCAATGGCAGCTGCCTATTGCCACTTCAATTCCCTCCCTTCTGCTGTTAGGGCAAAACATAGGTACACCACTGTTGTGCAGAGGTCAAACAGGGCAAGAAGTGGATGCTTGGGTGTTTTTTGGATTCAGCACAGTCAGAACACGACTGGGCATTTCCGGTCCAAATTCAGCATTGTCAATCTTCTCAAAGGCCCTTGGTTCCATTCAACATGTTGAACGCAAGTAAAGTCAGCACAGAAATTTCCAGAAGCTTTACCTGGTTATAGAACCGGATTTGTAGGAGTGTCACCGTGGTGATGTAAGTCCATTTGTTCAAGTGGGAGTGATCTTTGGTGAAACATAGAGCATTGTTGTTGTTAGAGTTGATTATCACAGACGCTGAAAGACAAGCTCACTATTAACTGTTGGAAAGGTGAGCTTAAGAGAGTTGATGAAAATTCAATGCCTTGCTGTGTGTGTTATTATTTCGTAAGGCTTGTGATTTTTCTTATCTGTGCATTTTCTTTATTTGGATTTTAATTGTGTTATGGGAAATATCCCGAACTGTCTCATATTTAAACTAATAAGAATGTTTCTTGATTGATAGATGTTACTGGGATAAACCACGCACAGGTGAGCAAATAGTGTGGACAATGGTCGGGGGTGACTGTTTTAGACATCTGTTTTTTTTTTTGTCTGACTAATGGACTTCAGTGTTAGTACGGGACACTTAGTATCAATGTGGGGGAAAGAGTTTGGTTTCTCTTTTATTATCACTTTTGTTTTAGTGACATTGTAGGTGGGGAGTTTAATAACCTGCTATTAGCTCAGTTTGTTTTATTTAATCAATCTCATGTTGGATTTGCGAAATAAAAGTCTATTTTTGTATCCCAGGTTTGATTTAAAACATACTCGTTTAGGTGTACTGTAGAACTGCATTAGGGTTTAAGAGAGAGAGGGAGAATGCAAGAGAAAAAGACGGTTTTACTTTGGTCAGCTACCAACCTGCGGAATTTTTGCCAGGCAAGTTGGGAAAAAAGTTGTTTGAATGTTTGTTTCATATAATATATATGCTATTTTAGTTTCCACATCTCTAAGTGTGAGACTTTTATGGCTGATTGTGTTCATGTTCTTGGTTGAGCACAGTTTTGGTCCAAACTTTGCGCCCTGATTGACTTTTCCTTGTCCTGTCTTCAATTCCTTCAGTTTTTCTCTACTACTGTTCTTCATTTCCTATTCGTTTCACAACAAATCAATGATGACTCCTTCCACCCCACCATTTTCCCAGTTCTTTGGTGCAGTCTGTCAGGCTAAGTTTGTCAAGGAACTTGAGAGAATCTCCAAATTCCATGTCCATATGGGCTCCAAGTATTTGTTACAATCAATTACAGAATTAAGGGTAATTGAATGATCTGATGTAAATCTCCCTTTGATCCCACCACACTGATGCTTATTTGCCCATTCCTTTCTTAATTTTTCAGTCTTAGTTTTTCACAGATTTTGCATGATAATTCCTCTTTAATTATCCATACTTATTTGTTTACTGATAAGGTTTCCATTTATTTCTACTCTTCAGGATTGCTACTTGTTCATCTATATAATTTATTAATATTTCCATGCGTTCTTCCATATCCCATATTTTTAATTTCCGTCTGCTATTACCCATTGACTAATTATCTCTCATTTTCTTACTTTTTAAGCTTTTAATTACTTTCATTTATACCTGACTTCACTATCAACCCATTTTGACTTCTCTACTGGTTTTCCATGCTAATATCATTCTATTAATTTCTTTGGAAGTTTTTTCCTCTACTGAGCTTGATTCCATTTCTTTAAATATGTCCCCATAAAAATGCTAAATTCTTTCTTTATACCCTGCACATTTTCAATTACTTTTCATTTTTTGTTCTTAAATGCATACATCCAGCCATCGATTTTTTCCCGAAGTCCCAGACAACTGCACCATTAAATCCTCATTTTTCAATCCCTCTATTTTTTGCGTAACTCTATCTCATTTTTCCTTAGCGCTTTCTTCACTTTGAATTCTTGTATTAAAATTTCATGTTGTTTCTGAAGACTTCTCTTCTCCACTTTTGTTTCCTTCAGCATCCTTTTTATTTTGAAGTGTGCCTGAGGAACTGCCGACTGTCGAGTTAGGTAACTGTAAATCGATGGGTTTTTATTGAGCCCACAAATTTTGTCTTTAATACTTTCATGTTCAGCTTGCTGAATTGGTTAATTTTTCTTCTTCTATCTTTTTAAACCATGCACACAGGCATGCCATCCTCTTTCCATGGATGTAATTTTTTTCAAATTTAACAATTTGCAAATTTCTCCCGTCAGGGGCATACACCCTGGTGCATGGCAATGAATGACTGAAAAGAGCAAATATCAACCTACCTCAATTCCTTCCAGGTTAGCACTTCTTAGTACCATGGCAATTGTGGGGCGATTCTTCTAAGGACTTTTCGTGCAACCAGCCCGAACAACCAATTTTTTTTCATGCACTCAGGACTCTCCTCATACAAGGGTCCTTTAAGCCTCAGGCTTTTTTGAAGGCTTAATAAGAAATTTTAGATGCACAGCATTTACATTTCGAGATCTTCTATCAGGTAATCTCAGAGAGGGGAATTTCTGCTAAAACAGTTGAGATTAAATTAAGACCCGATGATGTCAATGCAACTAAATTAGCTGCTAAAATATGAGAATTAAACTAAAAAGATTTAGATTAAATCAGAGCCCATTCTTCCCTGATAAGTTTTTTCTTTACACTGCCCAGACCTTCAAGAGTTTTTTCTAGTCTTTTCCTCTCCACTGATCACCTTGGAAATTAACAGATTTCCTTCCAGCCTTTGACTCAGGCAGGTCATCAACTGTGCTTCGGAGGTGGAACTGATCAAGTTAGTCATATATGAGACAAGGTTCAATTACTATATCATCTATACTTCTACAGGAGTTTTGACATTATCTTGAATTTTGGCCAGCACATGAAGCTCCAGACTCCTTTTTCTTGCCTAAAAGATGTTAAATGGGATGGCTCTTCTCTACTCCTTAGGCCTCCACTGTCAATGGGCTCCCTGCTAGGTATAACCAAGGTCACCCAATGTTACAATCTTACAAACAGGCTAGTGTGCATGCTATCTGGACAGTCACATAATGTTTCTCTAATCTTCTAACTGCGTCCCAGTCAAGCTCTTGATTCCTTGTTCTATTTGGGATTTTCAGGTTCCTTACTCTTCTCTTTTTTAGCAACTTCCTTAGTCTCTTCAAGTCCTTTTCACCTTGCTGAGGTATCAGCAGCTCAACACCCCAGCCCCCTCAAGCTATGCTAAGGCCATAGGTTTGTAGTGAAAGTGTATAATCTCATTACATTATCCATAAGTGCCTACTTCCCATCCCCAAGACTCTTTTGTAACTCAGTCAGACTACCCAAAAAGTGTTAAGCACAAGCACTAACCTACTGGAGGTAGCTGATCTCTTTTTCTTTTACTGTGGAAGGTGGAATTCAGTGCAACAAACAAAAAAGGTTAATAATAGGAAAACACTTGTTTAAAAAAAAATTACACACAAACATTTTTAGCAAGTCTATGGATTGTGTTGATTAAGGCTCAGCACTGCTAAGAAATGCGGTTAAAAGAAAAATAATCATACACACCAGTAATATTGCCTGCCGCTCCAGTGGGGACAACAATCTCTACAGGGGCCCCTACATCTGAACAGAGCTGGTAGTAACTGAAGAAGAAATGAGCCACTTGAAGCATGATGCGCCCCCAGTTAATTGAATTTATGGAAATCAGATTATGCTTGGATACTAGTTTTTGGTCTCCAAAGCATTGTTTGATTGGCTCGTCTAAGTCATCTGAAGTTCCTTCCACTGTCAATCACAGAAGAAAATTACTACAATTACTTTGGATATGGTATATATTTACCAAGTAATTTTCCCAAATTAAAGTGACTAATGTAAAAAAAATACCTTTTCAGTACATGGTAAAGAGAAAACTTTCATACTAAAGAGCAACTTACAAGAATAAAGGTGTTCTCTCTTAGCAGATATCATCTAAATAGGAGTCATGACATTATCTACATATCTATTCACTCTGTATGATCTGAAGTGTAATTATGCTCTTATCCAGTAAGAAACGTCAATCATCAATTATGAGGACAATTTTAAAAGCATTCAAAGAAGTCTTCATTCAAATGACCTTTATAAATGTGCACATTATCTTCTATGACAGTTGTCATTTGTAGTTCCTGGATCACACTGCAGCGCCCATCAGGTAATAAAACAACGATGTCTATTCCTTTCCGACCTCTAACTCCTTCAATAGCTGCACTTCCAGTATCACCTGAAGTGCCTGAGGTAGGACCAGGAGATCAACAGTTGATGTCAAAGAAATTACTTAAATTAATACCGACAATAAGCTGAGACAGCAATAACATTTTTAAGAAAAAATTATATTTCAAGAGAATGTTTCACATTTGGTAGAAAACTTATTAATTATTTCCTTCCAAAGTCTCAAACACTCACTGTTGACCTAACTTTCAGTGTCTTTTTATATTTGCTTGAAAATGAAAGCACTGGTCATCTTACCAATAAGAATGATTATGTGTTTGTTCCTTTTGCTTAAGTAGTGATCAATTAATCCACCAACAACAGACAGAGCTAAATCTTTGAAAGCAAGCGTGGTACCATGAAAGAGTTCTATGATATTGAGTCCCCCTTTCAGCTTTTCTATTCGAACCACTTCGGGAATCCGAAACCGTTTCAGGCAACTGATGATGATATCTGGCGAGAAAACATTTATTCATTAGGGTAGATTTGCAGTGTATTGGTATTCTGTGCAATATTTATTATAATTACTTCATTACCTGGTTTTTGAAGACTGACAACTTATACATTCATGATATCCTTATTGACAAACATTCACTCATAAATCCAGGCTAAAAACAATCATAATTTAAGATTAATACATATTTATACATTTTTACTTTATATGGCTACCTGTAATTTTGTACTCAGGAAATGCTCTATACTACATACAGACGTTATATGGCCTGGTTCTACAATGCAGCAAATGACATGCGTATTACTGAACTTCATAACAATCCTTTCATAAACTCTTGCATTTTTAATGCAAAACTATAGGTGCCATAGTTTTAGGTCACATTAAATTACACTCCTTCTCTTGCCAAATCTGTTAGCATTGAACTAATTTACTTAATTACTGGTTTAGTTTAACAGCTGATTGTACATAATTGTATTTGTTGTTAATTACAGGTAGATTATATACTGACATGTCCTTGTCTTAAAATGTTATTAAAAAGGGGGCAGTGTATCTACCAGTCGTCAGCAGTACGAAAAATTACTACTGCACATAAGTGACCTACAAAATAAGCTGCACAAAATCCAGAGATTATTAATAAAAACTAGCTGAGTGTACTATTTGTAACTTCTCAATAAGTACACTGATTATAGGGTATATAGTTAAAAAATGTGCAACCTTTCTTAGGCCTTACAACCACAAGACATCTATATTAATTATAGAATTTATCTGTACTACAGTCCTAATGCCAAGCTGAGACAGTCGTTGTCAAGTCACTAAAACGAGGCAAGCCAAAGTTGCAAGAGTGAGGCCTCCTCTTCTAAGGGCATCTATCCCCTTTTCTCACCCGCCAAGAATACTCAACATCTAATTTCTTCACTTTTACAAATACTGTAATCTTTTAACGTCTGGATAAGGTCCTTGTTTAATGTATGGTATACTATTCAGCACTCAGTACAATGATCCGAGCATTTGATTTGATATAGTCACTTAGCCAACAGTGACTTCAGTATTCATACCAGTGATACAATACTTTCATTATACCATATCCATAATGTATTTGACATATTAGTAATATTCCATTCTTTTTGTACGGCTTATGGTCACTTCTGCTGTACCTTTGTGGAAGTTGGGATATCACTATTGCAATAGTTCCCCTTTCATCTGCACTAATAGGTCCAAGGAGCTGTGGAGAACTGAGAAGTGAGGGTAAGGGAATAAACCTATGCTTAGCCTTTGCTAGGCTAACATAAAACCCCATGCTAACCTTACCATATTCACATCCACGGCATTCAAACTGAACAATAGAAGTAGCTGGCATAATGTCCCCATTAAGACCTCTGTCATGATAAACAAAATACATTATTACACTCAAGGCTTAAGATATCATCACATAAAAGTGATGCATAGCTATTCTACGTGTCTTAAAATGTAATGAGTGGTACATATGTGTATATATATAAGTGTATATATATATATATATATATATATATATATATATATATATATATATATATATATATATATATATATATATATACTGTATGTATATATATATTGTCGAGCAATATTAACTGAAAAATTAATGGACTTTCTTGTTTTGTAACTAAATACATTTTTTTTAATAAAAAATTATTTAATAATTTTCAAATATTAATATTAATGTAAAAACAGCAAAATATCAATTCAATAATGAAAATATAGTAAATAGGTAAGATTTTAGCACAATTTTTTGCTTTTCCCAAAATTTTACTGTCACAAAGTCTCCCACTGAAGGGGATGGATATAGGCATAGCTGTCAATGATCTTGACATTCTGACATATTGACTGCGTGAAGGGTAGCACCTGGGCAAACAGTCTCTCTCTCTCTCTCTCTCTCTCTCTCTCTCTCTCTCTCTCTCTCTCTCTCTCTCTTTATGCCAAAGGATACTAGTAGAATGTGAGAGGTGGACAGATAGAAAGAAAGGGAGAGTGACTGATAGAAAGATATATAGTATATATGTATATTATACATCTATATAGATGTGTGTGTGTAACAATCACGAAGGTGACCTTTGGAAAAGTCAGATGATGATCTGGCAGGGAACGTTCGCTGCAGAGGCGATGGTTCTGGTGACGAGGAATGTCTGACGAATGTGTTTTAAGAGCATAGCAACAATGTGTGTTCGTTCGTTTATTGAACCGATGCACCGGAAATGTATGTACGTGCATATGCGCGATTTCCCATGACATATAACGAGAGGAACACCGAGTCTCTCGGGGAGAAACTGCTGTGAACTAGAATTGCGGAGATGTGTTGTTAACTTGGTGTGTAGTGAGCACAGAACACGCCTGTCACAAGACCCAAGCTGGGACCCGCTGGTTCGAGTCTATGTGGTGCGACACCTTTGAGGATTTGTTCAACCAGACCATGCTGGAGGACCTCTTCCAGTGTGCGCCCGGGCCTCTGGCTGTGTATCTTAGTGATAAGCAGCCAGCCACCCTCAAGGAAGCCTGCTGCTTAGCTGATGCCTGGGAGACGTACAACCCCTACCACAGCACCTTGCAACGCAAAACAGTGCCACCTGGGCACCTCTCGGGCTTCAATCGCCCAAGGAATGGACCGCCTAACAAACCTCCATGCACCATCTGTAAGAAGCATGGCCATACTGAAGCAGAGTGCCACTACAGGGACAATACCTAACAAGGCAACAACTCTCGGCAGCCTACCAATAACCGCCAGTCTTCCTCTCCTCCTAATTCCAACACCATCTTTCCAGCACACCGTCACTGTCGGGAGATCAACCTATCCCAGGGGCCCTGCTGAAACTGTGGAGCTTCAGGACACTCTTCCTCCAGGTATCCTGCATGCCCAAAACATGTGGTTGCTCCCAGGCACGTCAACATGATAAGTGCCACAGCCTTCTCAGCTGAGCCACCGGAGAGAACTCACCCTGAGAGGGTCTGGACACAGTCCATCTCAGTGGCTTCTCTGGCAGGCTTGGACGAGACATCCTCTGGGGAAGTCCCACCCCAACACCACTCTGTTGTCTGACTGCTTCCGCCAGCGCGTCCGCAGCAACCTCTTCTGATCGGGACACAACCTTTGTGACAGCTGTGCCACTGTCAGCCGAACCTTCCATTTGCCCAAGAGCGACATCACGCGATACCCCAAGAATGTGTTCCAGGCCTAGTCCGCAGATATTGCGACCAGACGGCCACCAAAGAATTACTCCCTCATCACAAAGGGATCTCGCCAATTACCGCTGCAGGACCTGCAACGTAAGAGGGCACTCTGAAAGATGGTCAAAGTGCCCCAGCAAGCTAGCCACAGCAGTCACTTCCACAGAACCAAGAGCTTCTCTCCTCTCATCGAGACAGGAATCGCTGTCCCAAATCACGCCAAGGACACCTATGGGTCTTGCTCCCCTGGGTCCCCCTTCAGCTTTGTCTGACACCAATTCGCTGCCAGTGCCACTTGCGAGCACCAGTCAGTGCCAAGCTCCACCTGTCTCGCCTGGAAGCTCCCTGTCAAGCGTGCTTCCCGTGACTGGCCCTGAGTTAGTGCCAGTGCCGGATCCAGAACCTGACCCGGATCCTTCTACAGGAGATCCACCAACCCTCACAACCCTGAACATCGCGCAGTGCGAGCCTCCAACCCCTGACGCTTCTTCCCACGCTCTTCCGCCTGCCAAGGATGACCCTCTGGCAGGCCTGGACCTTACCTCTTTTTTGGTCGACCAGGAACTGTCCGGCAAGGATGCAGACGCTGATTCCCTTCCCACGACGGTTGTTGCAGCAGCCGAAGTAGGAGACCAGCCCGTAGCCCCTGAGGCTGCCCCTGATCCTGCTCCTGACAGCACTCCTGGCCATTCTCAGAGTTGGTACCCTTATCGCCCCCTAGGAATGGCCTAGCCAGACCCTGGAGGCCCCCGAAGAAGAAGAAGGGGCGGAAGAAATCCACTTAGCAAATCAGAGCCATAACTTCTTCTTGGCACTCGTGCCTGTTGGCACAGTGCCGCCTCCATCTAAGAGTGATCCTGGCACCTGCCCAGAGGAGGTAGCCTGTGTGACCTCTGATCCAGTAGTATTAACCATTAACCACATAGGCCTTTGTACCACTAACCCTTTCCTAACTAACCTTCCTTCCAACCCACTCCAGACTCAAACTGATACAGTAGTTAATTGTACATTGTGAATTACCCTTCAGGTTATTTATGTGTCCATTTGTTGCGTATTACTCGTAAAGCATTGTGCCGATCATAGTTCAGTGCGTGCCATTCGTTAGTGCCAGCTCGTTCAGTGCCAGAGTCATAGGATAGTAGGTTAGGTTAGGTATTTACTATGTGCACTTGCCTAGGCGTAGGTTTCTCCTGTCGTCAGAGACAGTTAGCAGAAGTGTCTATACCCTGAGATAGGTTAGGCCTGTAAATTAGCCAATTTAGAACCCTCTTAGCAGTTAGGTAGGTTCCTTTAGCTGTTGCAGTGCCAAAGTACACTTTATGTAGGGTCACCGGCTGTCAGTCGGGAGGAATTAGCTAAGACCCTCACACCTGACACAGGTGGCACTCAAATACCCTCCCCGGGCTCAGTTCCACCGATTCCCCGATTGAGACAAACCATCACATTAAGAAAGGTCCATGGAGGAAATACCATGGCGTGGGTAATTCCAGGTAACTTAAAGGGAGAGCCACCCGTGCCAAAATGGCACAGTGACATCCCTTTATCCTACTAAGACTTTGGCACCTTCTATCCAGAAGAGGATGTCAGGGTCCTTCACTATTCCATTTTCTTTATAACTCTATCTCTTATTCTTCCTTTAACATTTCCCTTCCTTACCTTTGATTATTACTCACATTTATTTTATGCCTTACCAAGGCCCCCATTTTATGTTAATCCCTTCTGCCCATGCAGAGTTCCATTGACAGATATGCCAACTGTATAAGTCCCACGACTTCCCTTTCATGCCTACCGCAGCCTGATGCATCTAAAATACGATATGCTATCACCATTAGTTATTATTATATGAGTACCAACTTGGCACAGTGCCATTATCGCAGATGTAAGCAACCGATCCTTCTAGAGGAGTCACGCCCTCTGGCTACCCTTGCAGCCTTCTTGGGCTAAGAAACGATCCTAGCTGTCTTCCATAGGATAAGGAATGTAATTTTGGCATATTTAAAAGTTATCTTTAATTTACAATCATTGGCTACTCTGAATCTGCCATCTATTCTCTTTGTGAATCTCTGTAATAAATCTCGAGTCTCAGACTCGTGACCTTGTATTTTATAGTGCCCAAATGGCACTGAGCCATTGCTTCAGTATCGTGGAAACACCTCATAGACCACGCTTACCTTACTGTAAAGCCTCTTCAAGGCAGGCTAACTGCATGTGTGCAAATTTGTAATGGGTTATCATTGAGAGTGCATGAAGTATCTCTAGCATTTGCCTATTGTTACTTCATTGTTTTAACTATACCATTTCGTTGTGGAAAAAAATATTCCTGATTAACGCTGCCTTAACGTAATAGGAACTTAAAGATAAAAATACATAATTTCTAGCAGCAAATATTTATTCTGCCGTTAACATAAATGTCACAATGTTTATGTTAAATTATAAGGCACCAAAGGGAAATGAGAGAGAAGTAAAGTAAAGTATTTAAGTGAGTTTGCTCGCTGGTAATAATTCACACCCGATCTAGGGTGTGAATGCTAACTTGGCTGGGGAGGTGCAACGACTGGGGCCGTTTTCTTGCAACCTCACCCGTTTTGCATTTGCCAACTAATTGAGAAAAAATAAACATTATTGCCCCTCATTTAGTACTAGAACAGAGGTCTCAATTCGTCCCTTCATAAAATCTCTCTCATTCCCTAAATGGTCAAGCCTAACTCTCTCTTTCTGCTCAGAGTGAGTGCTTGGGCCTAAAATTCCAGGTACCCCTGCGTCCAGCCAGACTAGGGGGAGAAGCTCCAAAAGAGAAAGTTGACCCCCTCCCTCCTTCTGAACCCACATGAGCTGACTAGCGCCACATGGAACCCATGCGGTCAACATCCAGGGAACCATGAAGAAAATTGACCTCTGTGCCACCTGGAGGTTATAAATAGACTCTGCAACAGGAGTCTCTCTCAGTTCCCTCAGTTCCCCCAAAGAGATTACTCAGGACCTACTCGAGACAGACGTCCAAGCTCTGCCCACGTGTTGACCCCGGGGCCTCAACTGTATATTTTGATAGTGGGATTATAATTCCTTCCTCCATCGCCAGCGCAATACTGAATGAGGACATCGCCATCTGGACTAAGGTAATGTGCCGGAATTGAGGGTTTAGCCAGTCACGACCTGTTATTCTCTACCTAGTATTCCCTTCATTTTTTCCATTGTGCGATCACCTCAGTAATTTGTGTGGGAACATTCAGTGTTAATGTAAAATACACATTAGTGTTTAACTGAGTTATTGGGCACTATCTGTGCACTCCTCATTTCCCTTTGTGAGTCTTATTATTATTGCAAGTTACCGTGCTGCATATTTGCAGATAGGCCTCGACTGTGGAACCTCTCAGCCAATCCATGTGCAGTCCCCCCTTCAACTGCGATCTTCCCTGTTAAGAAGATATCGTCAGCTTAGAATATTTATCTTGTGTAGGATTCATTATTTAGCAGGCCCTTGTTATTACCTGTCCAGTAATTCGTCATTCTTCTGATCCTTGTTGTTATGTAAATTCCTCACCTGAAGAGGGCCTTAAGTCATATATTTGATTTGCTTGTCTATGAGTGGTTCTAATATTGAGTCAGATGTGTAATAAATAAAAGGAACTTCCCTGCGTTATCTCTCTCTCATTTGGAGGCAATGGTGCTAAAGTTGACAGCCATGGTGCATCCCAGGCAGTTTCCTGGCTGGACCTTTGGTCCTTCACAATAGCTTGCATGTCCTCCTCATCAGAGGTCACACTCCTGCACTCCTGACGGGGAAGGCTCCTTCAGGAGGCTGCTGCCGTCTGGAGGTAAACCTGTGGTCCAATCTGGTCTTGAAGAGAAGGGATGCAGTAATATCCCAGCTCTCTAGGAATCTTGGACTGGAGTCAGTACTTGCACTCAGAAACTGATTGGTACTGAGGTGAACCTCGCTCTTTCCTTGGAATGAGGCAAAGACTGCGGTGAACCTGCATAACCCCCTTGGACTGAACCAGATGAGGATCAGCAGGATGGACAGGGAGGAGACTGGGCAGTCTGGCAAAAAGATTTCGAAAAGATTCAGTAATGTTAATGGGGAAGTAATCCTTCTCCAAGGACACCAGCAAACAGTCCTTAACCGTCCTGTGTTTCTTGTCAAATCTCTTCTATTGCAGGGAGATCAGCCAGCACAATCCTTGCATGGAGATTCTGGGTTGCAAGTCCTCCCTGTACAAAAACAAAATGTGTGAGGGTAAATAGTATACATGTATAAAGCAGCCAAACACATGCTCATATCTGACACATCATCGCTCTTCAACACTTGTTAGCAACATTCACTATACAACTCAGCCACAAGCAAATGTAAACATACTGGACTCATCAAAACACTTCAGCAGGCAGTCAAGACATCCACTCCCAGCACAGGCTATGACCCAGCCCCCACACACCTACCTACCTGCCACCAATTAACCACTTTGTTTACAGGCCTCAATGACCATTTCAGCTTGAACTAGCGAACACTCCTAAAAAAAAGGCAATGATTTATATTCCATTGAATAATGCACATTAATAGGTTTGTACCGAATTGTTTTAATGTATACTATTGCCTTCCATTGCATGAATAAATGTAACAATAATCAAGGTAATTAGGGTAAGGTATCCAATAGGTATGCAAAAAGTCATTTCTTCTTTCGAGATTGTATCCGTTCCATAAATAACATGGAGAATGTGATGTTTAGTCATTATATGATGAAATGGTTGTGATGTGATGTAAAGAGATTATAAATATCACAACACCATGCTGAGAAAATGGCCTGTAAACTTGGTGTGTACCTATTATGAAGGGGTGCCATTGGACACCCCCTCATAATATACACACACCTCTGTCCATTAGGTACTCATTCACTTATAACTCTGAAGATATTAAGCTACACAAGTCTCCTTTGGATATGTAGACAGCATTCATTGCTTTACTTGCTCATCTGTCTCAATGAGGTTTGACTGCATTATCATAACTTCCAGGGGACATTTATGGAAAAAAAGTCATAAAAAACAGAACATGTGGTCGATTTTAAATTTCCTTCATAAAAAACAACTTTCTGGCATGAGTAAAATGAAGACATAATGAAACAGATGTACTGTACTTAATAATGTAACTGTAGGTAAACATTTTTGCATGTAAAAAATATAAAGAATATAGTATGAAGAAAAAGTTTTCATTAAAAATTTTTTTTCAACGAAACATGGTATTATGGTATCCTATTCTTTGGATTATCACCTCTACAGTACTTATACAACTGGTATCTACATGAAATTAATTAGTATATATAGATTTCAAAATACCGGCGTTATGAGCAATGTGTAGTATTTAATAACCTAATAACAAATGTTATTAAATTAATTTCATGAAACATCGGAATTACGCAATGTATTTTGCCGTTTTCGATGTCATGGCTTAAACAATTCCTAAATAAATAAATAAATAAATAAATAAATAAATAAATAAATTTCACGATTTACAAATCAATGCCATTTAGAAATCCATTATAAAATATTTGCAATCTCAGTAGTAAATGTTATTTGGTGAATTTCATGACGTACAAGAATTATCAAGTGCTTCCTGTGATAATGTATTTTGAATTCATAAACTTAAATATTCTAAAATAAAAATAAAAGAAAAACCATGTACAAATGTAAGCAGCTTAAAAATCATTTATACCTACAACAAAATATAGCCAACATTTTTATACAATAATAGTCTTCTTGCTTTTACAGTATATATACGAGAGAGCCTACAGTAAATATATTTCCCTTAAAAATAAAAAAAAATTACTTTTGTCAAATATGTAAAAATGAAAAATTAATCAGTTATATTCGAATAAAAAGGCATAAAATATAAAAATACAATTTTTTTAGTGCCATAATCCTCTTAAGACCTGATGTTCAATACATCACAATTCCTCTTTCAGGACAAGATCATGATCACAGCCTTTGATTATGCAGTGTGATGCATCGACTCCCTCCCCTCTTTCATAAGTCATAACCATTCTACTAATTCATCCTGCCCCCACCACCCCTCTGCCCTCCCTCTTGACAGGTATTCAAGGAACTACAAGTTCCAAATGACTGCCCTGGAGTCAGGCTAGACATATGCTCTCTCTCTCTCTCTCTCTCTCTCTCTCTCTCTAAAAGTTACTGTTAGGAAATAGGAAATGACGAACGACAAGATCCTCTTGTATTTCCCAAGGAAATGAACCCCAACCTTTATTTACCTTTAATAAAAGCAGAATATTTTGAAAAAGTTAAGTATTTAAAAAATTCTATTTTCAATGTAAAATATAAAGGGAAATGTATGCATCCCCTATCTGGCAGTAGTATGTGAAAATGACTAAATATATTAGATATGAAAAGAATGAAACAATGGAAGGTAATATATAAATAAGTAAAAACATCAGCACAAATAGTTGACATTTTAGACATACTGTATTAGAATGTATGATTCTATCTGAAAAGAAGAATAGAAGTTAATGTTTTGCAAAAAAAAAAAAATGAAAAATAGGTAAGAATAGAAGTTACCAGTCAAGTTGTCTGGGATAGTACTCAAAAAAAAAACTCATATTCTTTCTAATGTAAGACTCTCTGGCATATTTTAACTTGCATATCTTGGCCATGTCCAATGCATAAGCACCCTTATCTCGCATTTATCTCTTATTTTAGAACAGTATTAATGCTTGTTTCTTATGCCCCTCATCACCAAATCAACCTTCAAACAAAAAACCTAATATATAAAATGTAAAATAACCAAAATATAAAAATACACATTGGAAACCCTTAGCTTTTCATCAGGAAATGGTGTTTTTTTACTTCTTTTTTTCTTTAGGTAATTTGTCCAATAAAGGGAGCAGAACTTAGAAACTGGTATATATATATATATATATATATATATATATATATATATATATATATATATATATATATATATATATATATATATATATATATATATATATATATATATATAATGATTATATATATCAATATGAGACAAAGATTGCAGAATAATATATATATATATGCCAATGATTAAGGATCAATCTGAGACAAAGATTCTGTGCAAACATTTTTAAATGCCTATGCTTATGTACTGGACTGGTGCGTACCTATTGGTTACCTTACACTATTCAAGGAAAGCATCTGGAACATTATGGTGTACAGCTTTATAACAGGTATTGTACAGTGCCTCATACCATTTAAAACTGCACATGAAATTTCCTCCTCATCAATGAATTTCCGAGCAACTGCAAAAACTAGTTCTGGGTATGAATACTTAGACCACTGCTCCAGTTCTTCATTGCTTATGTTGGGAAAAAATTCTGGCATGTAAAGTCCACCATCTTTAGCATACCCTGTAAATGAAAAAAAAAAAAAAATTATAGCAATACTTAACAGGTAAATGACATTAGTATCAGTAGTTCGCATAAAAATTTGTCATGAAAGTATAATTGAAAAAGCAACAATACATTCAAGACAAATTTTTATGCAAACTATTGATACTAGTATCATGTTCCTAGATGAATATTCTAAAACTGCTAAAAATTTCATGACTGCCAAACCATAATTTATTACAAAATCAGTATTGGTGAGCACAGAATGACTGGTTACCCACTCTTTGCAGATGACACTGCCATGTGACCAGAAGAATTATTTCAAAGTGCCTATTAACTCTAGCATATAAATCTAGTTTGTGTTGTTTAAATACTACCTACAGTTGTATGGCTTAGAATAACTTTTAACTCAAATCCAATCAGTTACATGAGCCAATCTGCACAATCACCAATCAAAGAGACACACTGTAAAATGCAGATGAGCAAAAAGAACACTTCCCCATTGGCCACACATCTGGGAATCCCAGTGCCAATACTAGTTTGTCATTCCCATGTGTCTTCAGTCTAAGGACACCCATTACTTCTACTTCCAGTTTCAGAATATTTAACGCTCGTTGATGCCCATTTCTTTTTCTTTCATTCTTTCATCTTCACATTGATTTTTAATGTGCCTTTCTGGTTTTTTCCTTGGAGAATATTAATGATAAATAGCTTTCCTTCACTAGAGTCTGTGAGTGTTCATGTTGGTGACTTCTTTATATAAAATTGTTCATGTAATAGCATTATACTAACAACTTGTTACTATGAATAAAATATATTTTATCTTTTATTTTCATGTATCTTAAATATATATATATATTTTTTATTTCAGCTGCTGTTGATGTTGCAACAGCTGGAGTCGTTCTCCACCGTTCACTAATAATGAACCTTTCTCATTTCAGTCTGCCCTATTTTTCCTGTATGTGAAAACTGCATATAATGAGTGTGGAGAGAAGCAGCAGATTGTCCAAAAGGAACCTATGGTTGGGATGCTTCATTCACAAGTACAAATTTGGACTGCTGGAGATGGCAGATTTTTGTAGAAAATAATAGTTATTTTAGAAGTAAATAAATGTCTTTGAGAATGAACTTTCACTTTATTTTAAATAAATTTGTGTGATGTGATTAGAGCAAGTGTTAAAGAAAAACAGTTTGATTGCAGTAGTAACGTCCAATCACCGAGCCATCAAAATAGGCTGCTTTTTCAGCTGTAAATTGAGATGCTCCGTTGAAAACTGGAGTGAATCCTGTTTCAGACTGTCTAGACCTGGAGAACCTTGCTTTGGGGCCAACTTGTGTATTACTGAAACTTTTTTCCTGACAGAGGAAGATGTATTGTTGAGACTGTCTTTGTTCTTATGTGTCTGCTGTGACAAACATTATATATAGGTTAGGGGACTGCAAATTTATCTTTTGAAAAATAAGAATTAAAAATTTAATTAACTCTATGGAGTACCTACTTCTTCTTCTTCCCAGCTTGTTCCCATTTTTATTTGGGGTCGCCGTGATGCCTTCTTTTGAAGGACTTTGATTTGGCTTTGGGGTAGACTTTGTAGTCCTGATCAGCTGCCCTGCCTGACATCACTGAGACCCCGGTATTGTGTACATGTATTGTACCAGTTCACCAGTGCTCTTTCTCCCAGCAGCTAGGAGTCGTTACGTGGTGAGGTCAACAGTCAGGACGTGTGAGGTGTCTGTTATGTTTTTAGAAGATGTTGGAATGGCTTTGTTTGTATGTGTAATAGTCTGTAACACCCATTTGCTTTGCTTTTAAGCAAACCCATCCGTTGATTACATACATAATCCCGGGGTGTCTACATGGATAGCAAAGTGTCCGCCTCTCTGACGGGTCGGCCGTGGATTTGAACCCGCGCTTCAGACCTCTAAGAAATCTGATGATGCTGCCTTAACCAACTCGGCCATTGGGGCTCCTGGAGTACCTACTAAAATACTGTAATGAAAATTTGATTGTGTTATTAGGGTAATACTGTATACAGTACTATGATTAAGGAAAGACTGATTTGCTTGTACTATTTGATTAAGATATTTAAATAAAAATTCGTAGTATTAAGATACTAAGTTAATAAGTTAGGGAAGATCTGATGGCCATCAAAATTTAAATAAAAGGAAAAGATTGGAGTGACATTTTTGCAATGTATATATGTGTGCTAAGCCTTAAGTTAGCTTATTGGCTAGGTAGGGTTGTACTGTCACAAGGAACAGGACTGTCTAATGTGCATTAATTTTCTGTTAATAAAGTACAGAAGTTGTAAAAGACTTGAGTTCTTGTTTACATCATTTCACAGACTGCCAATTGCTAGGACAGTCCTACTGTTTACCATAGCCTCAGTAACAGTAAAATGCCCCTTCAAAAAGGTCCCACAGAATCCTAAATCCACAATGTTTATTTGAAACATTGCAGTTCATTGTTCACCTAAGCTATGTAGTTTATCCGTTTTGCTTTAATCATTTCATCTAGTCATGCTATTATTACAATCTAAGTTTCTCCTTTTCTTATCAATTATTAAATCTCTGTGTTCTGATAATCCATTAGGAGCCATATGATTATTTTTCTCATTGGGCTTGACATAACTGTTGCTCTAACTAGGTATATTTTTCTCTAGCTAATTTGTGTAATACAATTTGTGTAACCATCACTCAAAAGATGCACCAATGCTCCCAGTAAGTAGTGTAAAAGTTTCATGGACTCATCAGAGAAGGATGAAGTCGCTAGTCCCCGTGAAGACCTCAGGATGATTAGAAAATCAGCTATTTGGGCTAAAGTGGTCTCAGAAGACGGGATACTGTGTCTTCGACACCAGTTCCGTAAACGTTGGATGAGGAATGTTGCCTGCAGTTGGCAATAGCCTTCGCTCTGACAGGTTCCCTGACAGTCTGAAGCCTGTCAGAGCAAGAGTGGACAAACCCTGATGATAGCAGAGGAAATGGGGTTGTTTGAGAAGACTTCGACGCTGTTGAGGAACTCTTGGGAAGTCCACTAGAAGGCTTAGAAAGTCTGTGAACCATTCCCTCTGCGGTCAAAAACGGGGCCGCAAGTGTCATCAATGAGTTGCTGTGAGACTGAAACTTGTCAATGACTTCCCTCACCACACTGAATAGAGGAAAGGCATACACGTCCAGGTTGGACCAGTCTTGGAGCATTGTGTCTGTTGCCCCAGCCAGAGGGTCTGGGAATGGCGCGCAACACAGGGGAAGACGGTGATTCTTAGATGTCACAAAAAACTCATAGGCAAGAACACTAATCTTGCCCTGAAACAGGTGATGATCTCAGTACAGTCATTCTGGGCCCAAATGAGAAAACCTTTTGGCTGCTTTGCAAAGAGAGAAAGAGTGCTTGCTTCCCAGGTTCCTTATGTTGTCTGAGTCACTGAAGCAAAATGCTGACGAGCCAAGTGTATCGCTTTCAGTTCTTTTGAGTTGGTGTGGAGCAATATTTCTTCTTGTGACCACGTCCTTGCAACTTCCAAGTGCTGTAGATGAGCTTCCCATCCCAGATCTGAAGCATCTGAGAATAAAGTTAGGCTTGGGTTCAGAGGATATAACAACATCCTGACTGAGAATTTCTCTTCTCCCAGTCATCACCGAAGGTCGTCCTTGATTTCAGGAGTAATGGGGAAGAAAAATGAGCCTGGAAACGTCTCACTGCACCAGTTGGCCTCTAGGAAGAACTGCAAGGGTCTTGACTCTTCTCTGTAATGGAAAAGCCAAAAAAATCTGAGTCAACCATCATCCTTAAGTAGATGATAGATCCAGGGTCTTCTGCAAGTCCTCCGTGCAACGAGCTCTTGACGGAAGCGTAGGAGCTAGTCGTCGAGATACAGACATATAATGATGCCCATCAGATGTAGCCACTTCCCTAATGGGGTGAGAAACATGGTGAAGACCTGTGTGGCCATTGAAAGACCGATACAGAGGGTTCAAAATTGGTAGATCCTGCCCTGGAACACGAATCTAAGTACTTTTTGGATTCTGGGTGGAAAAGTGTGCGTCCTCCATGTCTACTGTAGCCATCCAATCCTTTTGATGGATGGAGGAGAGCAATGGCTGACTGGTTGCCATTCTGAATTTTGTGATCTTGACAAAGAAATTCAGAACACTCACCTGATGACTTGGGTACGATGAAGAGGCGGTTGTAAAACCTCTTTGAGCTCACGTCTTTCACAATTTCTATAGCCCTTTCCTGAGCAGAGAACTAACCTCCTTTAATCAGGCTAAAAACCTCTGTGAGTCTACAGTGTAGGCCATCAAGCTGACCTCTGTGAGTCTACAGTGTAGGCCATCAAGCTGATGGGCGCTGATGCTAAAAGAGGCTTTGTAATAAGAAGGACTGAGTGCCTTTCTCTCAGGACTTCTATCACCTATGGTTCTGCACTCTTGGCTTCCCATTTTCTCTAAAAATGGAAAGTCTTGTTCCCACCAGAACACAGAGGACCGGATCCTCACTTGTTAGAGGAGGGTCTGGTAGAGGACTTGTTGACCAGGCGCACCACATGGTGCTTGGCACGTGGTCGAGACCGAAGCCCCGCTCTGGCATCACTAAAGGGCTGCTGCTGCAAAGGACAGGCCACCCTTGCACTAAGGGATGCCACAGGCATCTGACTTGGCTGCTTTGGACGTTTAGTGGACTGCATTAGCAAGTCCTGGGTAGTCTTCTTCTGAAGTTTAGAAGCTACATGTTCCAAAGTAGCCCTGGGAAAGGGACTTCTGAGAGGGAGTAATTCCCTTGGTGACAAACGAACACCCCAACTCTCTCTTCTTCAATACGCCTAAGTCAAAGAGTGCTAATTCTTGCGATCCATTTCAGAGTATATCAAGAATTACTGAAAATCTTGAATGCAATATATATTTTACTGAAAATAGAAAATGCCTTTCCACTTATATACTTCAGAACATTCTAATACATTGTGTTTGATTGCGATCAACTCACTGACTTATTTGTATAAAAGGAAATCATGTTTAAACACTATGTAACAGTTAAAATTCAGAAATATTTATATTAGAAAATATATTTTATTTTATGTTGTATTCTGTGTCATATTTTAACTCTATATGGAGACACATAAGTCACTTGCATGCACAACAGTATTAGTGGGAAAAGTTGTAATCCATTCAGTAGACATGGTTATATTCTACTTTAGGTTAAGCACACACACACAAATGAGAACTATCAAATCACTGTTGAGATAGGTTAGCCTAGGCTGAAAACCTAGTCAACATAAGCTGGCCTGGCATAACCTATCCCAGTAACCTTAAAATTGAAAAAATCCAAACCTTATATAAATTCATTTACAATTACCAAATTATGGCAATAAATCTTGCAACTATTTTTTTACAAGTTTTAAGTTTCATTTTTTCTTTATCTGAACTTATGAAAATATCAACCTTCATTCATCTCCAGTTCAATAACCTTGTAAATATTAGAGAATGGTTTACAGTTAAGAAAGCTGTTACCCAAAAATTACTGTGTTCAACATTTCAAGATAAAATATTGTTATAGAAATAACTTATTGCTTTTAGGAGAGTTTAATGCACACAACATAACAATTTTTAAATTAAATTGTATTTTTCCTAACTATACAAACCTGAGGTCCTTTACATTAGGGGATTACTTTCAGGCGTAGGCTGGAAACGGCTGTTGAACTTCAAACAAGGTGGTTAGGCAGTTAACTACTGTCCGGGAGGCGGGGGTACCGCCTGCCCGGATGTAAACATTCCAATTTGCCTTTCGGCCCAGGTATCAGATTGAGGGGTGGCATGAGGTGGGCATAAAGTGTAAAGGACCTCAGGTTTGTATAGTTAGGAAAAATACAATTTACTTTAAAAATTGTTATTTGTTCCGACACAATATACAAACCCTCGGTCCTTTACATTAGGAGACTCACTGATTGGAGGGAGGAACCTGATAAAGTCTCTCTGAACTGACTGCAGTTCACCACCTTGTCTTCCCTTCCTAGTCGTGAAAGCGAGGAAGGGAAAAACTGCCTCTGACAAAAGACGGGTTGTAAGAAACGCAGGATCAGTTGTCAGACTTCTGGGTCCCTTTGCATGAAAGAGGAGACGTCAGTTCATGCAAAGTAGGCTAGGAAGAATTTGACGTCGGATGACAATAAGGCAAATAGAAGCATTGGGTTTGTCTTATAGTCATGGTCTCCTTCCTCCCCTTGCAAGAGGAAGGAGTGGGGTTGCTTCTATTAACCTGAATGGAAATAGAACAGGAGCTCTCGTTATGTGCTTACCTGCCTCGATCGCCAGATCCAGCTTGTAACGGCACGTCCGCTCCCTGCCCATGGGAAGAAAGCCCGGATGGGGAGAAAGAAGAGAGGCCAGTCACTCCACATTCAATCTCCCAATCACAACCGTACAACTTAGGCGAGATGCAACCTGTCCTGTTACAGGAGCTGGATAAGCTACACAACTTGTTGAGCAGCCACCACAGGACCCAAGGAAAAAGTGTCCAAGGACTTGTGTGCAACATCCTGGAGGTAGAAGGAGGTGAAGGTAGTCTGCTGGGACCACACGCCTGCCTTCAGCACCCGTGACACCGACATGTTCTTCCGGAATGCGAGGGACGGACCAATGCTGCGGACCTCGTGAGCTCTCGGACGAAGCATACCGGTGTCGTCTTCTCCTGCAGCAGAGTACGCTCTCCTTATCGTCTCACGAAGCCAGAAAGAGATGGTGTTCTTGGACACTTCTTTCTTGGTCGAGCCAGTGCTAACGAAGTGTCGTCGACACTCAGGCCGGAGGCACCGAGTTCTCTTCAGATATCGCCGCAGCACTCTAACAGGACACAGTAGCATCTCATCTGGTTCATTACCTACAAAGTCCTCTAGGGAGGGGATCGTGAAGGACTTGAACCGTGCGTCAGGGACCGAAGGGTTCTGAGTCTTCGCGACGAAATCCGGGACGAAATCGAGTGTAACTGATCCCCATCCCCTCGAGTGTTTAACATCAAAGGAAAGTCTGTGAAGCTCGCCAACTCTCTTCGCTGATGCCAGGACTAGCAAGAAGACGGTCTTGAGGGTCAGATCCCTGTCTGAAGACTCTCGTAAAGGCTCGTACGGTGCACGAGTCAGGCTCCTTAGGACGAGAGTCACGTCCCACGCAGGGGGCCTGAGATCCCTGGGTGGGCAAGACCGTTCGAAGCTTCTCATGAGTAGAGAAATTTTGAAGGAGGAGGAGATGTCTACTCCTTTCAGCCATAAGACTAGGCCGAGTGCGGCACGGTAGCCTTTCACAGCTGAAACGGAGAGAAGCTTCTCTCGGCGAAGGAAGACGAGGAAGTCCACGCCCTGCTGAACAGAAGATGGATGGACCACTTTCCCTGGTATACTGCTGCAGGAGGATCTTCTGAGGTATCCTACCATCTCTGTTGCTGCGCGGTGTGAAAAGCCTCTCGCTTGCAAGAGATGGTGGATAACCTCCAGCCATGAAGACACAGGGAATGCACTGCCAGGTGGAACCGCTCTGCATGAGGTTGACGCAGGAGGTTGGTCCAGGGGGGAATCTCTCTCGGCGCCTCGGAGAGGAGAGCTAGCAGGTCCGGGTACCAAACGGCCTGGGGCCATTTGGGTGCCACCAGAGTCATTCTGAGATTCGGGGTGATCATCACTCGGCGAATCAGACAAAACGGGGGAAAGGCGTATGCGTCGAGATTGTCCCACGGGTGTTGGAATGCGTCCTCTGCAGCAGCCCATGGGTCCGGCATGACAGAACAGAAGACCTGGATCTTTCTGTTGTGCCAGGTGGTGAACAGATTGATGGCTGGACGCCCCCACAGGTCGAACAGCCTTTCCGCTACTTCCTGACGGAGGGACCATTCGGTCCCTACCACCTGGCTCTGGCGGCTGAGCTTGTCTGCCACGACATTCCTCTTGCCTGGAATGTACCTGGCTGACAGCTCTACCGAGTGAGCCACGGCCCACTCGTGCACCTGCATCGTCAACTGATGAAGCTGGTGGGACACCAGTCCCCCCTGCTTGTTGACGTAAGCCACTACTGTGGCATTGTCGCTCATCAGTACCACGGAGTGTCCCATCACTCGATCCCAGAACTCTTGGAGGGCCAGGAAGGCCACCTTGAGTTCCAGGATGTTGATGTGAAGGTGCAACTCCTCCAGGTGTGCGCCCCATCCCTCAGTCGATGCGTCCGAAAACAGAAGCATGTCCAGAGGGGGAGTATGCAGGGATACTCCTATCAAGAGGTTCCTGTCGTCTGACCACCAGTGAAGGTCCTCCCTCACCTCCTCGGAAAGAGGGATGAGGAAGGACTGGGGGTCTTGGGACTGGGACCAATACTCCTTTAGTCTCCACTGGAGAGACTGCAGGTGAAGACGCCCGTGAGGTACTAGCTTCTCCAAAGACGACAGGTGACTGATGACGACTTGCCATTGCCGAGCTGGCTGCTCCTCCCATGACAGGAACAGCTGTGCTGCCTGCCTGAACTTGCTGATACGAGAGTCCGAGGGAAAGACTTTCGCTGCCACCGTATCTATCAGCATGCCCAGGTACTTTATCCTCTGCTTGGGGGTGAGATCTGACTTCTCCAGATTTACCACGATCCCTAGATCCCGGCAAAACTTGAGGAGCCGATCCCTGTCCTGTAGCAACTGCGAGCGAGAGCTCGCCAGGACTAGCCAGTCGTCGAGATACCTCAGAAGATGTATCCCGTGCGAGTGGGCCCAAGCTGACACGAGGGAGAATACTCTTGTGAACACCTGGGGAGCGGTCGAGAGCCCGAAACAAAGTGCCCTGAATTGGAAGACCGACTCCCTGAGGACAAAGCGGAGGTACTTGCGAGAGGACGGATGAATGGGTATTTGGAAATACGCATCCTTCAGGTCCACCGTAAGCATGAAGTCGTTCTCCCTGATGGAGGCCAGCACGGTTTGCGCTGTTTCCATCGTGAACCGAGTCTGGCGAACGAAACGGTTCAAGGGAGAGAGGTCTATGACCGGTCTCCATCCCCCTGAGGCTTTCTCTACAGAAAGACACAGCTATAAAAGCCTGAAGACTGGTCCGACACGACTTCTACAGCACCCTTGCTCAGCACGGCTTGCACTTCTTGCTGTAGTGCGGTGTCCTTCGACGATCCTGGAACATAAGTCTGGAGATGGACAGGAGAGTAGGTGAGGGGAGGCCGAGACTCGAAGGGTAGTAGATATCCCTCCCGAAGGACATCCACTATCCAGGTCTTGGCTCCATGTCGTTGCTAAGTTGCCCAATGGCTCGACAAGCACCCCCCACCTTCGGCAGCTTTTGGGGGGGGACGCCGCCCCTAGCGTTTCCCCTTCTTCTTCTTACCCTTGTCCCCTTTACCGGCTTGGAAAGTGGGCTGAAAAGGGCGGGAGTGACGCCCCCTTCTCGAGGAAGAAGAAGGCTGGGTGTTTCCTCGGGACCCCTTCGAAGACTGGGACTTCTTAGGGGCTGAGGAAGTGCCAACCTGCCCCGAAGGCCTGGCCGCAGTGGAATGCGAAGACCCAGAGGTCTTGGCCACTGCCTGGTGGACAAGCCAGTCGCTGTCATCGGCAAAGCGCTTGTCCACCGCGGCTTCCACCAGCTCTCTGGGGAAGAGAGAGGAGGAACCCAGCAACGGTCCATTCTGCAGGGTGATAGCTGACTCGGGACCTAAAGACCTGGCAAAGCGAGAGAGAACGGCATCCCTTCGCTTTAGCACCAGGTTCGCCCACAGGTTCGTAGTCTGGTGGGCGAGGTAGGAGATAGCCCTACCCCCAGACTGGCACAGTCTCCCAAAGGCGGAGTCCTCCCCAGGTACAATAGCGCCTGAGGAAGCAGCTACCTTCGATACTGTGAAGGACCACAGATCGAGCCAGGAGACTGCTTAGAAGGCCGCCATGGTGGTGGCTTCCAGGGTTGCAGCTTCTTGCTGTGAGAGGGAGATACTCTTTGCAGTCAATTGCTGCAACAACAGACCCGGATCCAGACAAGTCAGGTCCGGGTCAACCTGCTTAGTCAGTAACGCCCCTTCCATTGGGGTGTAGAGGCAGAGGAGGAGGAAGAAGCTTGTCTGAGCGGCTCGAACGAAGCGAACTGTCTTGCCCAGACACAAGACCGTTCACCTGGTCGAGTACCCCCTCGGCAAGCGTGGACCACTGCAGCCCCACCGAAGCCTTGGGTTCCCTCTTGGGTCCCCAGAAGGATTTGAGGCGCGACGGACAATCCACAGACGAGGCCGTGGTCTCTTCCCTGAGGTCATTGTGCTGACGAATCAGCGCGATAACCTCCGCAAAAGTCCTCTGTATTTCGGGGGTGTCCGCATCCTGGGGCAGAGGACCCTCGAGTCCCTCCAGAGTGCAGTCCTCCCGAACTACTCTCCCCGCAGGAGGGAGAACCTCGGCAGACCCCCGTGGACCTTCCTGAACCACTCGGGCGTAAGACCTTGTCGAGCCAAGAACCGAGCCAGGTTCGTACCCCCACACGGTAGAACTCTGAGGAGAACACTCTCCAGAGTTCCTCCTCTCCGACTCACGCCACCTGGAAGAAACCGAAGGGGCGGAGGGGACAGGCGAGGAAGATCGGGCGCTCCCACTGGCTTTACTGGCAGAACCAGCAGAGGCAGTGGGCCGAGAGCGGTCACCAACCCGCGGTGATGACGAGCCCCGGGTCGAGGAGACTGCTTTAGCCCAGGCGAAGCAATCTCCTGAGGAGAGCAGAGCAGCTCGCGAGAGCCGAGCCACGCACTCGCCTCCCCGAGCCAGGCTGGCTGTGCGGACGTGGCCGGGGACTGGGAGGAGTCAAGCACGCGGCTGGCTGGTGCGAGCTTGCGCTGTCCTCTGGACGCGCCCCGGTCTTCTTCAAGGCCGTAGCCTCTCGGGAAGACTGAGCAGGGGACCTCTTCTCCACCTTTCTCCTTCTGAAGCACTATCCCGGGAACCTGACTTGGCACTTAAAGGAGTGCCAGCAGGAAGAGCCAGAGCACCTGCATGCCCGGGCTCTTTCTCTCGCCCCACGCCCTGGTCTGTACGGCGAGAAGTTTCTCCCATATCAGACTGGGGTACCCGGGTCTCCTTGGGGACCCGGGTACTCAGAGCAACTTGCGAACGAGTGTCCAACGCAGACTCGCTGGCCTTCGAAGCAGGAATTTTCTTAGGCGCAGTGGGGGGAGTGCAGGCCTTGGCCTGCACGCCCTTGGCTCCTGGTGCCACTGACCCGGAGGCCAGGTCAGCAGTTCCCTGATCCGAGGATCGGGAAGAGCCGACGAGAGATCCCACTGCCTTCCCTGTGGAAGGAGGCAGACCCTTGGAAGCCTCGGTGCGAGGCTTCTTAGGGAGGGGAGAGGCAGACTTCTTCTTCAGCTGCGAAGCCACGGAAGGAGAAGCGGAAGAGGCAGCAGACGAAGACGACGATGACGACGAAGATGAAGACAACGACACCTTCCTAGACCTCTTCTTCTTCACCATCTGCTTCAGGAACGCCGTCAGATCCCCAAGCCAGGAGAGCATGGCCGAAGACTCAGGAACAGCAGGAGGGGCTGCAGCAGAAGATACATCCCGGGCAGAGACCGCGGAGCTCGAGCCAGCATTTGCCTGGGTGGGATCAGCCACGCGTCGGCCAGGAACAAAAGTGGGCGGGGCTGGGAATGCAGGCGCCGCCCCTCCAGCATGGATAGTCATGTCAGGCCGCGCCAGGGTCGATGGGATGGGGACTGGAACAGAAGAAGGGCCGGGCTGGAAAGTCAGGCGAGGAACAGTGGTCGTGGACAAGCCAGGGTCAGCAACAGGGGCAGCAACAGTCACATACGGGTATGATGATGTCACCATGTAGGCGGGGCCAGCCGAAACCTGGGTGTCGAGATGCAATGCTACTGACACCGGGAGCTGTGCAAACCTAGACATGGTGACGGTCGCAGTAGTGGCTGTTGTTGCCAAGTGAGTGGTAATTGGAGCGGGGGGCAGTGGAGCCAATCCCTCCAGTGACGTGCCAGGTAGGCCCAGGTGTAGCCAGGATGAGGTTGGGATCGAAGCCTGGCTATCCAGCCCGAGACCTGAAGCAAGAGTCGGGTTAGTACAGGAAGCCTCTACCTGCTCCGGAGGAAAGAACTCCCCTCCGGGAACGAGAAGAGACCTCTGAGAGGATGTCCATGTCCAACTCTCCCCCGCACCCTTCCACAAACGATGAAATGAAAGAGGAAGGGGAGGGGGAGTCCTCACCCGAGGGAGAGGGAGCAAGCAGGGGAAGTTCGCCGGGAGGGAGAAACGAGCCCGACACATTCGCCACCACTGGAGTTGTCGGGGGTGTTTCCCTTGGACGACTCTTTGGTAGGCTTACGACGGTAACGTCTCCTCCCCTCGAACTTCCTCCATTGCTCGGAGGACCAAGAGCAACACTCACTACAAGGGTTGTCGCGTGAACACACACGTCCCCTGCAAGATGTACAGAGGGCGTGTGGGTCCACGTCGACTCTAGACTGAAAAGAGTTACATTTTTTACCCCCTACCCCAAGACATACATGCTGGGGATTGGAAGGTTTGGATGATTTCTCCATAACAAAAAGAGTAAAGTTTCCCACCAATAATGCAGAAAAGAAAGCTGTCAGGCAGAGAGCGGTGAAGAACAATGTCCGTGCGCTACGACAGCCGAAAGCAAATTGGAATGTTTACATCCGGGCAGGTGGTACTCCCGCCTCCCGGACAGTAGTTAACTGCCTAAACACCTTGTTTGAAGTTTAACAGCCGTTTCCAGCCTCACCTGAAAGTAATCCCCTAATGTAAAGGACCGAGGATTTGTATATTGTGTCGGAACAAATAAACATTTTACACAATTTATTACATTATAAAAATATACATATATACAATTTATTATTGTTAGCAATAATACAAAGAATAAAAAATGGAACCAAAATAAACTTTAGTACAAATCACAAACAAAAGGTACAAGAATAATTAGGAAAAAAAAAACAAAAAAAGGGCACTGCAATACACTACGTTAGGTTAAGTCTGCATCATAGGAATGGTTTTTTCAGGACTTCCACTAGAGGGAAATATGTTCTCCAAGAAACTGTCACCGGGGCCTTGGCTGATATTGGGCACTGTCAGAGGCGACAGCGGTGTCATGGCTGTAAAGGCGTAGATGACCCACCCACAGGAATACTGCCTGCTCAAGAAGACAGCCATTGAAGTTGAGCTGCCTGCTGCGGCATCAGGCGGTAAAGTTGTTCGGGTTGCGGTGCAAAGGGTGTTGAAGCAACAGGAGGCTGATGAGGCACAAAGGATGTTGAAGCAACAGGAGGCCGAGGGGCAAAGGATGTTGAAGCAACAGGCTGCTGAGGTGGGAAAGATGCGGGTGACCGTAAGTCTTGTTCCATTTCCAAAAATAACAATTTTTAAAGTAAATTGTATTTTTCCTAACTATACAAACCCGAGGTCCTTTACATTAGTTTACATTAGGAGATACTTTCAGGCGTAGGCTGGAAACGGCGTTAAACTCTTGAACAAGGTGGTTAGGCAGTAACTACCTCGGGTAGGCGGGGATACCCGCCTGCCGGATGTAAACATTCCAGTTTGCCTTTCGGCCCAGGTACAGATTGAGGGGTGGCATGAGGTGGGCATAATTGTAAAGGACCTCGGGTTTGTATAGTTAGGAAAAATACAATTTACTTTAAAAATTGTTATTTGTTCCGACACAATATACAAACCCTCGGTCCTTTACATTAGGAGACTCACTTATTGGAGGAGGAATCTGAGAAAGTCTCTCTGAACTGACTGGAGTTCACCACCTTGTCTTCCCTTCCTGATCGTGAGAGCGAGGAAGGAAAAACTGCCTCTGACAAAAGATCGGGTTGTAAAAACGCAGGATCAGTTGTCAGACTTCTGGGTCCCTTTGCATGAAAGAGGAAACGTCAGTTCATGCAAAGTAGGCTGGGAAGAATTTGACGTCAGATGACAATAAGGCAAATACAAGCATTGGGTTGTCTCATAGTCATGGTCTCCTTCCTCCCCTTGCAAGAGAAAGGAGTGGGGTTGCTTCTATTAACCTGAACGGAAATAGAACGGGAGCTCCTGTTATGTGCTTATCTGCCTTGATCGCCCGGTCCAGCTTGTACGGCATGTCCGCTCCTGCCCGTGGGAAGAGAGCCAGGATGGGGAGAAAGAAGAGAGGCCAGTCACTCAACCTCCATTCTCCCCATCACAGCTGTACAACATAGGCGAGATGCAATCCTGTCCCGTTAGGGGAGCTGGATAAGCTACACAACTTGTTGAGCAGCCACCACAGGACCCAAGGAAAAAGTGTCCAATGACTTGTGTACAACATCCCGGAGGTAGAAGGAGGTGAAGGTAGTCTGTTGGGACCACACACCCGCCTTCAGCTCCTGTGGTACCGACATATTCTTCCGGAATGCGAGGGATGGACCAAGCCATCGACTTTGTGAGCTCTCGGGTGAAAGGTACCGGTATCATCGTCGTCAGCTGCCAAGTACCTCCTTGATCGCTTCACGAAGTCAGGAGGAAGATGTGTCCTTAGACACTTCTTCCTTGGGAGAGACAGTACTGGCGAAAACGTTGACGACATCCAGGTTAGGAATGTCGAACCTTTCGGAAAGTACCACAGCTCCCAATAGGACAGAGTAACGAATGATCTGGATCATCGATACAAAGTCCAAGGAGGAGGGGAACAAGAAGGACTCGAACCCGACAGTCGATGCCAATGGATTTGGAGTCCACCTACGACATCCGAGAAGGATGATCCCCACCCTGTTCTTCCATCTTCTACGCCAAGGCCAGGGTAAGATGAGAGATGGACCTAAGAGGGCATATCTCTATCCGACGACTCGTAGGGGCGAGTGCAGAGCACGGACAGGAACCTAAAGAGAGCATGCCACCCAGGAAACCTTCCTGGGACAGCATGACTGAAGAAGCTTCTCGTCTGTAGCTAACTCTCGACTAAGGAGACGAAGGCTACTTCAGATAGAAGACTAGGTCGCAGGGGCCTACATTCTTCAAAACTGAAAGGGAGAGAAGCAGCCCTCGGCGGAGAAGACGAGGAAGTCCAGACTTGACGGCGACTCTGACCGGAAGAAGTTCCGACAACGACACCACCAGCGCAGAGCCGGATCCAGTCCCTGGGACAGTGTTGCAGAGGACTTCAAGGGATATCCAGCTATAACCGTTGCTGCTCAGCGAAAAGCCTGTGCTTGCAAGGAAAGCTGGAAAGTCTCCCAGTCCTGAACACACAGGGATGTACTGCCTCAAGAACCGCTTCTTGTGTAGCTGCACAGGAGGATGGGTCAGCGAATTCTTCTCGATGCCTCGGCAATCAGGTCGGAAGAAGGGGAAGTCTTTAAGTATTTGTCTGTAACTCGGGGTGAGCAATGTTTGAACCCCAGCGAAACTGGACAAATACGGAGGGAAAAACGTTGATATTGAGTTTTCACCAAAAAGACAGCATGCCTCAACAGAGCGGCCCCTGGTCTGGTTTGAGGAGCGAGAAAACACTACTGACTTGTGTGCAGGGAGGCAACAGAAGGACAGTAGGGATTTCTCAGTCCAGCAGTCTCTGTATGAGTCTTCGTGAAGAAAGAGTGAGCAGCATGTTCCGTCCCGATCACTCAAACCCTGAGGCCAGGCTTGCCTACCAATACATCCCCACCAGGGATGCATCTGGTTAATTGAGCTGTCGAGTGTGCAATAGAACAACACTCGAATACCTTCAAATGTCGAGATAAAACAGGGGGAAAAAACGATTGCCTCCTGTTTGTCGACGAAAGTCACTACTGTGGTTTTATTGTTCAATGAAACCAGTGAGTGCTGCAAAACCCATCTTGGATTCTCGGACGGCCAAAAGGCTGCCCTGAGCCCAGGACGGTGACGGGAAGGTACTAATCATCTCGGTCGCACAAATTCAAGACAAGGTCTTTACCAGTGTGCGCCTATTCCTCAACCTGTGAATCTGTGAGTAGACACAAGATTTGAGGGAAATATGAAGTCATATTCGAAGGTTCCTATAATCAAGCATTAGCCTAACTCTTTCCTCATACCTCAAAGAGGAAAGAACGGGGAAAAGGAAGCAGACTTCCATTTTCCACCATGGGGAAGCTTCTGCAAGATGACAGGGAACCGAGACAATTAGCTCTAGCCGGCTGGCATTTCCCAAATTGGGAGCACGGGAGAGGTGGTGGGATGAGAGATCCATGGAAAGAATTGCCGAGACTTAAGGGAAATAGATACTTCTCTGAAGGAATCCATTCCCAGGTCTCGGCAATGTTGCTGCCAGCTCAGAGACTTCGATAAGCATCATTTTGTCCAGGCATCAACAGTTGCAATCTTCTTCTGAAGCCTAGGACTTCTTAGCTAAGGAGTTGAGGTGGGCTGGCTTGAACCCAAGCTCGAGTTGAAATGACTAAGACCCAAAATTCTTGGCCATTGCCCAAAGGACAAGTCAGTTCCCTGGTGGGAACCTTTGATTACCAGGGTATCTGGCAAATCTCTGAAAGAGAAAGGCAGAACCAAGTAAAGGTTCGTTCCCAAGGGTCGAGCCAACTCAGGACTTACGAAACTGGAGATCAAAATTGGGACAAAGTCCTTCTTCTTAGCACCAGAATTGCCCAAAAAAACTGTGGTCAGCAAGACCCTCCGAGGCAAGAAGAATTCATATTCTGCCGAGGCAGGGGTGGAAGTTTGGTGTTTCGACCTGAATTAACTCCATCGAAGAAAAGAATCCATCAGGTCGAGAACACTTCTTGGAAGACAGGACCGCAGCGGTCCCTGACATTCTCGGCCCCTCGGAAACTGCAAGGGTTGCAAGTGATGAAGGTTATTCATTGGGGAGCCGCGGTCCTGTCCGGGATCCTCGCGCTGCCGACGAATCAGCGCGAAGTTCCCGAGAACACGGGGCGATCGTGCGTTGAAGAGGAAGACACTCGCTGTTCCGATCGTGAAACCCCTGTACTTTTCCCCTTAGAAGGAGACCGTGACAGATCCCATGAAACCCTCCTCAGCTACCTGGTTATAATACAAGAGAATCGGGGGACCGATACCCAAAGCACGCCAGGCAGCCGAACTCCGAAAGAAAATTTCGTCGGAGCTCTCTCTGTCCATCTCGCTCCTCTCGGAACAACCGAAAGGAGAAGAGAACAGGTGAGGAGAAGAGAACAGGTGAGGAGAAAAGAGTAGCCCTACCTGTCCTGCCAGAATGATAAGCAGGAGAGGCGGACCGTGAGCGATAATCAACCGAAGGAGATTACTGCCACACGGGGAAAGAAGAGCACCTATGCCGTGGCAAAGTGCTTTCCTGGGAAGAGCAAAAAGTTTACTCGAGCATAGTCGAAACCCGAATCGGAAAAAACCGAGTAGGGCCGAGGCGAGCCGAGCCAATCACGAAACGATCCAGCTGGTCGGTATCGCGGCAGACTGGGAAACAGGCGAGACGGGCGAGCCGAAACGAGCCAAGCCAGTCTGGCAAGCTGAGTCAAGTCGAGCCGAGCCAGTCTGGCAAGCCGAAAGTCGAGTCGAGCCGAGCCAGTCTGGCAAGCCAAGTCGAGCCGAGCCAGAGCCAGACTCATAACTGGGCAGGCCAGACTGCGTCTGCTGTGAACAATTGCTAGTTTCCGCACTCTAAACTTCTTCGAGGCCGAGGCCCTCGAGAAGAAGGTTCATAGGGGAATTCTGTGTCTGCTATCTTGCATGCTCAAACCCTAAAGTTCGAGACACAAGAACGAAGCCCGCCGAGCAACCGAAGCAGCTGGCGGGCAGAATCGAGACACCTGGCGTCGTGGTACACCGACACCTGGGTGTCCCGGTGACCAGACACCTGGGTGTCTCGGCAACCAGACACCTGGGTGTCCCGGCAACCAGACACATGGGCATCCCGGCAACCAGACACCTGGGTGTCTCAGCAACCAAACACCTGGGTGTCTCGGCACTTTCTCTCGTCCTATGCCTCTCGTGAAGGAGAGCGCTGCGTGATTCATAGAATTCGAGCTACCGACGAGACTTCCGAAAATCGGGAGCGGCTGCTTGTTACCCAATAGATTGAAAGAGCCAAGCACAGAAACAGTCTTAGATGCAGACTTCCAAGACTGGCAACGAGGGAATGGCCTCGAGAGGCGCGCTATCGCGACCCCAAACGCAAGATCCCACAGGAAAATGCGAATCGGCCAACTTGTCTTCGGAAGAGAGTCAGTCCCCAGAAGTCCCGCAGGACTCCCAAAGTGAATCTCTTCCTTGCTTCTTCTGGTGTTCGGAACCGAGAGGATCGAGACACCAGGCTGGGAACCCGACCGAGCACTGGCAAACACTCGGGAGCGCTTTGCGGTGCTGGCAGGAAGAGGAACCGAGACACCTGGGTGCCTCGGCCCTTTCTCTCGCACTGCTACCGAACTGGGCCCAGGAAAATCTCTCCAGACCAGATCGGATACTCGATATTCCATAGAATCTCGAGCACTTTCGAAGCGGCTCGCGAACGAGCGCCTGAAGCAGCCCCATCTTAGAGGCGGAACCTCTAAGACTTCGAACGGGAACGCAAACTGAGGTCTGCGCGCCTGTGGGCTTCTGAAACACAAAACCCAGGGCTATGCGAATCGGTTCCTAACCCGAAGGTCGGGAAGAGCCAACGAGACCCACTGCCTCCTCGGAAGGAGGCAGTCCCTAGATGTCCAAGGGCATCAAGGGGAAGAAGCAGCATCCTTCCTTCGGCCGATGGAGGTCTGTCCGATTCTCGGGACCTCGGGAGAGGAAGGGAAGACGCAACAGAAGACGAAATCGAAGATAAGATGAAGAAGACGGCGGCTACTTCCACAGGACAGCTTCCTTCATCTCCACTCCCACATCTTCTACAGGATGGTCGACATGAAACATCGTAACCTCCAGGGTAGTCAGGCAGGAACACAACGGACGCAGCCAGGACACCACCACCAGGAGAAGCATGATCAGGACAGCCAATGCAGGAGCTACGGCAGCAGTTCGGAGGCCAGGAGCTACTGCAACGGCCAGGAACATCACCTCAACAGGACCACTTCCTACATCTTCACGCCGACATCCTCTACAGGATAGCGGACATCATAACCTCTGGGGCAGCTGGCAGGAACGCACGGAAGCGGACCCGGGCACGACCGCCAGAAGCAGCAGGAATGATCAGGACAGCCGATGCAGGAGCTACGGCAAAGGTTCGGAGAGCAGGAGCTATGCAACGGCCAGGAACGTCACTTCCACAAGGCGACTTCCTTCCCTTCACGCCCACGTCTTCTACAGGATGGCTGACATCGTAACCTCCAGGGCAGCAGGCAGGAACACAACGGAAGTGGCCCCGGGCACGACCACTAGGAGAAGAAGCGGGCACGATCAGGACATTCGATGCAGGAGCTACGTTAGCTGTTCGGAAGGCAGGAGCTAATGCAACAGACAGAGTGTCATTGAAAGTCACCAGCATCGACAGGAGCGATCAGGGCGGCTGCGGCAGGAGACCAGCCCCGAGACTGTCGTAGAGTTGACACGAGCAAAACACAGGGAACAGCAGGAGCAGATAGACCACAGATACGCAGGAAGCATTGCAACAGCATACATGAAAACCAGCAATGACAGCGATCGAACTACATCGGCGGGAACAGAGTCAGAGCGATCCGCGTGTGGTAATATGTCATCTAATCAGGTATTGTGGTCGATCCCGAAGCAACACTGAATGAAAGTCGGGACTGCTTCATGCAAGATATTCTTGATATATCCAGCCAACTACTGCTGTCTCTGCAATGCTCACTGTCAACCTGAAAGAAAAAACAAATATGATTAGTAGAGGGAGGCTCCTCCCGCTACAAGGGGAACAGCCCTACGCAGCGTTAGGAGGTACTCTAGACAAGGTTGCTCGCTCCTCCCCCTCCCCGTGTCTTCGCCCGAGCGAAGCGGCGAAGAGGGCGAAGGAGAGAGACGGAAGAACCTACGGGAAGAGAAAAAGGACAGAGGGGAGGCCATCAAGTGCGCCGTGGACTTATCGACGACGCCCGTAACCTCCCACTCAGCCCGCAAATCTCTAAGCGCAGGCGGAGAGAAACACTCAGCATAAGAAGGAAGAAATTAGTGATGTCCCTTACACACGGAGGGCGGAAGCCCAAGAAGGGACTAATCTTACGTCCCGATGGATGTAGGGGGAGTGAAGAAAAAACGTCCCAAACTAATCCCAAAGTACAGGGCGCCTCCATTATTACACGTAAAGGGCCGCTGGAGAGAAGCATTACCACTTGGCTCGCTTACTCAGCTAAAGCCCTTGGCCGTCAAACCCAAGACACAGGTAGGGAACGACGGCTTACACAAGGTTATCACAAATCGTGGGCTTGTATTACAAATATCAAACACACGCAATATATAAACAAAAATACAGAAAGATCCACCGTAACAGCTTAACGACAGTCAGCAGAGAGAACGAAAAATACGTCAGCAACGCCTGACGGCCGAAAGCAAACTGGAATGTTTACATCCGGGCAGGCGGGTATCCCGCCTACCTGGAGGTAGTTACTGCCTAACCACCTTGTTCAAGAGTTTAACGGCCGTTTCCAGCCTACGCCTGAAAGCATCTCCTAATGTAAACTAATGTAAAGGACCGAGGGTTTGTATATTGTGTCGGAACAAACGAACGTTTCGTGTGTGGGAACAGTTAAAAACTCGCTTTGAATTTCCCTTTCCCTTCTGCCGTTGCCTTCTTCACCCTCTCAGCAAAGCAGACCAGCTCCACTTCCAAGTAGGAGTAGAAGAACAGGTCAATCTTGGAGAAATCCTTCGCAATATTCTTCAGGAGGAGCTTCCACTGGGCCTCTCTGGAAGTTGGCTGAAGGAGCTCCAATGTCTTCTTGGTCACCTCAGCATTTTCGATCACCTAAAAAAAAAAAATAAACAGAAATATTGTTTATAAATACACAAAAGTAATATATTTCATTGCAGAAATGAAAAACAGGGAAAAACCGAACAATAAAAAATTTCTATATAGTTAATGTTATGAAACTCAAATACTAATCAAAAGTTCATCAACATGTTTCTTTTATGTTTCAAGATTGAAAATAATGAAATAGGCAGTCCCTGGTTATCGGCAGGCTGGGTTATCAGCGATCCGTTTTTACAGGGCTTGTCTAGTGATGAAAATCGGCAATTATCGGCACCGAAAACCGCCGATTTCCGCTTATCTGTGCCGATAACAGAAAATCGCCAAAAAAAAGTGCCAAAAATCACCAATTTCCGGTTATCGTCACGCCATCAGAACAGAACCCCCACTGATAACTGGGGACTGCCTGTATTAACCCTATCCAAGGAGGCACTCGTCACCCTCCTGTGCATCAAACTACTACTTCTTCATAGGTCTCCTTTCCTCGATGGTGGGGATGGTACTCACTTCGTCATCACCTCCACCAGCAACAACCTGTACATCAGGGGTATCAGGAAGGGCAGCGGCGGCAGCAGCAGACTGTAGAAAAAGAAAAATTAAATGTAATAATAATTTTGGAAACAGCATATATGAAACATGAAAAACTTTGTATTGTGATATTTAATAACCAGGAACTAACAACAAATGAAATGGAAGAACAATTACCTCTCAATCCAAGGGTTTTTGGCCTCTTCTGACTGACAATGTGTTTCCCGAAGAAGCTGAATGTCGCCAGGATCCACTTCTCCCTGTCCGTGAGGTCCCTCACTGCTGCCTGGCTGCTCTTTGCCTTTGTCAACCGCCCATACCTCGTTCTTACGGACTTCAGCCAAGTGTTGAGCTCAGCTGCAGTCAATGGCGGTTTCAGAGACTTGGTCTTGTCGCCATGTTTATGAAGTCTGTAAGACCCCTGTCATACAGGAAGGGGTGCTCCTGCAGCCATTCCGCCAACATCCTCTCGGTGTCGTTGGATAAGAAAACGTATGGCATTTTCTTGGGACAACGCTGCTCGCTGCTCTCCGCATCTGTTGTCAACTCCTTGTCGTTGCCAAGGACTTCCAAATCACTGACTTCCGTGGACAGGGGCTCCTCCTCACAGACTTGCACTTGGGGTCATCTTCGGCAGAAGCACATGGTGCAGAAGAGGTGGCTTGTGAGGCGTCCTTATGTAGAACAATCTTCTTCACCTTCACGATGTTCTGGGTCATGATGAATGCTAAGCAGCACAGGTCACGTGTAGAGGTCAGAGGTGATGAAAGATGAGTGAGGACGGAGATCCTGGGATGCTTCCTTTTATGCCTGCGAAGCACATGACTCAGTCAGACTACTGCGCATCCCCACTGAGCACGCTTTGGGGTTGCCAAGTACAAGGTGTACGTCACACTGGATGCCACGTCGACATTGCTAGTTACATCTGACGTAATCCAATGCCGACGCCGTCTTGTCAGTCGTGATGACATTATGACAAAGTTGTGTCATGCGGCATTACATGGCGACTTTTGACAATCATCGTGACTTGACCACATAGGTGTTGTGCAGCCTCCCACATATGCCATCACTTGGTGGATGTAGCCAAACTCAGCGACGCAGTTACGAATCATGCCGATTGATGCCGATTTGGTCATACCTGGAGTGTAACCCATGTCGTAATATGCAAATTACAACAGTCTCGGTCTTGAATCGCCAAAGTGTGACACCGGCATAAGTCCCCTATATGGCTTGTATTCCAGAGAAACAAATAACAATATGTATTTTTCCTAAAAATAAAAATCAAAGGCTTTTATATCTAACCCCACCTCTACTGCCACACTGAGGCCATCGGAAAAGTGAAGGCGACAGTTGGTGAGTGAGGGATACTCCTACCTGTTAACCACCTGGATAACTAACTTGTTACCAAGTTTTTTGAGCAAATGCAGCTTGCACTGAAAGATACTCCTGTATTAAAGGCTTTGGTTTATTTACCTAGGAAAAGTACAAATTATTTTTCAAAATTTGTTGCTTAGTTTTTCTATACATTATGCAACTGACAAAAACAAACATTCCAACATACGGTAATTAATACACATAATGCGTAGAAATGTATTAGTGGTGGAATTTTCGTTGTTTTTTGTGTAGAAATGAACGAATAAGAAAATAGCTATAATGACCGAAAATGTAGCAAAGTGTGGAAGTTGCTGAACTACAGAATTGAAAACTATGTAGCTTCAACCTGTATTTTCTTTTACACTGGTAATAAAATTGATGAACAGACACAATACACAAACTAAGAGCACTTTGAGCAATTTCATGTGCTTAGGGGTATGTACCCTTTAATATTCAAGTGTACAATTAAGGGCATACTTTGTACAGTACAGTACAGGCAGTCCCCCGTTTACGACGGGGGTTCCGTTCTTACGCCGCGTTGTAAACCGGAAAATCGTCAAAAATCATAAGAAAACCTTACTTTTAATGCTCTGGGTGCATTGAAAACGATGTAAACTGCATTTTTATTGAGTTTTTCATCAAAAAAACCTTCAAATTATGATTATTCTGCCGTTTTGGAGCCATATTTCTTCCATCGGATCGGCGTACAACGTGTCGTAACCCCGGAACATGCGTCATAAACCGGGAAATAATTTCTGATGAATATATTTGAAAAGCGTCGTAACCTCGGAACGTCGTAAGCCGGACCCGTCGTAAACCGGGGGCTGCCTGTATATGGAAAATGGGATTAGTAAAGTATTACAGTACCTGCAAGAAATCTGTTAGTTACCAAAAATGGAATACTAAAGATTTAGTTACCAGAAAAGAGAACTTCTTCAAAAGTAAGATTCCTCTCCTGTCCTCTGGTGCTACAGTATTTCATTGTGCCTTATCCTGGAATGAAATAACTTTCCAATAACACTTTTTTCAAAATATACAAAAGGTTGTTTTACAATACTGTTAATTTTAAGACAAATGCCAAAGTAACAATACTGTACTGTTAATTTCAAGACAAATGTGAAAGTAACACTTTTTAGCTTCATCCTAACTTTAAAAAATTTTACCTGTATTCTTTCCTTGGGATTTAAGGTAAATTAGTATTACTATTATTACTAATTTACTGACTAAAGTACCACCGACTCAGACAACAAGCTTCAGCGAAAAAGAAGGTACATACAGTATATTAAAAAGTGAACAGATGATTAGTGAACAGCAAGTAACAAAAATATAGATATATATGAAGATTTTGAATTACAATTTGTATTATTTGGAATGAATCTTACTTACTGTTAAAGTTAGCTTATATCTTCACCCCGTTTGGTGTGAACTGCATTCAGAATAAAGAAAAAAAATGCCTGGCTGACCTGCAAGGACTAACTCTGTAATCACCTGTTTCCCACCAAATGGCGGAAGGTTTACTTTCTTGTTAGAATCCTTCCTGCCATGTCCTTGTGCATATAGAGTGAATCGGCAGTAATAATTTTCACTAATTCTGGCTGATTTTCTCCTGTACAGTACTGTGCTTTTTTTCTCTTTTTGCTTTATGTCATCTACAGCAAGCGGAGATAGAAGCTTTAGACTGTACAGGAATGAGTTTTGTGTAAAATGACATTTTTATAATAAAATAAAGTTTTATATATACTTATCAAGTACTGTAATTACTTAGCTAAAGATTATGCTCTCACGGCATCCTAAATTAAAAATTCGCAGTAATGCATCAGTTGCAAAGTGGGGGGGGAGTGACAGGCCCCTCCCACTGCAACAGGGGCGTGGAAGCGACTCGCAGCCAGCGGTGTCATTCCATTTTATTTCCGCAAAGTCCATGAAAAAAAAGGAGAGAAGGGAGGGCTCTGATTCAGTAATTACTTGGTAAGTATATATAAAACTTTATTATAAAAATGTTATTTTTATATAAGTAACTTAACAAGTAATTATTTAGCTGAATCCAACACTGATAGGGGGGTGTGATGAATGGACAATTGTACTTCAAAACATTAAGTGTGGTAATGAATTGAACTAGAAAGGATGGCTAGCATTGAAACAATGCTTGTCGCTTCCTTACCTGGTAAGAGAGCCATGGCAGAAGAATACTGCCTCTGGTTGGTGCTCATCTCAACCTGTAGTGGAGCGGCGGTTGAGCTGACAGTCGCCTCTACATCAGTGGAAGTATTGCAACAGAGGAGATGATCGCTGACAAGACACGTGCAGAAAAAAAGTTGTCCTTGTTTGGGCGCAGTACCACAAACAAACAACCAGATAACGCTGTCACCCACCCTGACACAACAAACTACTACCCATTCAAGCTCCCTACATCAAGGCGAAGACATAAGAGAGACAGAATCTCTCCTATGCTTCTTCCCCCAACACCATGCCAGCCACTGATAAAAGTCCAAGGGTACTTCAGTTTTCAAACACTTTCCAATTCTTTTAAATAATGAGACACGAAGATCGATTTGCACCTCCAAAAGGTCGACTGAAGAATGGACAAGAGGGATAAATTGTGCTTGAAGGCAAGAGAGGTAGCCACTGCTCTGACTTCTTGAGCTCTAACTTTGATCAAAGGAAAAAGAGTCTTCCTGAATCTGGAAATGCACTTTAGAGATCAGGTCTCTAATAAAGAATGATAGAGCATTCTTTGAAAGCGGATGAGAAGGATTCTTGACAGAACACCAGAGGTTGCTAGCAGGTCCTCTGATCTTCTAGGTCCTATGCGGATAGTACCTCAGGGCTCTGACTGGGCAAAGAACCCCCTCCTTTCCATCTGGCTCAGGATTTCCATTAAATTCCTAATGTGGAAGGAGCGAGGCCAAGGCCTACAAGGATCCTCATTTTTAGCTAAGAAGCCTAAGGTGAAAGAGCACACTGTATCCCCTTGGGAGAAGTCTACCCTCTTGTTAATTGCATGCAGTTCACTTACACATTAGGCCATAGCCAGGGCTACTAGAAAGAGGGTCTTCCGCATAAGGTTCTTAAGGGAAGCGGAGGAGAGTGGCTCGAAAGGAGAACCCGTACGCCACTTAAGGACTACCAAGTTCCAAGACACTAGATCAGATTTCTTCTGCTCGGAAGTGTCAAATAACTCAATGAGGTCATTAAGGTCCTGGTTAGATGAAAGATCCATACCTCTGTGTTTAAAAACCGAGGTAAGCACTGCCCGGTATCCTTTAACGGTGGATGAGGACAGTCTCCTAGAGGTCCTCAAGTATAGGAGTAAATCCACAATCTGGGCTAAAGATGTCTCAGAAGATGAGAAGTGATGTCTGAGGTACCATCGACAGAACACTGTCCACTTTGACTGGTAGACGTTGCAAGTAGATTGTCGTCTGCACTTTGCAATAGCTACTTCAGCTGCTCTTGAAAAACTTTTCGCTCTGACGACTTTCCAGACAGTCTGAAGCCTGTCAGAGCGAGAGTGGACAACCCATCGCGGTATCTCTTGAGGTTAGGTTGTTTGAGTAGCCATGGTCTTTGGGGAAGCAGCTTCAGGAAGTCTACCAGAAGATGTAGAAGGTCTGGGAACCATTCCTTTGTGGGCCAGAAAGGGGCTATGAGTGTCACTGAGACGTTGCAGTGTGACACGAACTCGTTCGGGACTTCCCTCAACAAGTTGAAGGTTGGGAAGGCATAAAGGTCCAGGCCCGACCAGTCTAGGGGCATGGTGTCCGTCGCCCATGCCAGAGGATCCAGGGCTGGGGAGCAGAAGAGAGGAAGGCGATTGTTTCTTGAGGTGGCAAACAGGTCTAAGGACAGTTTGCCCCACAATCTCTAAAGGTCGACACAGATCCTGTGGTCCAAGGTCCACTTGGTAGGTAGGACCTGCTTTTGACAGCTCAACTTGTCTGCCAGGATGTTTAATTTCCCTGAATGAAGTGAGTGACCAGCGTCACTTGATTCTGGTGCGCCCAAGTAGAAGGTCATTTGCAGTCTGGCAGAGGGAAAAGGAACGAGTGGCCCCCGTTTCCTGATATACGACGGAGAGGTGGTGTTGTCTGCATGAACAACCACTGTCTTGTCACGAGTTGAGGTTGAGAAATGCTGGAGACCTAGATGAATGGCCTTCAACTCCTTTACATTGATGTGAAGATTGCTTTCCTCCGGGGACCATGTCCCAGAAACCTCTTGACCACGTCAGCTTCTTCAGGATGGTGGTCAGATCCCCCATCCAGGAGGGAGCAGCAGAAGGCAGAGGAGCAGCCAGGATGGCCAGGGAAGCAGGAGCAACCCAGGCAGCGGAGATGTCAACAATCGAGCCTGCAGAGACCAGGGCAGGCGGAGCAGCGTGGGAGCCAGGGAAGCCAGGAATTGAGACATGAGTGGTCGGCAGGGGGCGGAGCGGGAACAGGAGCCAGGCTGGGCCAAGAGCCCGGTAAGCCAGGAGCCGGGACCGGAGTGGGGTACAAGCAGAGGTCGGCAACAGCAGGAACAGCAGGAGCAGGAACCGTGACGTAGGGCACAGATGAGGTTACCATACTGGAGGGGCCTGGCAAGGATAGTGGGGCCATGGGTACCCAGGTGCAAGGAGACGTTGCCGGCATTTTAGAAAAGGCAGTCATGGTGACTGTAGACATAGTGGCAGTAGCCGCAGCATAAGTGACCATTGGAACACCAGACAGATGGGACAGCAGGCCCTCTAAAAATGTGATGCCAGGTAGATCCAGGTGATACCAGGTAGAAGTAAGGTCTGTCTGGAGCCTTCCACCTGAGAAGTGTCTACCACCAAACCTGAAGACAAGGTTGGGTCAATGAAGGGAGTCTCTACTCGCTCCTGGGGAAAAGATCCCCGGAGCAAGGAGAGGCTCCCAAGAGAGATGTCCTGATTGTCTGCTCCGCTGCGGCCTTCCACACCAGACACAGCGAGTGAAGAAGACGAAGGGGAGTCCTCACCCGAAGGAGAGGCAGCAAGAAGAGGAAGCTTGCCAGGAGGGAGAAATGATCCGGACGGGCCAGCCACCAAGGGAGACATCAGGGGGATATAGAGCCCTCAGATGACACCTTGACGGGCTTCCTTTGGTACTGTCTCCTCCCCTCAAACTTCACCCAGTGCTCAGCAGACCAGGAACAACACTCAGGACACGGTGAAGTACATGAACACACACGCCCCTGCAAGAAGAGCAAAGGGAGTGTGGGTCCATGTCAATACTAGATCGAAAGCTATTACACTTCTTACTGCCCACCCCAGGGCTCACACGCTGGGGGAAGGAGGGCTTACAAAGTTTATCAAAGGGCTTCATACTAACAAACAACAAGAAAAAGGTCCCACTGGGAAAAATCAGCTCAACGGAAGTCAGGGCAGAGAGCGAAGAAACACGTCCACACCCAATGACGGCTAAAAGCAAATTGGAATGTTTATGTCAGGGCAGGTGGGACTCCTGCCTCCCAGACAGTAGTTAACTGCCCAACCACCTTGTTTGAAAGTTCAACAGCCGTTTCCAGCTTCACTGAAAGTAATTCCTAATGTAAAGGACTGATGGTTTGTATGTCATGCCGGAACAAACAGCAGGCAGGGCAGAGGGTACAGTGAGTTCCCCATCACATAGCGGCCGAAAGCAAAGTGAATGCTCACCGTCCAGGTGGGCGGGATTCCTACCAGGTGGACAGTAGTTAACTACCTAACCACCTTGCTTAAAAGTTAAGTGGCTGTTTCCCAGCTACAATGAAGCAAATTCCTAATGTAATGATCAATGCTTTGTATATTGTAGGAACAACGCGAAAAAGCAAACGGCAATCGGGCAGAGAGTGCACGACGACATCCTCACACAACGGCGGCCTAAAGCAAAGTGGACTGCAGATCGACAAGTGGGCGAGGCTTTCCCCCTACCATCAATAGCTATGGACCTTGTTTGAAATTTAAATGGCCATTCCAGTTTGCGTTCGCATGCTAAATCCTATGTAAAGACCAAAGGGTTGTATTTGTGTAGGAACAAAAAGAAGTTGGACTTTTGCTGTCCCAAAGAAGAGAAGACCTGTTGAACATGAAAGTTCAACTGCAGTTCCCTACAGGACTGAGATCCCATAGGACACTGTCTGGCAGAGATGGGTGCCATTAGTCAACTGCACCAATCTAGCTGCAACCTCCACTTCATCCTGAAAGGATTAAAGTAGACCCCAGATCCAGACCAAACTTCAATGCCAGCACCAGCACAGTGCCAAAATTTTGTGCATTGACTCGAGATGCCAATGAATCATGTCCCCCTACATGCTCACAGGAGGTTACCCTGTGAGCTGGGTTGTCAGCAAAGACTAAACCCAGACAACAGCATTTTGAATACAGCCTCCTCCATCAGGTCATCCATACTTCACCTGTGACACCAAGAGAGAGAAAAGTGAGCTCAAATTCACTTGTGGTATTGGTTTGGCACTGAAAGAGAGAAGACCTTTCAATGAGTTAGGGGGACATGTAGAGTCACTGCACTGAACTGGTCCTCAGTGAACTGACTGCACAGATATAGGTGAAAGTCAATGGTTCACAACACCACTAGTAATTTATGGCCAAGACAACTAAGTTAGAGCCTAAGCTCCCTCAGTGGCAGGGAAAAACTAGAGAAAAAGTCCCAGCGCTTACCCCAAGGTCATACGCCTTGCAACTGGGCTTGATGGCCTCTAGAAATAGCAGACTCTGCACCCTGGTATCTAAATCCTGGTTTACAGGACCCTTGGGACCATTCCAAGTGCTGACAAACCTGAGACACTCTTGATGCAGGAGGAGCCCTGTTGAAAACCCACACGAAATCACTCCCCACTCTGAATTAGAAGACGAGTACATACTTCCTCATAAAAAGCTCAGGAGGAAGCAATGAAGCTTCCTATCCTTGCCTCGATGCTTAACCTTCCCAGGATAAAGGGGGAATGGTCCCTGGCACCTTTGCCCCATCTAGTAGAGGCAAGGCCTCTGCCAAGTGAGCCACACCCCACACGGTAGTCAAACTAAGCTCACAACAAACCTATGGTAGTGGAGAGTGCACTCACTCATGGAAATGTGGGCAATGGCTTTCCATGATTGTGCCAAACCTTCTAGGACAGAAAAGGAGGGAAACCACCCTTAACTAAGCCTGGATGGCAGGACTGCAAGGGCCCTGTCACCTCCTTGGACCCCTGCAAGCCAAAGATCCAGCACCGGTAGTACATGTAAGGTAGTACCTTGACTGGCCTAGATAACCTGGCTAGCTAGGCTGGACTGGCACCCCCTGCAAAGAGCATGGGTAGCAGCAGGGGGGGTCCTGGGCAGGTGGTTCGAGAGCCTTGACCAGATCCATCAGCCTGGATAGCAGTTGTAACTGCATGAGGCACAGGCAGCATCAGGGAATCCAAGACCAGTGGTATGAGAACCTTGACTAGACAAGTGCCCCTGGGACTTCCCAGTCCTAGGATCAGCAGGCTCAGGTATCAGGTGGTCTGAAAATCAGCCACGTCCCGGGCCAACAGTCACCCATGCAGAACACCACGGGTGCAACAGTACTACACCATGAGACAATCGGTCCTCTTCCTCAGAAGAGGACCAAATGCTGGAAACCTATCGTGTCTTCCTGCAGTGATAGTTAAACAGTAGACCTATTCTTCTTCATCTTGAAAATATCAAAGAGGAAGGTCAGAGGCAATGGAGTACTTCACAATAACCATAACTACAGGACAACAAAATCTGAAAATCAGAGCCATCAATAGGGTAAAACTTTATTCTAGTTGCCCGGCTTGATTACTACCAGTCGACGAACAGGACAGGTTACTGCCTTCTAGGGGGGGAAATCCAGGGGGGGCACGTGGTCCTAAGTTAGGTTAGGTAGGTAAGATCTGGTTAGGTCAGGATCTGGCATTATAGGAAAGGTTATGTCTAGTTAATGTATGTGGAACCTGTCCCGGTTGATCACTGGCAGGAATCAGGCTGTGCAACTAAAGTAAGGTTTTACCATTGATAGTGTCCAAGCCACACGAACGAGTCATGCTAACCCCTAACTGCTCTGAAGGGCCAGAGGCAGACTGGTCGAAGTGCTACCTGGTCACCATGGCCGTCCGACCATGGAAGAACCAGGAACATGGGCTCATGGCTCCCTGAAAACTCAGTTAAAAACTGAGAATTCTGGAATGAATGTGCAGAGCGGGGGCCGTGCAAACTACCATGCAGTACCGAAAGACCACTGGGGAAGAGCAAAAGTATTTCCCTATCACCCTGGAAACCTGACCAAAGAAAAATAGGGAGAACACCCGTGGATCATCAGCATGGAAACCACAAACTTAATTCCTTGCAAGAAAGCTTAGGCTATTTGACCAATGGGTTGGAAAATACAAAACAAACACATACAGTAGGCTAGTCAACAACAAAAGAAAGGAAAAGGAATACAGTACTTATGTTTAATCAACAGAGTTCAACCACCAACAGTTGGGCAGAGTCAAGAAAGCAGTCTGGAATCAACAGTGGTAGAAAACAAAGTGGAGTGCAGACTGCCAGGAGGGCAGGGCTTTGCCCTGCCTGTCCGTAGTTTACTACTTTGTCAATAAGCTTGAGCAGTTGTTCCAGATCATGTTCGCAAGCAAAATTCTACATAAAGAACGAATGTTTGTATTTGTGTAGGAACAAACAATGAAAGAAGTTTCAACTTGGTCTGTCAGTGATGATGGCATGTGTTTGTGGGGAGGGGGGAGGTTCCCTTCAGTCACTAACCTACTACCAGTTAACAGTAAAACTGTACTTTAGTTGCACGGCCTGATTTTCTCCAGTCGTTGACCGGGGCAGGTTCCTCATAGGTAAATAGATATAACCTTTCCTATAATGCTAGGCCCTGACCCAAACTGACCTTACCTACCTAACCTAACTTAGGGCGACGTTCCCTGACCTAGCCGGGGAACATTGCCCCCCCTGGACCCCCCCAAAAGGCCGTAACTTGTCCCGGTCGGCGACTGGCGGATATCAGGCCACGCAACCAAAGTAAAGTTTTACCCACTTAACTCCCTGTTACCATGTTTCACCCACCCATTCTGGATCGAGTTGAGAAATACTGGAAGCGGAGAAATACTGATGCAAAAAGGCAACGTTTGCATTCCCGTACAAAACCAATACAGACTAAACAGGATCTTAGGTTACTTATTTTCATAAGAGTACGTCCGTATACTTACTTAGATCGGCGTATTACCTCTTAATAACGGCAGTTTCCTTTACTCTCTGATTACCAAAGCTCTTTAAGTCTTATCACTCTTAATCTTCATTCGATGCCAAAGCTCTAAGTCTTATCACTTTTAACCTTCATTCGCTGTCCTGAGTTCACTCGTGTTTTTGTTCCACCCATTATCTGTCAAGAAACATTTCAAATATCACATTCTTATGTACATGACTGTATCACAATCATTCTCATCTTCGTCTCTTTAACCTAAAAGTATTTGTTAACTATCAAAGTTGTTTCAGTTAAGCAGTTAATTCATGTCAGGTCAATGTCACGTTCAGATTCCGATAGACAGACAACCTGTCGGATGACGTCACGCACGACCTCAATGTTTACGTTTATCAGCTGATCAGCTTCAGAGTCGGCACCGCACGTGGTCCCTCCGCTCTCTCTCTCTCTCTCTCTCTCTCTCTCTCTCTCTCTCTCGGCCGCAGTAACAGTTGTTTTCGTGTCCGTGACTCGCGGTTCCCGTCGCCCGATTACATTGCTGCAGCGACATTCAGTACTCGATACTACAATCTATACAATCTGTCGGTTTCTGCACAAAGTATGTATATTAATGACTAGGTTCGTTGACGTGTTTCGATACAGTGATAATTTTAGACCGAACTAAAGATGTTGCCATAGACAGAGGTAACATTATTAGCCTCAATATCACTTTAAACGTAGGTGGAGTTGTACTAGGCATGAACGTACTTGAGGAAATTAGGTTATTTATCACGGTTTAGGCCTACATCATGTGGACTTTATAGTAGAGGTATTAATTGCATTTTGGTAAATTGCGGAGGCTACGGTGTAGCGTAGGCTATTACCCTTAAGAATGCTGTTGATAGAACAAAGTTGACAGATAACACGGTAGAACTTAGCAATGGGTCTGCATGGGGTATTACTTTGGAAATTTATTTTTCTTTTAGTATTTTGGTTGATTGTCAAGAATTTAGCGTTATTTTTGGTCAATCGGCCATAAGCCAATTAACCTCAGAAGTTGTGCTCTGGCTATCCTGGAGTGCTAGCCTATTGCCCATGTGCAGTGCTACAGGGAAGCGTTTGGTAAAAAGTGGAGGTAATTCTAAGCCATATTTCTGCGGTGCCCTATAATTATAGACTGTGGCATTTGATATGTTCCTATGTTATTTTACTTGCTTTACAAGAATTTAAAGTAATATTTTGTTGGCCAGCTGTAATTAAACTGTAATTGACCTTTGAGGACTAGCCTACACTACCAACGGGGTACTAGGGTTGTTTACTGGTTACAATTTTGCCGTATTAGCTATGGAGGAGGGTGGGGGGCTCTCCATGGAATGCCAGCTTAGATCTACCCCGTTGGTAGTGTAGTCTTCAAAGGTCAATTACAGTTTAGTTACAGCTGGCCGACAAAATATTATTTTAAACTCTTGTAAAGCAAGTAAAATAACATAGGAAAACGTCAATTGCCATAGTCTAGCTCACTGCGGAACTATGGCTTAGAATTACCAAGGTGGAGTTTCCTTCACGGGGGCCGGTGGGCAGAGTTCCCAACTAAGTAACAGAGCCTGCTAAGTTAGGGTACGTTAGGTAAGTATACAGTAGTTGCTTTTATAATAGGTTTCCTTAGCCTATCCGTTCTTAAACATATGGCTCCCTGATGATTTGTGCATGTGTGGAACCATTACATAACAAATAGCTGGCTGTCTGGTCTACCTCCCAACATTTCCAAAACCCTAGAGGTAACTTAGCCTGTACCAGCAGTTCCAAGTCAGATATGCATAGACTAGTTTATGTATTGATCATTTATTTAGTAAGTAACATTTATACTAATGTACTGCTCATGAACAGCATACCTGAACCATATTTGCTCCAGTTACCCGAATTCATATAACTGTGGTACATTTAGCCTACCCTGTACACACTTTGTTTCTACTAAAAGACAAACCATTGCTTCATATGCAGGAGTATATCTTGTTGCAAGCTGTCATCAGTTGCAGAAACTTGATAACAAGGTGGGTACTGGTGGTCATCAGGCACTTTTCTTTGGTTGCCATCTAGAGTAAATGTCTGTTGTTCCTACACAATATACAAACCATTGGTCCTTTACATTAGGAATCACTTACAGCAAAGCTGGAAACGTCCGTTAAACTCATGAACAAGGTGGTTAGGCAGTAACTACCTTCCAGTAGGCGGGAGTCCTGCCTGCCCAGATGTAAACGTTCCAATTTGCTTTCAGCCATCATGCTGTACAGACGTGTTTTTGGAGCTCTCTGCCTGATTGTCATTAAGCTTTTCTTTCCTAGTAGGATCTTTTGAGTTGTTTTTGTGTATATATTGTGTGTTTGATATTATTTAATATACAAACCCACGATTTTGATAGCCTTGTGGGAAGGCCTTCTTTCTCCAGCGTGTGTTTCTTGAGGTCGGCGGCCAGGGTCATAACAATTTGCTCCCCTATCATTTGGACCTCATGCCCTCCGCTCCTTGTTGGGAGCCGTGACTGCAACCTTTTTTATCTTGCACGAGTGTTGCTCACGCCCTCGGTGACTTCTCCTTCATTCCTTCTGGTAGTTTCCCTCCTGGCTGTCTCCTTCAGGAAAGATCTCTCCTTTGTCCTCTTCGCTCGGGGGTGGTGGGGGGAGCAGTTGGGCGACCTCTTCTCAGGAGCCTCCTCACGCTTCGTAGGACAGTCCTCCTTGGAGCAAGAGGAGTCCCCCTTTACTAATCTTTTTTGCTTATGTCTCCAGGTTGACAGCGAGCATCATAAGGCGCAGCTGAAGTTTCCCCGTGGGCTGCCCTTATACAGTGGATACTTAGACGACAACTACGGTGACGGTCATGGCTAAGATCCCCAGGTCGGTGTCAACACTGTGGCCTGACAAGGGGGACCAACTGCTGTTTGTTTTCTGGCACTCCTTATGCTGTACCACTGCCTCCTGTTGTACCTGTGGTCCTGTCTGCTCCTGCTGTGCCTCCTGTTTTTTTGCTCTTGTTGGCCTGGCAGCCAGTCACTGGGCTGCTCCTGCTGTGCCTCATGCCCCAGCTGCCTGGTTGCTCCTGTCGCTGCTGCTGATGTTCTTGAAGCTCCTGCCAACTGGGCTGCTCCTGTCATGCCTCCTGCTTCAGTTGCCCTGGTCGTTCCGTTTGCTTTTCCTGGTGTTCCTGTTGCCTGGGCTGTTCCTGTTGTGCTTCCTGATTGTTCTGACACAATATACAAACCGTCAGTCCTTTACACTAGGAATTATTTTCAGCGTAGGCTGGAAATGGCTGTTAAACTCTTGAGCAAGGTGGTTAGGCAGTAACTACCGCCGGGTAGGTGGGAATACCCACCTGCCCGAATGTAAACATTCCAGTTGTTCCGACACGATATACAAACCGCCAGTCCTTTACATTAGGAATTACTTTCAGCATAGGCTGGAAACAGCCATTAAACTCTTGAGCAAGGAGCCTGGTTAGGCAGTAACTACTGCCAGGTAGGTGGGAATACCCACCTGCCCAGATGTAAATATTCCAGTTTGCTTTCGGCCGTCATGCGTTGCAGACGTGTTTTGGATCTCTCCGCCTGACTGTCGTTAAGCTCTTTTTGTCCCGGTGGGATCTTAATGTATTTTTCTGTATACAGTGAACCCCCCGTATTTGCAGGGGATGCGTCCCACACCCCCTCGCGAATAGGTCAAATCCACGAATGCTTACGATGCCCCTCTAAAAACGCTTATACTTGTCTACCATGAAGGGTCAAACACCAAAGTATGCCTAAAAATACCAGCCTACATCAAATATACATTAAACTATAACCTTATTACTTATTGTATTAATCTGTGAAATGATACTATTAATATAATTTCCAAGTCATCTTAAACATTTTATCGTTACATCTATACGTACGTACTGTATGGCTTACAGCTGTAGGTGAAAATAATCTAGTCCCCCCTACATATTCAGCCACACATTTTCTTTCATACAGTTATAAGCCGTCTCGTTTTCGTTTTGGGGGGAACATTGGTATTTACGTATACGTAATTCACAAAAAGAGACAAAAAATTTTTTAAAAAGTTATGCACGTTTTAAAAAATTTTATACTACTGTACTTAAATATTAAGATTACTACATAAATAAATCACACGGGTACTCACCAGCGATGAATGTTGATTAAAGATGATGATGAATTAGCTGTGCAGTGCGATGAATGATGATGAAGATATGATTGCACAGCAAAGCACAGGAGTTACAACTCATCTGAGGGTGCCTCTTCACCTTCAGGAGGCACGACTTCAGGCGGTTGGGGAGGCATTTCTTCAGGCAATTCAAGAGGCACTACTTCGGGCGATTGGGGAGGCACTTCTTCAGGCGATTCAAGAGGCACTACTTCGGGTGATTTGGGAGGCTTTGGAGGGGCCTTCTTCGTCCGTGTGATGAACATGGTGGTAGGCAGCTGCTGTCGCTGCTTTTTCATGGTGGTGAGGGTTTGATTATAGGGCTCCCATGCTGAATCAAGGATGTTTGAAAACTTTAGGGAGCGTTCCATAAAAGGATCCCATGTTGAAACATACTCCTGCATATCCTTAATCATTCTCTTCATGTGGGACAGACGTTCCAAAGTCAGGCCGCTCTCCTCTTCCTCCTGCTCCTCCCCTGAACCTGGTGTATCTTCTTCCTCACTGGCAGACTTCGTCAGCTCTTCCAAATCCTGGTCCGTCAGGGGGTCAGAGTGAGCATCAATAAGGGTGCCGATTTCATCCTCCTGAGGAGAGAAGCCCCTGTAATCATGAACACACTCCGGCCACAACTTGTTCCAGCATGCGTTCAAGGTCTCCTTCTTCATGTCATTCAGTGATCGGCTGATGATGCTCAGACATGTGGCAATCGTGAATTTATGCCAATATTCTTTTAGCGTAAATTCACTGTCACTGTCCATTGCAGTTACAAGGTGCTGGAGGGAGTTCCTGGTATAGAGTGCCTTGAAGGCACGGATCACGCCCTGGTCCATAGGCTGGAGGAGAGAGGTGGTGTTGGGAGGGAGGAACTCAAGCTGGACTCCCTTGTAAGAAAGATCGAGAGGGTGGCCACCAGCATTATCCATAATCAGCAACACCTTGAACTCCATGGCCAAGTCGTTCAGGTATTGCCTAACTTGAGGGATGAAGCTCTGATGGAATCAGTACTCTGTGAGGACTTTGGTGATCCAGGCCTTAGGGTTATGCATCCAGAACACAGGAAGCAATGCCTTGTTCTTATTCTTGAGGGCCCTGGGGTTTGCAGCCTTGTAAATGAGACCTGGCTTAAGCATGAAACCAGCTGCATTCCCACACATGATGAGGATGATGAGGGTAACCCTATCCTTCTGGCCTTGAATCCGGAGGCTTTAGCTTCGTCCATCATAAGGCATGTCCGGGAAGGCATCTTCCAGAACAGGCCAGTCTCATCCATATTGAACACCTGTTCTGGATGGTAGCCCTTCTCCTCGATGATCTTCTTGAAGGCCTCTGGATATTTCGCGGCTGCTTCAGTGTCTGCAGATGCTGATTCCCCATGCAGAGTAACAGGCTTTAGGTGGAACCGCCCCTTGCTGGCCTGGAAACCTTGAGGCGCTGATAATGTTCCTGCTTGGGGCTCTTCCCCCTCTTCTTCTGCTGGTTCATCAAAGCCTAAAAATTCTAATTCGCCTTCTTCAACGCCTTCCTCTGCCTGTACTACGTCGTCGCCTTCCTTTAGCAGTTGATAACTGCTGGTAGAGTTGTCGTGCTTTCTCGCGAATGATGTTGGAGTCGAGGGGCACGTTTTTCTTCCAGCAGTCCTTTATCCAGATTGCCAGAGCAGATTCCATTTTCATGATTGTTTTATCCCATACGTACTGTATGCGCAGAAGATGAGTGTTAGTATATGTACGTGCAACCAGTAATACCATGCGTATACCGTAGCGGCAAATTATCGGCAAATGACCCAATATAACCCGTTTTATTGCTATCTCACGTTTGTGTGTTTTGCGTGTACAGTACTATGGCCTAAAAATATTTTTTGAAATCGTGCATTAAGATGTCCTCTGAATGCTCTGCTTCTTCTAAGGCCTCTGTGGAAATAATAGCCTACAATTACTGTAATGACTGATGAGAAGAAAGTACTGTAGACATGATTGTTTTGTTAAGAGAGGCAAAAGTCATGGAGAAGTAGCAGCCCATTACAGCATGACATTAATTGCGGTCGCCCGCATTGAGCATGAACAAGGTAAAATACTCATGCAGCCCTACTGTACCACCTTCGTTGCCATGTTCAAATACCTTAACATGACAGCGCCTCCCGTCATTCATCGTACTGCACAACTAATTCATCATCATCATCATCTACAGCATACTGAAATGAACATTCATCACCAGTTACTACCCGTATGATTTGTATGATTTAACTTTACTGTATTATTTATTATTATTAAGGTACCCAGTGTAGTATTACATACGTAATATTATTATTTAATTTCTATTACTATTACATGTACAGTACTGTAGTACAGTATTATTATTGATTTACATGATTATTTAATGTTATTATACAATAAATATGAAAATACAGAATACTATTGCTATATGAAAAAGACAAAAAAAATCTGCATCCGCAAATATGGAGTTTCCCACGAATATTTTTATAGATGTTCCATGGAAAAACCCGCAAATGTGTGAGTTTCCCGCGAAAATTTTTTAGATAGGTTCCGTAGAAAAACCCACGAGTGGGTGAGTCCGCGAACCTTGAGAACACGAATACGGGGGGTTTACTGTATATTACGTGTGTTTGATATTTATTAATACAAACCCGCGATTTGTGATAACTGCATAAGCTGTCATTCCCCTGCGCTGTGTCTTGGGGTTTGACAGCCAAGGCTGTATTTAGAGTAGCGTAACCGAGTGGTAATGCTTCTCTTCCAGTAGCCCTTTATTTAGATACCGAAGGCATTCCCCTGTACAGTCAGAGGTATTAGATTTAGATGTAATATCTTCGCTCCCCTTCATTGATCGGGATGTAAGAGTTTGCTACCCTTCTTGGGCTCCCACTCTCCATGTACAAGGACATGACTACTTCCTTCCTACTTGTGCTGAGTGTTGTTTTCGCCACCTGTGCTTAGAGAACTACGGGGCGGGTGGGAGGTTGCGGCCGTCGTCTGTAAGTTCTGCTTACATAGTGCCCTTGGTGGCCTCCCCTCCTTCCTTTTCTCTCCCCGTAGGTTCTTCCTTCTCTCCTTCAGTAGAGATCTCTCTCCTTCCCCCTCTTCGCTCGCTCGTCAGGCAAAGACCGCAGGGTGGGGGCAGGCGGTCAGGCGACCTCTTCTTGGGTACCTCCTCTTGTTGCATAGAGGAGTCTCCCTCTACTAATCATCTTTGCTTTTTCTTTTAGGTTGACAGCGAGCATCACAGACACAGCAGTAGTTGGCTGGATATCTCAGGGGATATCTCACATGAAGCAGTCCTGACGTTCATTTAGTATTGCTTCGGGATCGACCACAGTACTGAGCTGGATGACATACTGTAGTTCCACGTCGGGATCGTTCCGACTCTGTTCCTGCCGATGTGGATCGATCGCTGTCATTGCTGGCCTTCATGTATGCTGTGGCATTGCCTCTGGCATATCTGTGGTCCATCTGCTCCTGCTGCTCCCTGTGTTGTGCTCCTGTTAACTCGACAACAGTCTCTGGTTGGCTCTTCCTGGTCTCCTGCCGCAGCTGTCCTGATCGTTCCTGTCGCTGCTGGTGACTTTCATGTGATGTTCCTGTCTGTTGCAGTAGCTCCTGCCCTCTGAACCGCTTCCGTAGCTCCTGCATCGGCTGTCCTGATCGTGACCACTGCTTCTCTTGGTGGTCTTGCCCGGGGCCGCTTCCGTTGTGTTCCTGCCAACTGCCCTGGAGGTTACGATTTCTGCCATCCTGTAGAAGATGTCGGAGTGAAGGTGAAGGCAGTCGCCTTGTGGAAATGACGTTCCTGGCCGTTGCAGTAGCTCCTGCCTTCTGAACCGCTTCCGTAGCTCCTGCATCTGCTGTCCTGATCATGCCTGCCGCTTCTCTTGGCAGCCGTGCCTGGGGCCGCTTCGCGCTCTCCTCAAGTGAATCCACAGCTCCAGGTGAGGATACAATCATATATGAAATGCAGAAACACCTCCCAGATGATGCCAAAAAATATTTACTGAAGATTATAAACAAAATATGGGAAACTGGAATTTTACCCAAGGACTGGAAAATATCCATAATTGTCCCTGTTAAAAAGCCTAATAAAGATGCTTCCCAAGCCACCAGCTATAGACCAATAGCTCTTACCAGCTGTGTATGTAAGCTGATGGAGAAAATGATAAATACTAGACTGGTTTGGCACCTGGAGACCAAAGGATTACTATCGCCATTTCAATTTGGTTTCAGAAAAAACCGCTCCACCCTTGATCCCTTGCTGAGGCTGACCAACCAAATCCAGCAAGGATTCGCCAAAAGTGTCAGACCATTGGCATATTTTTGACTTGGAGAAAGCATATGACACTACCTGGAGAATTGGCATCATGAAACAATTGCACAAGATGGGCATATGTGGAAGAATGGTCAGGTTTATATATTCCTTTTTATCAGACAGACTTTTCAAGGTAAGAGTGGGAAACTCCTTCTCCCAACCTTTTATGCAGGAGGAAGGAGTTCCCCAAGGAAGCGTTTTAAGTGTAACACTTTTTCAGTGGCAATAAATAGTGTGATTGAAAAAATCTCGCCCCTGTTAAATGCTCGCTTTTTTGTCGATGACCTTGCAATATACTGCACAGGATATGATTCCTTGTCTGTATGTAAACATTTGCTAAGGTCTATTAATGCTATTACTAAGTGGGCTGATGAGAATGGTTTCAAATTCTCCTCTTCCAAAACAGTTGCAGTAAGATTCACCAGGTGCCGGCGTGTGGAAGAGGTTCCCACACTTAGTTTAAAAGGGTCCATCCTTCCCTTACGAGTGAAGTTAAATTTCTGGGGATGACTATTGACCATAAATTAACATGGGCTAGCCACATAAATGCCCTAAAGTTTAATGTTAAACAATCTATGAATATTTTAAAGGATGTCTGTGGATTTAGTTGGGGGGCTGATAAGAAATCCCTTCTGAGGCTATATGACTGTCTGTGTCGATCTAAGCTAGACTATGGCTGTCAGATTTATTCCTCAGCCTGTACAACCAAGCTAAAAGAACTGGATGTTGTACACAACATGGGGTTGAGAATATGCTCAGGGGCTCTTAGAACTTCGCCTGTTGAAAGCATTTCTGTTGACACAGATCATTTACCCCTTGATCTAAGAAGGCAAGAGCTAGGGTTGCGATACATGGCTAGAATGAAAAGTGCCCCCAAAAATCCCTCCTTTCAAGCACTAAAGGAAACAGACTCTCAAAGTTTTTCTGGTACAAGAGCTTCTAAACCATTCCAAATTCGACTGAATGAGGATGTTAGGAATAATCACCTTAAATCCCAGAAAGTCCTGGAAGTAGAATATCCTGTAAATCCTCCATGGCTTATCCCAGAAGCATCAATATGTAAGAAACTGTTTAACAAAAAGGACTGCACTGTAGAAGAGATTAGGGAAAATTCTTAGAGCACGATGTTACCCATACTAATTTTACAAAAATTTATACAGATGGATCTAAGTCAGATAGTGGTGTTGGTTGCTGTTATCATTGGTGATACTAATTTGACTCTGCATCAATATTTACTGCCGAATTAACAGTCGTAGTGTCTGCCTAGATTTAGTTTTTCAAAGTAGTGACTCTAATTTTGTCATATACTCAGACTCTAGAAGCACCTTAGAAGCTATTAAAAATTTAATAGCTTTCATCCATTAATTCAAAAAGTTCAGGAGTGGCTTTTTCAGGTATATTGTCGACATAAATCAGTCTCTTTCTGTTGGGTCCTTCTCACGTGGGGATTCGCGGAGGAACGAGATGGCAGATAGGAAGCAAAGCTGATAGTATTTTATCAGAAACCTCTTTTAGAAAAGTGCCTCATACAGATCTAAAAGGTCCCATTAGATCTTATGTTTTAACACGTTGACTGCTATGTGCTCAATATTTTCTGACTCTCTGAATGAGCGATGTGTACCTATGTGGTACACATGCTAAGAATATATATTTTTTCAAGTATCCAAAATTTAATCAAATCGGGCTTTTTATTTTATTATTGTAATATATTGAAATTAATTAAATTAAACTAGAACATTAACTAGACACTTTATTTATTACTGAAAGTAATCTTCATATGCTGGCAAAAGGGCATATTTTTTTTTAATTCTTTCTTTCTTTCAGTAAAAAAATAGAAAACATTATCATTAGATCAACAAAAATGCTATCCTTTTAACCGTAGATTATATTATATAAATTCAGTAGAAAAATAAATCAGTTTGGTAAACATTTTACTTCTGAAAAAAATTAATAGTGTCCTTTTCTTGGTGAAAAAATATCCATTTATATTTTGTATGATGAAGGAAATCATGTAGTATTTAGAGTACAAGTATAAAATTAATATTCTTTCTGTTTTGCTTCTACATAAGAAAAACAAATTAACTTTTCATCATATTGGGACAATGGGTAATTTGTATATCAGTCTATATATGTATGTGTGTATGTAATGCAAGTATGTATGTATGTATGTATATATATATATATATATATATATATATATATATATATATATATATATATATATATATATATATATATATATATATATATATATGAGTTAGACACATTACAGAAAAATGGGCTACTGTATACAGATGGGCAGATACAGTACATGAATAAGAACTGCAGAAGACCTAAATAATTTACTTGTATATAAATACTTTTATTTATGCAAAATACAAATTCATATTGCCAAATATACAGCCTGTATATGTTTCTGTGTCTGTCTGTAACATGTATGTGCATCTTATATGTATTATATTCATGTTTATATATATTCCTATATGAACATGTGTGTAAATCTACAAATTTCATGTACACATGAAAACATACAAAAGTATATATATATATATATATATATATATATATATATATATATATATATATATATATATATATATATATATATATATATATATATATATATAAAATATGTATATATATATATATATTTTATGTGTGTGTGCATGTACATACATGTGCGTGTGTGTGCATGTGTGTCTGCAAAACACCAAATGACTAATAAATCTGTTATAAAATAACAATATATTGAAATTCTACACATTTTTGAGTTGACCACGTGGTACATATAAACACAGTAAGTGCAATCATTCAGGCGATGTGTGCCTTTTAGAGTCACACTGAGTATGAGCCACGTCTGGTACACGTTGCATCACGGTAATTCCCTAGATCAGTCTGAGCGATATGCACCATAATTGAACATCCACAGTGTGACCATTTTGGCACACAACACCAGCAGAACTGTCTCTAATAGTTTTGGGCGACATGAGCCATATATGACCACATCTATTATGTCCATATTAACACAACGCCTGTAATTAAGACTTTTGTTATGTCAGGCGAGTGTACCACATAAAGTCATTTTACACTGGCTGACCACTCGGCTTACCTTAGGGATACACCATAACAACTCTCACGTCAATAGCTAGCTGGTTACTGATTTTATGAGGTTTAAAGAGAATCGCCCATTGGGCGTTTCACAGCATTGCCAATCGCAGTCAACGTGTTAAGTAAATGGCAAGAAAGGTGGACTTCTCCTTCTTGCCAATAATAAAAATATAGAAATATTAGGGATAATGTACTACCGTGGTCTTCGTCATTCCAGCTTGACAGACGAACAGAGGTTATTTTAACGAGATTAAGGATTGGGCACACTCGTCTGACCCATCAGTTTATTTTTGAAGGAAGCAGCCCTCCAGAGTGTGCTTACTGTGACAAGACACTAACAGTGGAGCACATTCTGGTGGTCTGCCCCAGATATTTTAACCAAAGAGAGAGATATTTTCAGGGTAAATCCCTGTCTGATATTTTGGGAGATGAAGCAGATATTTCTGCTATCATCTCTTTTTTAAAGTGTATTAAAATTTTTAACGATATTTAATTTTATTTAATAATTTATTACATCACATTGAATTTTAATGACATTAATTTTTTTTATGTATATAGCACATCATTCATTAAACTTCATACCCTTATTTATTGGTCACATCACTTCATTTTATTTATTAATCATTTCCTTCATGGATTCATAACTTTAACATAATTTATTTTCTTTCCATTACGGCGCTGAATGGCCTTGTTGGCCCCAGTGCCTGGGCTTTTGCCCTAAATATCATACATCCATCCATCCGGGGCCGCTTCCATTTTGTTCCTGCCAGCTGCCCTGGAGGTTACAGTGTCCACCATCCTGTAGAAGATGGCGGTGTGAAGGTGAAGGAAGTCGCCCTGTTGAAGCGACGTTCCTGGCCATTGCAGCAGCTCCTGCCTTCCGAACCCCTGCCGTAGGTCCTGCATCTGCTGTCCTGATGATGCCTGCTGCTTCTCCTGGTGGTCGTGTCCTGGGCCACTTCTGTTGTGTTCCTGCCTGACTGCCCTGAAGGTTACTATGTTTCATGTCCACCATTCTGTAGATGTCGGAGTGGAGGTGAAGGAAGTTGCCCTGTGGAAGTAGCCGCCGTCTTCTTCGTCTTATCTTCGACTTTGTCTTCTGCTGCCTCTTCCCTTCCTCTCCCGAGGTCCAAGGGGGTCCCGGGAATTGGACAGACCTCCGTCGGCCGAAGGAGAGGAAGGCTGCTTCTTCCCCTTGATACCCATGGACGTCTAGGGACTGCCTCCTTCCGAGGAGGCAGTGGGTCTGTCGTTGGCTCTTCCCAACCTTCGGGTTAGGAAACCGATTGGCATACCCCTGCGTTTTGTGTTTCAGGAGCTGTGGGCGCGCAGACCTCGGTTTGTGATCCCATTCCCAGTCCTAAAGGTGCCGCCCCTAAGACGGGCTGCTTCGGGCGCTCGTTCGTGAGCCGCTCCGAGTGCTCGAGATTCTATGGAATATCGAGTATCCCGATCTTGTCAGGAGAGTATTTCCTTGGCCCAGTTCAGGAGCAGTGCCAGAGAAAGGGCTGAGGCACCCAGGTAACTCAGCCCTTCCTGCCAGCACCTCAACTGCTCCCTGAGTGCTCTGTTCGAGTGAACTTTTTTTGCTCTTCCCAGGAAAACGCTCTGCCACGGTGCAAGCGCTCTTCTTCCCTCGTGTAGCAGTAATCTCCTTCGGTTGATTATCGCTCACAGTCCATCTCTCCTACTGGTCTTACTGGCAGGACAGGTAGGGGTACTCTTTCTCCTCACCTGTTCTCTTTTCCTCTCGGTTGTTCCGAGGGGCGCAAGACGGAGAGAGAGAGAGCTCTTCGGAGTTCGGCTTCCTGGCGTGCTTTGGGTGTTGGTCCCCCGATTGTCTCGTAGTACAACCAGGTAGCCGAGGAGGGTTTCATGGGATCTGTAAAGGCTTCCCAAGGGCAAAGGTACAGGAGTTTCACGCTTTGGAAGCAGCGAGGGTCTTCCTCTTCAAGTTGCAATTGCCCTCGTTTTTTGGAGAACTTCGCGCCAATTCATCAGCGCGAGGATCCCCGGGACAGGATCGTGACTCCCCCAATGAATAATCTTTATCACTCGCAACCCTTGCAGTTCCCAAGGGGCCGAGAGTTTAGGGGGCCGCTGCAGTCCTTGCTTCCGAGAGCGTTCTTGACCAGATGAATTCTTTTCTTCGGAGGAGAAGTTCATTCAAGTTGAGACACCAAGCTTCTCCCCTGCCTTGACAGAATACGAATTCTTCTTGCCTCGAAGGGTCTGGCCAACTGCAGTTCTGTGGGCAATTCTGGTACTAAGAAGAAGGACTTTGTCCCAATTCGGATCTCCGGTTTCGTAAGTCCCAAATTAACTCAACCCTTAGGAACGAACCTTACTTGGTTCTGCCTTTCTCTTGCAGAGATTTGCCAGATACCTCGGTAATCAAGGTTCGTACCAGGGCACTGCCTTGTCCTTTGGACAATGGCCAAGACCTTTGGATCTTAGTCATCTCAACTCAACTTCGAGTTCAAGCCAGCCCCCCCTCACTCCTAAGAAGTCCCAGGCTTTGATAGAAGATTGCGGAACATAGCCTCTCCTACCCTTCTAGGAAAGTGCACATAACTGTGTCTCTTTCCACCCTCTTTCCCATAAGGGAGGAGGGAAGAAGGGAAGAGAGAAAGAAGTATCGATTGGGAAGTTCTCCTACTGCAGATTCCTGGATGAAATGATAATTATCAAGTCTCTGGAGCTGGCAGCGACATTGCTGAGACCTGGGGATGGATTCCTTCAGAAGTATCCATTTCCCTTTGGTCTCAGCAATTATTTTCATCCCGCTTCCTCTCCCGTGCTCCCAATTCGGGAAATGCCAACCCAGCTAGAGCTAATTGTCTCGGTATCTTGTCATTTTGCAGAAGCTTCCCCATGGCAGATAATGGAAGCCTGCTTCCATTCCTCTGTCCATCTTTCCTCTTCGAAGTATGAGGAAGGAGTTAGGCTAATGCTTGATTGAAGGAGCCTTCGAATTTGCTTGCATATTCCTCTCACATTGTGTGTCTACTTATGGATTCACTGATTGAGGAAGAGGCGCACACCTGTAAGACTTTGTCTTGAAGGTGTGGGACCGAGACGATTAGTACCTTCTCATCACCATCCTGGGCTCAAGGCAACCTTCTGGCCTTCCAAGAATTCAGGATGAGTTTTGCGACACTCATTGGTTCGTTGAACAACAAACCACAGTAGTGGCATTTGTCGACAAATAAGAGGGAATCGTTTTTTCCTCCTGTTTCATCTGTCGACATTTGCAGGTACTCGAGTGTTCTGTAGCACACTCGACATCTCAATTAGCCAGATGCATCCCTAGTGGGGATGTATTGGCAGGCGAGCTTGGCCTCGGGTTTGTGTGATCTGGACGGAACATGCTGCTCACTCGAAGATTCACAAAGAGATTGCTCAATTGAGAAATCCCTACCGTCTTTCTGTTGCCTCCCTGCACAAGTCAGTAGGTGTTTCTCGCTCCTTCATACCAGACCCAGGGGCCGCTACGGTGAGGCATGCTGCCTCTCTGGGAAATTTGATATCTACATTTTTCCCTCTGTATGTGTCTGTTTTGCTAGGGGTTCTCAAGCATTGCTCACCCCGAGTTACAGACAAATGCCGGAAGACTTTGCCTCTCACCTGACCTGATAGCTGAGGCATCGAGAAGAGTTCTGCTTGACCCAACCTCCTGTAGCAGCTACACAAGAAGCAGTTCTTCGGGCAGTACATCCTGGTGTGTTGGGAACTGGGAGACCTTCCAGCTTCCCTTGCAAGCATAGGCTTTCTTGCCGAGCGGCAGCGGCTATAGCTGGATGTCTCTTGAAGTCCTCTGCAACACTCTCAGGGACTGGAGCCATCTTCGCTGGTGGATGTTGTTGCGGAACTCCTTCTTGGGTCAGAGTCGCTCTTCATGTCTGGACTTGCTCATCTTCTCTGCTGAGGGTTGCTTCTTTCTCTATCATTTGTGAAGAACATAGGCCCTTGCGACCTAGTCTTCTATCTGAAGTACTTCTTCTCCTGTCAAGATTTAGCTATGGATGAGAAGCTTCTTCGGTCTTGCTGTCTTGGGGAACTGTTCCCTGGGTGGCATGTGACTCTCGTTTAGGGTTCCTGTCCCATGCTGCATGCGCCCTTACGAGTCATTGGAGAGAGATGTGCCCTCGTTGGACCATCTCTCATCTTGCTCCGGCCTTGGCGTAGAAGATGGAAGAATAGGTGAAGGGGATCAATACCTCGACTCCTCGGATGTCGTAGGTGGACTCCAAATCCTACGACATCTATTGTCAGGTTCGGGTCATCCTTGTTCCCCTCCTCCTTGAACTTTGTATCAGTGATCCAGATCATTCGTTACTTTGTCCTTTAGGGAGCTGTGGTACTTTCCGAAAAAGCTCGACACTCCTAACCTGGATGTCATCGACATTTTCATTAGTACTCTCTCCCAAGGTGAAGTGTCTAAGGACACATCTTCCTCCTGGCTTCGTGAAGGAGGTACTCGGCAGCTGGCGACGATGATACTGGTACTTTCCATCCAAGAGCTCACGGAACCGATGGCTTGGTCCATCCCTTGCATTCCGGAAGTTTTTGTTGGGCTGGAAGAAAGACGTGGTCCCATAGACCGCACTCTTGTCTTCCTATGGTCTTGCCCACAGACCCTTGGAACCTTTTTTCCTTGGCCCTGTGGTGGCTGCTCAGCAAGTTGTGTTTTCTTACCCGGCTCCTTCAAGAGAACTAGGAGCATCTTGCCTAAGGTGTTGGTTCTGGAAGTGAGAAGGATACCGAGAATGACTGGCCTCTCTTCCTCCTCCTTCCCTGTCCTTCTACTTCTCCTCCTTCAGGATAAGAATAGGACTCGAACAAACATGTGCTGGATCTGGCACTGATGCGGTAAGACTACACATTGAGCACCCATTCTATTTTTCTTCTAGAATCATAGAAGTAATTCCGTTCCTTCCTCTAGCAAGAGGAGGAAGGAGAGTCTGGCAATAAGGGAAACCCTGTCTCAGCTTTTCCGTACTGCCTCTGACTCTAAGATTCTTCCAGCTTATTTCGTATTAGTCACATTTCCTCACTCATGCGAAAAGGTCCAGTATCTGACATTTGATCTTGCAGTTCACACACTCTGATCAATATGTCAGAGGCTCGGGTACTCCTCCTCGCTCTTTTGATCAGGAGGAGTAGCCCAGTGTGCAGAACTCTAGTCAGTTCAAGAGACTCACTCAGATTCCTCCCTCCAACCTCTTCCTAATGTAAAGGACCGACAGTATGTATATTGTGTCGGAACAAATCACAAATTTTTAAAGTAAATTGTATTTTTCCTAACTATACAAACCTGAGGTCCTTTACATTACATATTATGCCCACCTCATGCCACCCCTCAATCTTAACCTGGACTGAAAGGCAAACTGGAATGTTTACATTTGGGCAGCTAGGTATTCCCACCTACCTGGTGGTAGGTACTGCCTGACCACCTTGCTCAAGAGTTTAACGGCAGTTTTGCAGCTTACGCTGAAAGTAATTCCTAATGTAAAGGACCTCAGGTTTGTATAGTTAGGAAAAATACAATTTACTTTAAAAAATTATGATTTTTTCTCGCTCCTTCATACCATACCAGACCCAGGGGCCACTACGGTGAGGCATGCTGTCTTTTTAGGGAAAAATTCAATATCTACATTTTTCCCCTCTGTATTTGTCTTATTTCGCTAGGGGTTCACAAGCACTGCTCACCCCGAGTTATAGACAAATGCTGGAAGACTTTCGCCTTTTGCCCGACCTGATAGCCGAGGCATCAAGAAGAGTTCTTCTTGACCCAACCTCCTGTAGCAGCTACACAAGAAGGGTTCTTCAGGCAGTACACCGTGTGTGTTCAGGACTGGGAGACATTCCAGCTTTCCTTGCAAGCTCAGGCTTTCTCGCTGAGCGGCAACGGATACAGCTGGATATCTCTTGCAGTCTGCAATTGTTGCTTCTCTCCCTTTCATTCGTGAAAAACATAGGCCCTCGCGACCTAGTCTTCTATCTGAAGTAGCCTTCTTCTCCTCAGTCAAGATTTAGCTACGGATGAGAAGCTTCATTGGTCTTGCTGTCCCAGGGAACTGCTCCCTCGGTAGCATGTGACTCGTTTAGGGTTCCTGACCCGTGCTCTGCACACGCCCGTACGAGAGTCGTTGGATAGAGATGTGCCCTCTTAGGACCATCTCTCATCCTGCTCCGGCCTTGGCGTAGAAGATGGAAGAACTGGTGAAGGGGATCAATACCTTGACTCCTTCTCGGATGTCGTAAGGGGACTCTGAATCCATCGGCATCTATTGTCGGGTTCGAGTCCTTCTTGCTCCCCTTTTCCTTGGACTTTGTATCAATGATCCAGATCAGTTGTTACTTTGTTCTATTAGGGAGCTGTGGTACTTCCGAAAAGGCTCGACATTCCTAACCTGGATGTCGTCAACGTTTTCGTTAGTACTAAGGATACATCTTCCTCCTGGCTTCGTGAAGTGATCAAAGGAGGTACTCGGCAGCTGGCGACGACAATACCGGTACTTTCCACCCTAGAGCTCATGAAGTGAATGGCTTGGTCCATCCCTCGCATTCCGGAAGTTTCTGTCGGTCTGGAAGCAAGACATGGCCTCATAGACCACACTCTTGTCTTCCTGTGGTCTTGCCCACAGGCCCTTGGAACCTTTTTTCCTTGGCCCTGTGGTGGCTGCTCAACAGGTTGTGTTTTCTTACCCGTCTCCTTCAAGAGGACTACTAGCATCTTGCCTAAGGTGTTGGTTCTGGAAGTGAGAAGGATACCGAGAGTGACTGGCCTCTCTTCCTCTTCCTTCCCCATCCTCCTACTTCTCCTTCGGGATGAGAATAGGACTTGAACCAATACTTGCTGGATCTGGCGCTGATGTGCTAAGACTACACATCGAGCACCCGTTCTGTTTTTCTTCTAGAATCATAGAAGCAATTCTGCTCCTTCCTTTAGCAAGGGGAGGAAGGAGAGACTGGCAATAAGGGAACCCTGTATTGGCTTTTCCTTACTACTTCCGACTCTAGATTCTTCCAGCCTGTTTCGTATGAGTTACGTTTCCTCAGTCATACGAAAAGACCTAGTATCTGACATTTGATCTTGCAGTTCCTACACTCTGATCAATATGTCAGAGGCATGGTACTCCTCCCCAATCTTTCGACCAGGAGGAGTAGCCTAGGTGTGCAGAACTCCAGTCAGTTCAGGAGACTCACTCAGATTCCTCCCTCCAACCAGTGAGTCTTCCTAATGTAAAGGACCGACAGTTTGTATATTGTGTCGGGACAAATCACAATTTTTTAAAGTAAATTATATTTTTCCTAACTATACAAACCTGATGTCCTTTACATTACATATTATGCCCACCTCATGCCACCCCTCAATCCTAACCTGGACTGAAAGGCAAACTGGAATGTTTACATCTGGGCAGGCGGGTATTCTCGCCTACCTGGCAGTAGTTACAGCCTAACCACCTTGCTCAAGAGTTTAACGGCCGTTTCCAGCCTACGCTGAAAATAATTCCCAATGTAAAGGACCTCAGGTTTGAATAGTTAGGAAAAATACAATTTACTTTAAAAAATTGTGATTTTAGCTGCTCCGGCAGTTTCTGTGCTTCCTAACCACTATCCGGTAGGTGTCGGAGAAGAGATTGAGGAAGAAGTCCTGTGAGATGTAGTTGTCTTCTTCAACTTTGTATTCAACTTCGTCTTCTGCTGCCTTCTCCCCTTCTTCTGAGGCTCGTTGGCCAAAGAAGAGGAAGGCTGCCTCTCCTTCCTCAAAAGAAGTCCTGCAATGGTGCTTCTAAGGGGCTGCCTCCTTTCACAGGGAGGCAGTGGGATCTCTCATCGGCTCTTCCTTGCCTTTTGGCTCAGGAACCGAATCGCTTACCCCAGGGTCTTGTGTTTCAGGAGTTGCAGGTGTGCAGACTTTGGTTTTCGCTCCCATCACCTTCTAGGAGTTCCGCTCCTAGGCTGGTGCTGTGTTGGGTGCTCGATTTTGTTGAGTCACTCCGAGTGCTTGAGAACCTTCAGAGTCTTGTGCATCCCGAACCGGTATCAGAGAGACCTCTCACCTTCCCAGTTCAGGCACAGGGCGAGAGAAAGAACCAAGACATGCAAGTGTCTTGGTTCTTCCTGGCAGTACTGCCAGTGCTCAGTCAGGTTCCCAGCCTGGTGTCTTGGTCCTGAGGGTTCGAGCACCTGGAGAGGCAAGGAGGAGGTTCGCTTCAGAGGTCCTGCGGGACTTCTAAGGGACTACCTCTCTCTGGAGAGGCAGTGGGTTCTCTCGATCCCAGTTCTTAGAAGTCTGCGCCTAAGATTGGTTCTGTGCCTGCCCCTCCTCGGTTTCCTTGGAAGCCAAAGGAGAATACTCCTGATGATTGTTCTTACAAGATTCTGGAGTCTTGCCAAGCGCTTGGACTCCTTGGAATTTCGAGCACTCAGATTCCTGGGGATTGCAAGCACTCGACTAACAAGTCATTGAGTGTCCGGGAATACTGCGGAATCTCGGACACTCCCCAAATCAGTACCAGGGAGTTTTCTCTCCTGTCTGGTTTAGACACAGGACTAGAGAAGGTGTCGAGACATTCAGGCGTTTCGAAATTTCCTGCCAGCTTCACTTTGAGTTCTCAGTCAGTTCCGAAACTCGTGCCTCGGACCCTTGGGTTCAAGCACTTGGGGAAGCAGACAAGAATCCCCTCTAAACCTTCTTCTTGAGGGGGTTCGGCCTCGAAGGAAATTATTGTATGTCTTGAGGATAGTGGTATTTCACGGTAGCCAAGAACCGAGCTTTCCTGGCTCAGCTTGGCTCAGCCCTGCTTGCTCGTCCAGCCACCAATCGCGTTTACTTGATGGGTTCGGATCAGCTCGGCCCACTTGCCCAGCCCCTGATCAAGTTTCGAGACTGGCTCGGCTTGCTCGTCCAGCCCCTGATTGCTTTTACATGATTGGCTTGCTCGCCCAGCCCCTGATTGGGTTTATGTGATTGGCTCTGCTTGCTCTGTTCAGCGAACTGAATGCTGTCAGTGTTCTCCTTCCTTCAGGAGTCTCAGCCCAAGTGAATTTTTCGCTCTCCAGGTTAGTACTTTGCCATGGTGTTAGCACTCTCCTTCCTCCGTGCTGCCATCATCACCTCTGGTTGATGATTGCCTGCTGTCGGCCTCTCTAGCTGGCTCTTCTAGCAAGACAAGTAAGAGTGCTCTTTCTCCTCTCCTCTTCCCTCAAACCCTTTTTGTTGCTGGCGGGGAAGCGAATCGGATAGAGAGTACTCCGACGAGTTTTGTTTCTTATGGGAGTTCCTCTACAAGGACCTACATCTCGGGCTTGGTTCTCGGATCGGCTTGCTGTACATCTGAGTAGTCAAGGATAGTTTTCTGGGTTCTGGCAAGGTTATCCCTCCAAGGAGAGGAGATCGGGAGTGTCACACCCCAGAAGGACTCAAGGGTCTTCTTTTTCAGGTTGTGGACACCCTTGATTTTCTGTTTGCAGAGATCATGCCGATTCGTCAGCACAGTGATCTCATGGAGAGGACTGCAGAATCCTGTCAATAACTCTTCACTGTTCCTTGCAGGAGTTTTGTTGGGGCTGCCATGGTCCTTGCTTGCTTTAAGGGCTTTCTCAACCAGATGAATGTTTTTTCCCTGGACTAGGAGTTCATTTTGGTTGGGCCACCCAATCAAGCTCCTTCCCCTTCCTCTTCCTCGACAGAAGCGATTCTTCTTGCCTTAAAGGGGTCTTAAGCCAACTAGCAGGTTGTCCTGGCTCTGGCTCATCCGGACTTGGATCTCTTGATGTTTCGCTTTGCCTCGAAGGGTGTTCCCTTTTGCAACAGGAGACGGCGAACCTAGAGGACAGCGCAATGGTGTCCCTCCAAGTAGTCTCCTGATGAATCTGTGAGCCTTCACTTTTTCAAGGCTCTGCCTCCTCAGATGTGATCATTCCGAAAGAGGACTCTGCCTTCTAGAGACTGTTCCAGTCTTGGGGTGGGTTTGCTGCCTTCTAGAGACTGTTCCAGTCTTGGGGTGGGTTTGCCTACCCAGCACCAGACAGCAACCTGTGGGCAATTTTGGCACTAAGAAGAGGGCCACTGTCCTGATTCTGATCTTCAGTCTAGTAAGTCACGAGTCGTTGTAGGGGCTTTTTTATTTGACACAATTAGTACAGGATGATGGGAACAGATCTTAAGGTTATTAAATGAAACTCTGACTTTCCTTAACCTAATGTATTAACCTTAATTTTTAAGTATATAACTTACCCAGTAGTTACATTGCTATTGTTTCAAACCGAACGGCAGCTAGAATTCAAATTTTGCGCCAGCAAAACAAAAAACAATATGGCAGCTAGGAGATACCCCTTCTGCCCACAAAACTTCAGTCGTTTCTGCCGGCTTATGCTGTTCACACGTTTGCAGCAGCTGCTAGAATTCACAATTATTCTGTTATTGGAATCTGGTGATGTACTTAGTGTTTTGTCTTCAAGAATTAGTTAGGACAAGCGAGTACATCTTTTCCAGCTTGTGTTATTTTAGCTACCTTCTTTTCTTTGCAGTATGTCAGACTCGAGCTCAGGTAAGAACAGGGCAATTAGAGTTTGCAGCAAAGGGTGCAAAAGTGGGTTAGCTAAAGAAATTTATGATGCACCTACCGTTTGTGCTACTTGTAGGGGTCAACTAGGATGGAAAAATTAGATTTTGATAGGGAGCAGAAATTTGTAGTTAGAGCTTCCTCTAAGGAAGTAGATAATCAGGATCATGAACTTTCCATATCTCCCATTAACACCCCTCCTGTTAATCAACTGATTTCCTTTCACCCAAAACCAATGCCGTGACCAGCCTCGAAGCCTGTATGAACGTGAAATTCTCGTTGGTGCTTTGAGCTGTTGAGAAGTTGGGAACTTCTGTAAAATCCTTGGAGGATGAAGTGACGAATGTTAGTGTTTGTGAAGTGGAGGAGGTGGCTACTCGGCCTGCTCGTGCTCCTAGGAAAAGGTCCCTGCTAGACTCCCCATCCCCTGGGAGGAAGCATACTGGAGGCCCAAGGGAGGCGAGCGGGGTCTGCTCCCGGGTAGTCGCCCCCTCAGGCGGATCTGATGTCGACTCCCAGACCGCTAAGGAGCGCCATTGCTATAGACATCCCCTGGCTCCCTTGCCATGTATAGGAAAGGCGTCTCCAGAGAGGAATTTGCGAACCTTTCGAGTTCAGGAGAGTCTTTGCCCAGGCGCCAATCCCCTTGGGTAAGTCTCACCCGCTCAAAAGATCTCGCGGTGTCTCGCCTGAGGCAGTACCTTAGAAGCGAATGCTTGTTCATGCTTCTCTTTCCCCTGGTTGTTGTTGGTGGGAGGCTCCAGGGCTTTTTTCGCCTTCCCGAGACGGTGAAGTAGCACCGGATTTCCTTCCAAGGCACCGATTACCATCTGCTAAGAAGAGTAAGAGGATTTTGCTTGATGTGGAGGCGCAAAAGCAGTCGTTTCGACTGGATGATGAAGAGGAGGTAGCGCGTGAATGCCATTTGCAGGAGTATGGCGCATTCTTGCGCCTGAAGCTTCGACTCGTTTGTTGGCGCCAACTCGCCTCTCATCTGTCAGATGTATTTCGAGCAGGAAGTTCAGGACCTTTCGGCGATTTCCATCAAGTAAAACTGGATAAGATTTTGGGTCTTGTGCAACCCTCTCAGAACATTCGGACAGGGAAGCAGACGAAGAAGGTGATGAGGAAATAGAACAGGAGAGTCACAATTCCACCGCTTACAGGAAGCTTTTGAAATTTTAAGAGTTTTCCGGATTCGTTCTCTCATGTAACGCCTTCCCCTGGGGACTCTTCTCTCTCGAGGGATTGGAAGAAGAGTGCTTCGCACTTACGAAGATCATTTTGTCTTTTACGGCACGGAAAGCACTAAAACGGATTGATGCTTGGCTCCTTAAGAAGACTATCTTCTGTTTTCCTTCTTTCAGATTGATGTCTCGGAGACAACTCTGCTACGAGACCGGAGAAGCCTTCTGTTTGGGAGTTTCTGCTTCCTCCCAGGGAAACTTCTCGGGGCTTATCGACGCTTCGAGACGTTCAGCTTTTAATTCGGCAAAGGTTATGTTTTCTACGCTCGAACTGGACACCTGTTGAAGCACATCTTTCGTATTTTTGAGGTGGTCAGTCTTCTTTTTTGGACTGGCCCATTGGAGCGTGGGGCTGCAAGATTTCTGCATGTTCTCCTTTGAATGAGGAGTCGTTTACAGGTGTATTGGAAGTCCTTAACATTTTGGATTAAGGAGTTATCGACGCTGCTTCGGGACTGACTGCTATGTTTTCTTTATGCGTCCTTAAAAAGACAGAATTATGGTGTTCTTTCCTTAAGAAGGGAGTGTCAGAATTCAGTGGTCGGCCTTGTTGTTAGCACCTCGTAATAAGAACAACCTGTTCCAGAGGAACTGTTAGTGGAGATTTCTTCGGCTCCTCAGAAGAAATCTACGCAGGATTTTCTGTCTCAATCCTCCAGACTAAGAGAGACTTCGGTTACTTCGCCAGTTGTATGTCTAACTTCGTCTTCTTCTTCTATCTTTAGCGCAAGTGGCCGATCTTTTCTTGTACTTGAAGAAGACGAAGCTATTATCTACAGTCGACCCTCGTTAAGACGGGCTAATAGGGGAGCTAGGGTGTCCGCCTTAGCCGATAGTCCGGGTTAACCGGCGATTATATATACTATATATTTCATTATTCTTTATAAAGAATATGCATAATAAACCAATGTAGAAACGTTTGAATTAAGGCACATGGTAAAACATGATAAAAATGATAGAATGCAGCCAAATATGTAGATGCCTAGGCCGAGACATAAACACATAATTGTTAAGAAAAATGAAGTGGAGTCTCCAAAATGAAGAGTAAGATTTTTCTTTTTTTATTTATATATTCATGATCACAATGATTGTAATTCAACTTGTGAATTTTAACAATAACTAAGACTATAAAATACATTTCATCATATCTCTTGGAGAGGGTTGTTTTTTATTGTTTCCAACCAATGTCGTCATCAGTTTGCAGTCGTAAATCTGAGGACGCTCCGAATAGGGATTCTGGCGATGATTTAACACCACAACAGGCTGTTGTGGGATTTTTCATACCACTATATTAACGTTAAAATTATTGTTGAATTCATGTTTCCATGAAATAATTATATAAGGCAAATTATTAAGTAATTTTTTGCCTTCAGCAGTCAAATAATCCAGATCATGGCAGCGTTCAAAATTAGTGCCGTCACGACATAATTCTATAAATAGAACAGAAGTAGAGGGCTGTCATTGGCTAGCAGATCTCCATGACAACCAGCCAGCCAATCCGGTTGTAGCTGTAGTCTGTCTGAGAAAGAACTTTTGCTCAGAGAAGCTAACGACATAAGTGCATATGTTTTGAATACAAAACGTAGTTTTTAATAGTGTATGTATTTTACTGGTTACATGAAGGATAGAATGAATTCCTTCTTCTTCTTCTTTTAACGTGCCTTTTTCCCCATTTTGTATGGGGTAAGCACCATGCCTTCTTTTGAAGGACTTTGATTTGGCCTTGATCAGAGAATCTTCAGCACCAAAACATGTTTTCTTTTTGGCTTCAGAAGATATTTACCGAAGCTGCATTGACATTGCTTTAAAACAAAATTCTTCTCTTTAATCTCCTGAAGATAGAACTACGCTGCTTAGAGGGAACTGGCAATTCTCTCTCTCTCTAGCCTATCATGTCATTTGCCACGTAAACACAGATAGAATTACGCTGCATAGAGAGAACTGACAATTCTCTCTCTCTAATGTCCTTTGCCACGTAAACACAAGTATTGTTCAGTAACTCAGATTTTGTCTTCGTAAAGTTAACCTTTGTCAAGGTCTTTTCTTTCCTAAAAAACAAACAAAACATCGTACTGTAGCTACTAGTCGGGCAGCAGATAGGTAATCCTATTAACGCTTAGTGATTGGCTACGATACTTCAAATGAAGATACGCACCATACGCAAGTTAAATCGGTTACAAGTTAAAAACATTTCAATTCAGTACGGTATAAATACAGAACAGTATGTATAAATAAGATATAATGAAAAGTTTTTTATTTACCTCTGGTAAATAAAAAGGAAAATGGTACGCGACGACCAGAGGAACAGTATCTTAAATTGTGGTCGAACATTACGTATTTTAAATCGGCTGACCCTCCTTGGTGAGTGTCTTATCCGATAGCTGGCTCAATGAGGGTCTACTGTACCGCTACCATTAAGGTCGACTCTCCGAGCTGGCCAATGAAGAATTAGAGGAATTTATTTCTGGTGATAGAAATTCATTTCTCATCATAATATGGTTTGGATTCCACAATAAGCCGTAGGTCCTGTTGCTAGGTAACCAGTTGGTTCTTAGCCACGTAAAATAAGTCTAATCCTTCGGACCAGCCCAAGGAGAACTGTTAACCAGCTCAGTGGTCTGGTTAAACTAAGATATACTTAATTTCTACCATTAAGGGGTACAGGGCTGTTGGGCTCGGTGTTTCGATACCGTGCTATAGATTGGTCTGGTGACAAAGATTTGTCAGACTTAATTAAGTCCTTCGATAAGGAGAGGACAGAAGGACCAAAATTAATAGGCTGGAACTTGGATGTGGTTCTGAAGTGGCTTAGGAATGATAGATTCAATCCTCTCAGTACAGCGTCTTTGAGGGAGGTGATGAGAAAGACGCTAATTTTAGTAGCCTTAGCTACAGCGAAAAGGATAAGTGAAGTGCATGCCTTAATTAAAAAAGTAGGTTTTGCAAATAGAAACACTATCTGTTCCTTTAATATGTGTTGTATGGCCAAGAATGAAACCCCATCCAGGCCTTGGCCACGGTAGTTCAAGATTCGTAATCTGACAGATCTAGTTGACAGAGAAGAGGAGAGACTCGGCGCTGAATAATCCCGATTGGTTCCGGCACTTGGTCTTCAAGACCTAAATTTCTTAATCAAATTAAAAGGAGAGACTCTTATGCCTTGTTAGAGCTCTCAAGTTCTATATTCAAGCGCCCAAGACTATTAGAGGTAACTTGGACCATCTCTGGTGCTCTGTTAAGAATCCTTCCTGACCCCTCTCAGAAAACGCGTTGGATTTCTTTATTCGGGATGTAATAGTGGAGGCTCATGACAATTTCGATGATGCGAGTGCAGTGTTTTGAAAGTTAAAATGCATGAAGTATGAGCGGTTGCGACCTCTCTGGCCTTCAGACGCAATTTGTCTCTTTCTTCTATTGTACAAGCGACCTTTGGAGGAGTAGGTCAGTGTTCGCCTCGCATTATCTACGAGATATGGAGACAACATACGATATTGCAGTACCCTAGGTCCTTTCTTAGTGGCTGGCACGGTGATAAGGAAGTGCATCCTTCCTTAGTGTTCCCTTCTCCATGATGCAGGTTTTAGATTCTGCTGGGGAGTCTGGGGGTACATGGTGCTGTTCATTTGGGAGTACCTCTCAGTCACTAGTCCTTTTCAGGGGTTTAATTTTGGTGTAGGCTAGTGGTGATACCCATCGATTGGTTTTATATTTTTTGGTTGGTACTGCGCCCTGAGCAGGGGCATTTGTTTGGTCATCCTTCGTGTCCTACGAACCCATCTAGGTCACAAGGATAATTTACTTGCTATAGACGTCCCATGGCTCCCTCGCCACGTCTTGCAGTTAAGAAGAGCTCCTTATTTAAGAGGCAGAATCGGTATGGATTGCTCACTTAACAAGTAAGGAACTTACAACACTTCTTTTACCCAATAAAAGAAGATTAACACAAATTTAATATAGTTCTATCTATTCATGGTCCCACCTCCTTTAGTGTGGGAATCAGCAATGTAACTACTGGGTAAGTTACATACTTAAAAATGACATTTTCATAATAAAATAAAGTTTTAAGTACACTTACCCAGTAGTTACATGATCAAAGCCCTCCCTCCTCCCCTCTCATGAATGTAGGGCATAAACGACTGAAGTTTTGTGTTAAAGTAGTTCCTCACTCCTCCACCACTGGGCAGAAGGGGTATCTCCTAGCCGCCATATTGTTTTTTGTTTTGCTGGCGCAAAATTTGAATTCTAGCTGCCGTTCGGTTCGAAACAATAGCAATGTAACTACTGGGTAAGTATACTTAAAACTTTATTTTATTATGAAAATGTCATTTTTCTTGGACTGGACAGTGGGAGCGCTAGCCAAGAAGATTGAAGATTGTAATGACTTAATAGGAGACTTTGCCTCGGACTGGCTAGGAGTCCTTTCTTGTGCAGACAAGGCCTTCAGGGATGGCACTCTTGAACTTGTGGCTCTTTTCTCTGGGGGTTTTGAAGAAAAGAGAATTATGGTGCTCCTTTACCACTAAAGGAGTCACACAGATCCAGAAGTCACCCATGTTATTTTTGCCATTGGATCCTCATCACCAATTCCCTCAGGATACTGTGAGAGAAATTGCTTTGGACCTCCAAAAGAAGTCTACTCAGGATGTACTGTCACAGTTTTTCAAATGGCCCAAGGATTCGTCTGTGTTTCTGCCCAAGATGGCCCCTCCTCTTCAGCAGCAGCCCTTTCGAGGGAGTAAGCCCAGGTCACAGCCTAGAGCCCACTCGTATGTCTGCTTCTCTTCTAGAGCCATCAAAAAGGGTTCAACCAAGTCTTTGCCCAACAAATGAGAAGGAGGTCATTCATGCATCAGTGGGAGCTAGACTCCTCGAGTTTTTGGAAAGGTGGAGGATCAGAGGAGAAGAGCCATGGATTGTCAGAGTTCTGAAGGAGGGCTATGCCATCCTATTCGTGAAGAACCCTCTTTTGGTCACTTCTCCCATCGCCTTGACTGCCTACTCAAGAGAAACATATGGTACTTTTGAAGGTATCCTCCTTCATCCAAAAGAGAGCCGTAGAAGAGGTCGGGGACACCAGCTCAGAGGGCTTCTGCAACCGTCCTTTTATGGTCCCCAAAACATTGGTGGGTTGGAGGCCAGTCCTCAACGTAAGTGCCCTCAATCTGTTTGTCCGGCAGACGAAGTTCAAAATGGAGATGAACCAGTCAGTCTTATTATCCATTCACCAGGGCGATAAGATGATAACCTTGGATATTCAGAATGCATAATTCCACATCCCCATCCATCCAGACTCCAGGAAGTATCTAAGGTTCGTCTTCCAGGACAAAATCTTCCTGTTTCTGCCTCTTTGCTTCGGCCTCTCTACAGCACCTCAAGTGTTCACTCGAGTCCTCACTCCTCTAGCAAAATGGCTCCATCTAATAGGCATAAACATCAGTCTATATCTGGATAACTGGCTTCTTCAATCCCCTTCGAAGGAAAAGCGCAAAGGGACTTGAACAAGAATCTTGTTCATCATCAACCTTCAGAAGTCCCAGTTGACCTTGTCACAAGAGATCCTCTATTTGGGGATGAGTCTCAACTTTTGGACTTTTCGGGCTTTTCTGTCAGCCAAAAGAATTGCCAGTTGCCTTCAGGTGGTCCACAAGTTTCTAGCCCTTTTGTCTTGCTCAGCCCATCAGTGGATGAGCAATTTTACCTCAAGGCCAACTGGGACAGGAAAACACAGCCGGACACCTACGTGTTTCCCATAACCCTGGAGATTAAATCAGACCTGCAATGGTGGCCTGCCGGACAATGACTTTTGGAAGGAAAGTCTCTTTATCTTCGGAGCCCAGACCTAGACTTCTACTCAGACGCCTCGGATCTAGGTTGCGGGATCTCTCCTGGGGAACTGGGAAGCTTCCGGGATGTGTCCCCGGGAGAACAGAACCTTCACATCAGTGTCAGAGAGCTGAAAGTGATCCACTTGGGGCTTCAGTGCTTCTTGGCCCTAATTCACAAGACTGTGTTGGTCCATTCAGACGATACCACAGCCCTAATGTACATTTGAAAACAAGGCAGCACTCACTCATTTTCTCTCTGCCAGACAGTGAGAGACCTGCTACTGTGGGCAGATCAAAATTGAGCAATTCTAGTCACTCGATCCATTCAGGGCAAACTAAATGTTCTGGCGGATGAACTAAGCTGTCATAAAGCAGGTCCTTCCCACAAAGTGGACCTTGGATCCCCTGGTCTGTTGGGATCTGTGGAAACTAAGGGGCAGGCCAACATTGGACCTGTTTGCCACCTCAAGGAACCATCACCTTCCTCCCTTTTGTTCTCCAGCCCGGACCCTTTAGCATGGGCAACAGACTCCATGTTGCAAGATTGATCCAACTTGGACCTCTGTGCCCCCTCAGTTTGGGACCACCTTGATGTGGTGAGGGGGCTCTTGAACCCCAGGAATCTGTTCCTGGGTTTTAGTCCAAGAGCCCCATATACCATTCTATATTCCTTTGAATTAATTTTTGCAGAATTTTCCGCTTTTGCTAAAATGTATTGGACCTGATAAATAGGAAAGGATATAACTGAGATTGGGTTTATATCTGAAGCTAAATAGTACGAACTGTGGTAGGATCATCAACTACCTGATAATGTTTGGACCTGAGAGATGTCAGATCGACATCTCAAGGCTGGAACTGTTCTGCGATGCTGGGCCATGGATCCCCGGGGTTCCAGCTCTGGGGATAGGACTCTCTGCATTCTATCCAGTTTGCCCATAATACGATTAGGGTGGGATGATTGTGTTCTTGTAATACTCTCGGTCTTAGCAAGCAGGTTTGGCTTACACTTGGGCCACTCTGATTGTATTGTGCCATCCCCTGTGGCATAGGGTAGGGGGCAAACATTTGGGAGTCGGCTCTCACTTGTGCCATTAGTGGAAGAATAAACCCCATGAAAGGCTAATGATATCTTTTTAAAATTTTCAGTTTTTTTTTTTCCTAATATTTGATATTTATGAATAGTAACAATAAAGAATCGAATACTCCTGGGCCCTCTGATGATACTGTTTTGGCACAGATGATGACTTCTTCACCCACCTTGGAGACTGAAAATTCTCAAAATGTTGATGACCCATGTGAGGAAAAGGATATCCCTGTAAAAAAAGTACCTGGCATTGTCACAATGGAACCATTCTCCTTTGAGCCAGATGTTTCTGTGCCTGTGTCCCTATAAAAAAAAATGAACAAAAAATAGTTCAAACTTTTCAACCATGGGCCCTTTGGAGCCTAAAAGAATAAACAAAAGAAAATATAGACCTGACTCAACCTTGGTTCACTTTGATTCCCTTTTTGGAGAATCAAACTGGTCAAGGTTTTTGAATTTACAAGCCGACCAAGAAGTATCCTTATTAAAATTGGAAAATTACTTGTTGAACCAATGCCCATCACAAGAGATGAGCATAAGGCAAAATCTAAAAAGGGAATGGTTGGTTGAACCAGAATCCAATCAGAAAATTATCAAAATATTAAAAACATAGAGAACATAAATATAAGCGTTACAAGGTATGATACCATGAACAGTGTACAAGGCACAGTGATATTACCAAATCTAGAAGAAGAAATACAAAACAAATCAATGTTTCTAGATTCATTACAGAAAAGATACAGCAGTGTTGAAGACTGCAAACTATATGAGGTCCCAAGCAGGAAACACAAAAATAAATCTATCAAAATAGCAGAAATAAAGTTCAGTGGCCAAACCTTGCCCTTGAAAATTAAAATGCTGGGATTAAACAGGGAACTAAGACCTTATGTTCCCAAACCCATGCAATGCAAGAACTGTTGCAAGTATGGCCATACAGCTGTTAGATGCAGAAATTTTTTCAGGTGTGCCTGTTGCAGTTCGCAAGAACATAAAACACGCTGGGACTGTGGCCAACCAAAATGCATAAATTGTGGCCTAGAATATCATGCCTGATCTAAAACGTGCATTCTATATTTACAGTACCGAACTTACATTACTACAAGAGAAAACAGGAATGTCAATCAGGGAAGCAAAGTTAGAACTAAAAGTGAGAGGATTGAATGACCCAGCTAAGAAATTTAGGTATGCAAATACTTCAAAATCAAACAATACCCAAACTGAAGTGAATGACAATGAAAATAATAAAAAAAATACATGATCGAAAGAACTCTTCTATGGAGATTTCATACAACAATGACATTATCGCAGTTGACAGTAGATTTACATCCTTACCAGAAATAGGTACGAATATTGACATAGAGAAAGACGAAGAAGAATTAAAATCACAAGAATGTGACAAAACGGATAAAAAGATAAGTAACCCATCAATCTCACCAAAAGCTAAAGTTCAGAAACAGAACACTAAATCAAACATTCTGCTGTCTCCCATAGTAACAATAATACCTCTAGGAGCAGAATCACAAAATTCAGATGAAATGGAAAACCAAAACATAGATAACTACTCTGAAAGCAAAGAAATTCACCCATCACCAATTATAGGCACCACAAGAAAAACCAAGAAGGAACAACAAACTAATGAACATGAAGATACCTGTGGTTGTAGTAAATGCTTTGTAGCAATGTACCACAAAAATAAAACTATAACTAAAGAAAGCCTAACCAACACCATAAGAAATTTCATGAGGTATAGGAATAAGGAAAAAACAATCATCAAATCTCTTGAAGAAGGTTGCATATGTATTGAACATTTAGAATATAACAAAGAAAAACATATCAGTGTTGTAGATAATATTCTAAAAAAAATCAGAATGGAAAAATTAAATCGAGATAGTAAAAATGTAACAATCAACAAAAGTCAGATTAAAACAACAACAAAAAATGAATCAAGACCTACAAAAATACAAATTAACTTATAACAAATAAAAAAAAAATCAGCTTAAATAATTTAGAATAATATGACCACTCATATTACACCATTCAGTTGTTATATAATTCAATGGAACATAAATAGATTATTAACGAGAATGCACTTAGAAGTCCAGCAACTTATAAGTGAATACAAACCAATGATTATATGTGTACATCACATTGGAAAATTTGTTCCAAATACAGGCAGTCCTCGGTTATCGGCGCAGGTTCCGTTCTGGGGGCGTGATGATAACCGAAAATCACCACCAACTGAAAATCAGCGATTTCTAGTGCTTTTTTGACGATTTTCGGGCTTATTGGCGCTGAAAAGTGCCGATTTTCGGTTATTGGTGCCTCTGTTGGGCATGTATTAGTGCCAGTACCAATTATCGGCGCCGATAAGCGGAAATCGGTGATTTTCGGCGCCGAAAATTGCCAATTTTTGTTGCTAGACAAGCCCCATGAAACCGGATCGCCATTAACCGAGCCCACCATTAACTTGGGACTGCCTGTATAGGTAAATATCTACTAGCCACAACATCAAAGGAACAGCAATATATGTCCATAATAAAATGATATATGACAAATTATATATTGGTTACACTGAGTTACAAATTTCAGCAATAACAATAAAAATAGAAAATAATTTATTTGATATTATTAACTTCTACAACCAGCCTGATAAAAAGTATGATTTAAACATATTACAGAAAATAATAAAAGATTTTAAGAGTCCCATGTTAATTGTAGGAGATTTCAATGCACGTAATCCAGTATGGGACTATAACAATATTACACTGGATAAAGATGGAGAAAAACAGAAAACTAGATGAACACTAATAATCTCTGTTGTCTGAATGACAACGAAGTAAATATGTATTGCTCGAAAACCCATGGAACATTTTCCTCAATAGATGTCACCCCTTGTTTAACAAATATAGTTGACAAACTAGATTGGAATACTTGTGTTGATTCATACTCAAGTGATCATTTTCCCATAATACCCCTATTAAATAATAAACCGAAACCGTACTCTCCACATTATAACATGCAAAAAGCAGATTGGGACATTTTTTAACTTGCATACCAGAAATATACCGTCAAATGATTATTTGAGAAATCACAATGAGACAAACAAATTCTTTGTATCTTTCATTAAAAAGGCGGCAGGCAAAGCTATTCCTCATTCAAAACCCCATAGTAAAAAACATAAAGTCCCCTGGTGGTCAAATGGTCTATCTGAATCAGTATGAAAAAAAACACTCTAGCAAGAAAGTTAGATACTCTAAACAGAAGATTCAATAAAATAAATAAATGAAAACCATTCTTGGAAGAAAATATATTAAAAATGACAATTGTACTATTAGAAATAGATGGATTAAAACCCTTATATAATAAAATATCAGCTAAATTTAGAAAGGAAGTCATAAAAGGTAAAATAATATCTTGGAGGTCCTGTGCATCAGAAATAACAAGCGAACCATCCATTCAAAAAGTATGAGAAAAATTCTGAAAAATAAATGTAACAAATATTAGACCACCCAGACAAGCTATATTGGTTAATGGCAAAAAAATTTTAGATCCCTTCGAAATTAGTAACATAATTGGGGAAAGTTTTGCCAAAATAAGTAGTGACCAAAATTTGGACAAACATTTAAATAAAATAAAGAATAAAGCAGAATCTGTAATACTTAATTTTGAAACAAAGGAAGATACATACTATAATAGGAAATTCAATATGGAAGAGTTGGAATATGTCTCTTGAACAGCAATAAATCTGCTCCTGGAGGTGATGATATTTGCTTTGAAATGATGTGCCACCTAGCACCTTTGGCAAAAATCATACTTATTAAAACTTTACAATAAATTATGGCTCAGAAACTTGTTTCCAGATGAATGGCAAAATGCCACAATAATTCCTATACTGAAATCTGGAAGAGATCTTAGTAATGTGAACAATTATAGACCAAAATCTTTAACAAGTTGGCTATGCAAGTTGTTAGAGAAAATGGTAAATGCACGACTTACATGGCACATATGTGAAAATAAAATTTTAACTCCTTCCCAGTTTGGCTCACAATGTAATCGATCTACATTAGATTCTCTATCTAATGTGGAAGACCACATACGCAGAGGATTTGAAAGAAAGCAAATTACAGTAGCTGTCTTTTTTGACATCCAAAAGGCATACAACACTACTTGGAGGTATGCAGTATTAAGACCATTACATAATAACATATGCAGCCATCTTCCTAAGTTTATTAAAAACTTTATGACTGATCACACTTTCCAGGTGAGAATAGATAATGTTTATTCCAAGACATTTCCACCCGAAAATGGAGTTCCACAAGGGAGTGTCCTTAGTGGTACTCTGTTTACATTAGCAATTAATGATATCAGTAACATGCTACTGGTTGGAATTAAAAGTACCCTGTATATGGATGATTTTGCCATATATTATACAGCATCACGCATAGAGCATGCAGAACGAATGATTAATAAAACCATAATAAAAATAGATGAATGAACCTCATCTGTAGGCTTTAGATTTTCCATAGACAAAACTCAAGCTGTCATGTTTTATAAAAATAAAAAGTGGAAAAAGGTGAAGAAATAGAATTGAAAATCTGAAACCATAATATACCAGTTAGCCCAATTGCAAAATGTTTAGGATTAATATTTGATGCACACCTGAATTGGAAAGCCCACATAACTTACATAAAATCAAAATGCAAAAGGGCGCTAAAAGTCTAATTAAAAAACTATCACACAAATTGGGGAGCTGATAGACATACTCTTACCATACTGTATAAAGCAACAGTGTTATCAATCATTGACTACAAAAGTGAAACATATGGTTCAGTGTCAGAAGCAGCACTGAAAATATTAGATCCAATTCACAATGAAGGACTAAGAATATGCATAGGAGCATTTAGATCCTCACCGGTCTCATCAGTACAAGTCGAATGTAGCGAACTGCCACTGTTCCTCCATAGAGAGTTCATAACGTTGAAAAGTGCATTAAGAATCAAGACAAGTGATTCACCAACAAAAAATCTATGTGATCTAAGGGATATATTTATAAACAATCATCCACCTTTCCCAATTAGAGTAATAGATTGCTTGAGCCACTGAACATAAATATACAAGTACCTTCAACAGTGAAGTTACCACCCCATTGGACCATGAATAAAGTAAGGACTTGCACACAGTTGAAATATTTATCAAAAAGAACACCATAGACAAAAACCATAGATCATATAAGACAAAAACATTCACATTACGCAATTTATACAGATGGGTCTAAATCACAACATGGGGTAGGATATGCAGCTATATCCCAGAACAAGTCATATCGGTTATCTTTACCTAATAATGCCTCAGTCTTCACAGCAGAGTTGTGTGCAGTTGCAGTAGCCATCAAAATTATAAAGCAAATATCATTCAATAAGTTTGTTATTTTTAGGGACTCAAGAAGCGCTGTAGAAGCTGTTCAAGGTTACTACTCAAAAAATAATATTGTACGGGAAATTAAATATGAACTCCACATAATGTATAATACTGTAATGGAAAAATATTGGAATATGTTGGATCCCTGCCCATGTAGGGATTAAAGGAAATTAAGAAGCTGATAAAGCAGCTAAAGAAGCAGTCCACATGGCAAGAGCAAATGTAAAAATCCTGATTAGTGGTTACATAAGACATATAAAAACAAACATTGTAAATAAATGGCAAAATATATGGAATGAGGAACCTATAAATAATAAATTGAAACATAAAATCCAGTGTTGGAAAATGGAGCTCATCATGTGAGAGAGAGAGATGCGCACAAGTAATTCTGATGCGTCTGCGAATAGGCCATACTCGTTTGACACATGGACACTTGACGAGCAGTCCACATGGCCCTCCTCCCTAATGCCCAGAATGCAAAGTGTTGATAACAGTCAAACATGTGTTGTGTGACTGTCCAAAATATAATCAACAGCGATGGGGGAAATTTTATTGGAATCTTATACATTTTCAGTCATCCCAATTTTAAAATTCATGAAGAAAAAAGTTAAGTATATCTTAGTTTAACCAGACCACTAAGCTGATTAACAGCTCTCCTAGGGCTGGCCCGAAGGATTAGATTTATTTTACGTGGCTAAGAACCAACTGGTTACCCAGGAACGGGACCTACAGCTTATTGTGGAATCCGAACCGCGTTATGACAAGAAATGAACTTCTATCACCAGAAATAAATTCCTCTAATTCTTCATTGGCCGGTCAGAGAGTCAAACACTGGGCCAACAGCGTGCTAGCCGAGAGGTCTACCCACCCCTCCAATGAAGAACTCACATTCATGAAGTGTAACTTAATAGACAAAATATAAAACCAAGTAAATAATGAAAATACAGAAGCCTGTAGAGCATTAAAAAAAAAAATTATGTAATTTATTAAAAATTTTATATTCCTTTTAAACTTTAATTTTTTTTTTGTATGTATGAAAATGAGCAAATGCATTTATTGTCTATACGTTTTTCAGAGTAAAAGTATGTTCATTATACAGTTTTTTCTTATAACTTCATTTTCATTTATTCACCATCATGCGAATGACTTATTTGGTCCCAGCTCTAGGCCTATGGCCTAGACCTGGTGTTTCATCCTAATCCTTCAGGCCAGCCCTATAAGAGCTGATAGTCAGCTCAGTGGTCTGGTTAAACTATTTTGATGATAATAATAATAATGGACCTCTGTGCCTTTCCGTCAACATAGTGAGGGAAGCGCTGAACAAAATTCAGGTTCATCACAACATTACGATGGCCCTCTTAGCCCCATTCTGGCCCATGAAAGAATGGTTCCCGGACATGCTATGGTTGTTGGTGGACTTTCCGAGACTCCTTCCTCAAAAACTGTGTCCACTCACACTTAAAGAGATACCACCAAGGGTTGTCCACTCTTGCCTGCCAGGCTTCAGACTGTTGGGAAGCTTGTCAGAGCGAAAGGGTTTTCAGGACGTGCTTCAGAGGCTATTGCAAGATACAGGCACCAATCTTCTGGCTGCATCTGCCAGGCTAAATGGGTGATTTTCCGAAGCTGGTTTCTCAGACACGTCTCTTCTTCAGAGAAATCTGTGACCCAAATTGTGGATTTCCTCCTTTGTCTGAGGAGATCTAGGAATCTTTCGTCCTCCACCATTAAGGGGTATCGAGCTATGCTTAGCTCAGTTTTTAAGCATTCAATTCTCCGACCGGCCAATGAAGAATTAGAGGAATTTATTTCTGGTGATAGAAATTTATTTTTCGCTATAATGTGGTTTGAATTCCACAATAAGCTGTAGGTCCTGTTGCTAGGTAACCAACGGGTTCTTAGCCACGTAAAATAAATCTAATCCTTTGGGCCAGGCCTAGGAGAGCTGTTAATCAGCTCAGTGGTCTGATTAAACTAAGGTATACTTAAGCACAGGAGCTTGGACCTTTCATCAAACCCAGATCTTAATGGCCTCATCAAGTCCTTTGATACGTCTAAACAAAGGAAGGACGATCCAGTCTCCTGGAACTTGGACCCCTATGTTCCTCTTCTCTGAAGAACCTTACCTGGAAGACTCTTCCTAGTGGCCTTGGCTACTGCAAAACAGATTAGGGAGATCCAAGCCATCAATAAAAGGGTAGGTTTTTCACAAGGAGATGCAGTTTGCTCCTTTACCCTTGGTTTTTTAGCCAAGAACAAGGACCCATCCAAGCCCCGCCCCCTTTGTCTCTCCATTAAGAACTTAATGAACATCCTTGGCTCTGAAGAAGAGAGAGTTCTTTGTCCTGTTAGAGTTTCAAGGTATTACCTGAGCAGGACTGAGAAAATCAGAGGGCCATCCAGCAACCTCTGGTGTTTTGTCAAGAATCTGTCTCGCCCTCTGCATAAGAATGCATTGTCCTTCTTCCTGAAGGACTTAATTTCTGAGGCACACTCTTAGATACAGGAGGACATTTTGCCTACTTTTAAAGTGAGGGCTCATGACATCAGGCCAGTCTCTACCTCATTAGCTTTCAGGCACAATATGTCCCTTACTTCCATTCTGCAATCGACCTACTGGAAGTGCAAATTGGTCTTCGTATCTCACTGTTTGAAAGAAGTCAAATTTGAAAATTACTGTACCTTAGGGCCATTACCAGTGGCTGGCATGGTATTGAGGGAGGAAGCGTAGGAAGCTCTCTTTTTCTCCTACTATCTCTTTGCCTCGGAGTCAGGAGTCAAGCTTTGGGGAGCCTGGGAGTACAATGTACCTGGAGTACCCACCGGTCTGAGTGGATGGGTTGTGGATTTTTCAGTGTAGGTGACAGCATTGTCTAGTTGTTTTTTATATTGGCACTGCACCCAGGGCAAGGGCACTTGTGTATGCCTTGCCAGCAATCAGGCCTATCCTCTGCTGCAAGGCTCCCGTTTAAGTAGAGGCGATCCACAGCTCAACCGCCACGCCACCACAGGTTAAGATGAGCACTAACTAGTGGCAGTATTCGCCTGCAGTAGCTGTCTTACCAGGTAAGGAAACGACAAGCATTGTTTCAATGCTAGCAATTTTTTCTTTTTCAAAGCCATTACCATGCCCTAATGTTCTGGAATAGAGTATATCCATGTATATTCAATGTGGGATCCAGCTATGTAATTACTTGGTAAGTTACTTATATGAAAATGATATTTTCATAATAAAATTAAGTTTCATATATACTTTCCAAGTAATTACAGAATCGGAGCCCGCACTCCTCCCCTCTCATGGACATAAGGGCACAAAGAGAATGAGGTTATCTAAGTCGTTTCCAGTACTCCTGTTAGTGGGCGGGGCTTGTCACCTACACTAAACAATCAAAGTGCTACTGCAATTTTTTAAAAATAAGGCTGCTGCGCAAGTTAGAAACCATAGCTATGTAATTACTTGGTAAATATATATGAAACTCAATTTTATTATGAAAATATAATTTTTTCAAAAATTAGATTTTTCTGCTGTGATCGCACTTGCATCTCGGCAATAAATTTGTCAGTGCTGTACAAATTGTTACTCAGAGCCAGTGTTACACAGATATGTAAATATTTTATTAATGATTTTTTGTAGGTGAAGGCTCTCACCTTATAATAAATGTTTAATGCTTGTTTCAAATTTCTAGTTCCAGGACCAAACATGTTGCATAGAAGCCATAGCATTTTCAAAGTTTTAAGGCCATCAAGGTTGGGATTTCATCTCTTCTGTCAAAAGTAAGTGATTGCTTTTTTTATATGGATGGAGTGGATGAGAAAAGCATTTGGTTTTTGTTAGCATCCCTGCTAAATCTGTGTCTGTTTTATTCACAATCCCATTACAAGTAATCCTTTATTTATCTGGATCTTCCTTATCCAGAACTTGACATTATCCGGCACACCCAGACAAGGGACTAACAACCAGAGAGATATATAATACGGTAAACCCCCAGTATTTGGGGGGGATGCTTACCACACCCCCCATGAATAGCTAAAATCTGCAAATACTTAAAGCCCCTCTAAAAACACTTAGAACTGCCTATTTTGGTAGTTCAAACACAAACAACCCTCTAAAAATGCTTATACCTGAGTATTTTAATAGTTTTATCACAAAAACTTCATTTAGTCATGAAAATGATATGAAAATACGTAATTAGTGAGTATTTCTCAGTGAAAAATACCGCTAATGGGCGAGTTTTCCATGAATAATGTGTATATATGTTCCACAGAGAAATCCGCGAATAGGTAAGTCCGCGAATTGTGAGAACGCGAATATGGGGGCGTATACTGTACAGCACTATATGTAAATTTCAAGCAATAAAAAAACACTCCAATGGTTGGCAATGCTACGTGGCCTACACTCATAAACTGGCGGGGAAAAGGTTGGGGGGGTAGGCCTGGAGAAGTTTCAAAGTGTGGGAGAGGGTCATGTGGCTGAGTGCCATGGGAGAGGAGGGGCAGTAAGGCTGTGTGGAGGAACTCTCTCAGAGAAAGGGTTGTTTTGGAAGGTGGGTGGAGTAGGGAAGTAGTTTCCCTGGCTGGGGAATACAGTGTTGGATGGGTAGAAAGGGATAGGAAGGCATCGGACTTTGCTAAAGCTTCTTGTGTTTTGTCTTTATGTTTATGCTTTTTCCACATTTGAGTCAAGTTTATGTAGTTGTTTTTGAGTTGTTTGACATAATACAAACCCCTCAGTCACTTAAAGCCTACTGCATTGGATAGGAATCCTAAGGTGTTTAGGGACTGACCATGGAAGAACAGGCCATGTAATGGGTTCCTCTCCTCAGTAGAAATAGACACACGTATATGTGCCTCATGCTGAAAACATGAGTACAATCAAGTTAGTCCATGTTCAGAGTCCTGTGCCCGGCTGTCTGAACAGTGGGTGAAGTTTGCCAGGAAGAAGAAGAGAGAAGAAGGTTTTCCCAGTGTCATTGGAGGACAGTACGGTAATACTCTGCTGGTGACACCGAATGTTCTCTTCAGTACCTTTCTCCCTCCTGTCAAACTTTTGCCTCCTGTCGCCACTCCCAAGGGGGTGGTGTCCTCTTTGCCAACTGTTATTATTGTTTTATTAGAGGGCCACTGGGAGGCTGTGAACCGGCCTGGTTCATCCCTGGGAGCCTCTCTGCTCAGATGAGGATTTGTCCTCTGGGGGAATCTCATTCTTGGGGTGTAAGGAAGAGCTCTCCCCTAACCCGACATTGATTCCAGGTGCTGTGAAGGCTGAGAGACTTAGGAAGCAGTGGCCCCCCACTAGGCATCTTGGGGGAGCTTAGCGTCTTTTCTTTTATTGAACATTTGAAGGTTATGAAGGGAGCTAAACCAATATGGAGGATCTAGGATCCAAGTAAGGGGCCATATTCGGGTGAAGATTGGTTTCCGAGGTTGGGTCTTGGAAGACTGAGCCACTGTCATTGTGAAGGACAAGGGTCCTAACCTATTGGGCCTTGATTTGATGCCAGCTCTGGGGTTTCATGTCAGTTTAGATGACTATACTGTTCATGCTGTTGCTGATAAGTCTAAGTCAGTAGTAGCTAAGTATCCAGAAGTGTTCAAGGATGAATAGGAACTTTCAAAGGCCTAGAAGTTTCTTTTGATTTGGAAGAGTCGGTATCCCCTAGGAACTGTAAGGCTCGTAACTTTCCCTGTGCTATGCGTACTGTACTAAGGTTGATGCTGCTTTAGATAAGCTGTTGGAGCAGAGTATTATTCAGCCTGTTGCAAACTCTAATTGGGCCGCACCTGTTGTGCTTGTACTAAAAGATGACGGCACAGTTCGTATCTGTGGTGACTATAGGTTAACAGTCAGCCAAGCTACTGAAGTCATACACTATCCTGTACCTAGGATTGAGGATATTTTCGCTACTTTGGGTAGTGGTAAAATTTTTTCAAAACTTGACATGACGATTGCATAGAATCAAATTTTGCTCAGTCCTGAGTTGCGTCCTTTGACTACTATAAATACCCACCAAGGTTTGTTTCGGTATAGCTAGTGCTTCAAGAATTAGTGAGCATGAGGAACGTCTATGTGAAGTTCTAAGAAGATTACAGGATGGATTGCATCCTACTAAGAGTTTTTTTTGGGGGTAGATAAGGTGCAGTATTTAGGTTACACCATTGACTCTACAAGGCTGAAGCTGACACCAGAGAAGATGGAGGCTATTTTAAGTGTTCCCGAACCTGAGGAGATAACCCAGTTGCCTAGTTTCCTGGGAATGTTGGAAAAGTTAAGTATATCTTAGTTTAACCAGACCACTGAGCTGATTAACAGCTCTCCTAGGGCTGGCCCGAAGGATTAGACTTATTTTACATGGCTAAGAACCAATTGGTTACCTAGCAACGGGACCTACAGCTTATTGTGGAATCTGAACCACATTATGATGAGAAATGAATTTCTATCACCAGAAATAAATTCCTCTAATTCTTCACTGGCTGGACGGAGACTCAAACGCTGGGCCAACAGCATGCTAACCGAGAGCTCTAGCCACCCCTCCAAAGAAGAACTGGGGAATGTTGAACTTTTACTGGAAATTCCTTGTACATGCTTCTGTGGTCTTAGAACCCTTGAATGAACTTTTGAGGAAGGATGTTCCTGGAAGTAGAATGCCGAGCATAGTCAAGCTTTCCAACAGTCTAAGTCTCTATTGCTTGATGCTTGTTTAATCCATTTTGACCCAACTCTACCTATAATTGTTTTTGCTGACAGTTCTAAGTATGGACTGGGTGCAGTTCTATGTCAGAAGAAGGATGGTGAAGAGTTAACAGGTGTTTTTCCATCCAGTACTCTAAATAAAGCAGAACGTAATTATTCTCAAACTGAGAAGGAAGCACTGGCATTAATGTTTGCTCTTGAAAGGTTCCATCATTATCTCTGGGGTCATATTTTTCTCTAATTACAGACCATAAGCCTCTGTTAGGTCTATTTAACCCTAGCAAACCTATTCCTGAAATGGCTTCTGGTAGAATCCAGAGGTGGTCCTAATGCTACAAGCTATTCTTTCGAGTTGTATCATCGCTCAGGCAAGCCCTTAGGTGCTACTGATGCACTAAGCAGATTACCTCTAGATCAAGCTCCTTAGTCTGTGCCTGTGTGTAATGAGTGGATTCAGTTGGTAAATACCCTCAATACAACTCCAGCAACTGCTAAGGAAATTAGTAAGTGGTCTGCTAAGGATCCCTTGATTGCTCAAGTTCTGTTTCTTGATTGTGGCTCGCCCAAGACAGGTGAGGCTGAACTAAAGGCCTTTTTCAACCTTAAAGACAAGTTGATTATTCAGCAAGATTGTCTTTTATGGGGATCTAGAATGGTTATTCCTTCACAAGGAACTGAGAGTTTGTTAAAGGAGTTACATCAAGGGCATTTAGGTTCTACTAAAATGAAACAGCTAGCTCGTAGTTATTTTTGGTAGCTGGGTTTAGATAATGACATTGAATAGTTATCAAAGAGTTGTTCAGTATGTCTTGCTACAAGAGTTTCACCTAAGAAGGTGCCTCTGCATCTGTGGGATTGGCCTGAAAAACCAGGGGTAAAGATTCATGTTGATTATGCAGGTCCCGTGAATGGTATTTATTTTCTGGTACTAACTGATGCACATTCTAAGTGGATCAAAGTCTTACCTACAAAGGACAATAGTTCTGTTGCTACTGTTAACCTAATTAGGAATGTTTTTTCACATTTTGGCCTACCATTAACTTGAGTATTGGACAACAGTCCTAATTTTGTATCTACAGGGTTTGAACTATGCTTAGGAAAGAATGGAATTCATCACATCACATCTGGACTGTATCAGCCTAGTACAAATGGACGGGCTGAAAATACTGTTAAAACTCTAAGAGTTTTCTAAAACTGCTCTGGGGAAGACTGGAGATTGAAGTTGGAGCGATTCTTATTTCAGTATAGAGTACTGCCTCATTCTACTACAGAAGTGTCTCCAGCGGAGTTGATGTTTGACCGGAAGTTACGTACAGTACTAGATCTGGTCCATCCTGATAAATGTGTAAAACAGACTGAGTTGTTTAAGCAAGAGGCACAAAAGTTAAATTATGATGTTACTATTCTTCAAGGGTTACAGCTACAGCCTGAGTCACCTGTCGTGGTGAGAAACTATTCAACCAGTTCTAAGGATAATTGGATTCCAGCAAAGGTTTTGAAGCACACAGGTCCTGTGTCATATAAATGTGAGTTGCCGGGGGGTAGCTGGGTAAGACATCACCAGGATCAGATGTTGACGAGGTCAGCTAACCCTATTCCCGCCACACCAATGAAGACTAATTCACCCATTAGGGACAGCTTTATTCACTTACCTATAGGGACTGAAAGAAGTGAGGGAGCTCCGAAGGACCCTATATCTAAAGCTCCAGTCAAACAGGCCCTGATTGACTTGATTTGTAGGGGGCGGGGTAATGGAGTAGTATGTGATTGTATATATATATATATGTATATATAAATAATAAAGAGGTATGTCTTTCAGTTTCCTTCCTGTTACATAAAAGCAATCCTAACATTTTGTTTATGAAAAACATTACCTAATTGTAGTGGGTAGATATTATTCTAGAGGGTGCTGTAAAGATAGCATAGCAACAGCGTGTGTGAAGCCATGTTGCAGAGTACTTGGCTAAATGTTGCTTTAGGCAGTTCTCCTAAATGATCCTTATTCTAGCACCTATCCTATAATGCCATACTAACCAATCCTTTTCCCATTCCCTTGCCTACTTTAAAGTATTGTTATAGATCAGTGTCAGTGCAATCTGGTAAGTCCATACTATGGACATTCATTAGTGTATAATGTTATATAATGTTAGCCTATGTACCTACTTACCGGCGTTATTGTGAAACTTCTGGTTGCTGTCCAATGAGTGGCAGCAGACTACCCACCCAGGGAAGTGTGTCCTAACTAAGGTATAACATATCCCTAGCCTATCCTACCAGGAGGTGATCAACAGTATCAATTTAACCTAAGTAACCTCATAAGTTTTAAGTAATGCTTATTGGCCAAGCCATTACAAAAGTGGTGAATTAAGTGAGGTGATTAGAAGATTCCCTGAAATGTTTGCAGATGTACCTAGGCATACCGATCTGACAAAGCATGAGATAAAGACCAGAGAAGATGGAAAACCTTTTAAACAGAGAGCATATAGCTTATCACCTTTCACAGAGAGACGTTTTGAAGAAAGAAGTTGAATATTTGTTGCAGCATGGATTAGCAGAACCCAGTTCAAGTTATTAAAGTTCTCCTTGTGTGTTAGTGAAGAAACCAGATGGCTCATTTAGGATGTGTACTGATAATAGGAAACTGAATTCTGTAAGTGTGGCTGACAGTTATCCCTTGCCTCTTATTGATCAATTACTTGATAATATTGGACAAGCCAAGTTTGTTTCCAAGATATACTTGTTGAAAGGTTATTATCAGATTCCCTTAGATGAGGATGCTAAGTTGCTATCAGCTTTCATTACTCCTTTTGGACTGTATCAATACACTGTTTTGCCATTTGGTGTGATAAATGCACCCACAACATTCCAGTGAGTGATGGATCAACTGCTAGTATCCATAGGTGTGGGTGTATACCGTGATGACATTGTGATTTATTCTAATACATGGTAAGAACATCTGAAGATTTTAAGGAAAGTGTTCAAGAAACTACGGGAAGCAGGACTGCAATCAACTTACAAAAAAGTGAGTTTCGAAAGGCAACTGTTCAGTATCTGGGATTTGAAGTTAGAAAAGGCCTCCTCGCTTCTGTTGATGCTAATGTAGAAGGTATACATAAGGCAACCCGCTCAACTACCAGGAAAGAACTATAAAGATTTTTGGACATGGCTGGATTTTATTGCCAATTCTGTCCGAATGTCTCAGCCATAGTAGCTCCCCTGACAGAATTTGTAACCCTGTTGTATAAAAATAGAGAACATTTTTGGAAAGAACAATGTAATCACAAATTATTTATCCCATTGTGAATCACTGGATTCAAACCTGGGGTAACTAATCTTCTTGGTGGGAGGAATTCCATGACATTGCCTTGTAAAACCTATATCTTTCCATGATTTTGATATATTTACTGTTCTAGTTATAATGTGTTCTGTGTAATGATGATAATTGTTGAAATATCGCACGTAGTCAGATCTCAAAAGAGTTAGTGATTTAGATAACCTAACGGCATAATTTATAATTAATAATACCTTTTTATAATTTAGTATGTGATCACACATTTTGTCCCCCAGCAACAAGTGTTCTGTACTTGTGATTTCGTATGTTGTGTTTTGGTTCAGTTGTCATTGCGAGAGGTAACTTGTTAACAAGCGAGGGAATGGCAATCAAGTCGTGTAAGGTTTTGTCTTATATGAGAAAAAGACGAATGATTTCACAGTGTTTCATGTACTGTTCTGAAAACCAACTTTGGTTCTTTGTCTTGTCTTGAAAACGTGCCGTTTGTGACTGGCCGTCTGTTTTGATCGTGTTGAGATTTCATTAAGAGCTTCGTCCCATGTGATTTTCTGGTTAAGATGTGTACCTCATTGAGAAATGTGAACAAGTGTTGCACTGAAGCATATGGCAATTGCGTCATGTTTAAGATTACATTGCTCTGATCACATGTTGTTCTAACGCACTAGTTTTGTCCCAAAACATTTTGCTCAGGTAATGACATCATCTGACTGTTTCGTTTCTAACTGGAATCCAAAAGTTCGTTCATTCTGCTTTCAGAGACCGTTCGTGTGGTTCTCTCTGTTTAAGATTGCATTGCTGTGATCACATATTGTTCTAACGCACTAGTTTTGTCCCAAAACATTTTGCTCAGGTAATGACGTCATCTGACTGTTTCGTTTCTAACTGGAATCCAAAAGTTCGTTCATTCTGCTCTCAGAGACCGTTCGTGTGGCTCTCTCTCTCTCTCTCTCTCTCTCTCTCTCTCTCTCTCTCTCTCTCTCTCTCTCTCTCTCTCTCTTTCTTCAAAAGAGAGAAATTATTAACATAAAATAAAAATATTTGTGTGGTCACTGGTATTAGTCTTAGCTTTTGAGATCTGAATGTAGGAAAAGTGTGTAATGGCACATAACAAAAAAGTGTTTTGTGAATCTCAAGCAGCTGCAATGGCAGTCGCAAGAGAGAAGAGCACAGAACGCCACCGAGGACAGATGTCCTTACCCTTGCCTAACCCTCGAACCTTCCACATGTTCGAACCAGTACACCTTTGTAGTGGCATTTTAATTCCCTCCTCCATCACCAGCGCCCTATCGAATGAGGACATGATCGTCTTGACTAAGGTAATGTACTGGAATAAGGTTTCTTAGTCAGTCACAATTCCTGTTATTTCTCTGTCTGATTTTCATTTATTTTCCATTGTGCGATCACCTTCAGTACTTTGTGTTGGAGCATCCAGTGTTAACGTAATTATGCATTTAGTGTTGAACTGAGTTATTTGGCACCAAACTGTGCTTTCCCTCAGTTCCCTTGGAGCATGTAATTATTGTTGCAAGTAACCACCTTGCATATATTGCAGATAGGCCTCGACTGTGGAATCACTCGGCTCTATCCCAAGTGCAGTACCCCTTTTACCCCCTCCCATCAGCGATATTCCTTTTATGAAGACATCTTCGGCATAGAATATTTATCCTGCCCAGTAATTCGTCATTCTTGTGACGTGTGTTTTGTTATGTAAATACAATTAGTTAAGGGAACCCTTGAATTTACATAATCTTCCCTCACATGAAGAAGGCCCTAAGCCAAAGTATTTTCCCTTGCTTGTTTGTCTACGAAGTTGCCCTAATATTGAGTCAGATGTGTAATAAATACAGTAGATTTCTTGATAATGTAAGGAACTCCCTGAAACCCTGCTTTCATGTGTTGCCACCCAGAATCAATTAAGTATCCCTTGGATATTCATAGTAATTATATATATATATATATATATATATATATATATATATATATATATATATATATATATATATATATATATCTACTGTATATATATACACACACATATATATGAATATAAAAGGCCCATAAAACACTATTTAATCGTTGCAACCATATATTTCGGGCACTTGCTTCTGTGCCCCTGTTCACTGGTAGAATATGGACAGATGAAATGTTACAAGGGTATATATACAAAGCATATATAGGTGTGGAATTAAGTCTCCAATGGTATGCAGGTGACCGTTTCTTAAGAAGGAGGAGAATAACCAATTCCCTAGTGGTTTTTGGCCTCATTAACTCCCGTTTGGCGATGATTCTGGAGGTTGTGTTCTCTGGCATACCTTCTTCAGAAGCGGTCTGAGGATTAAAGCGTCGATGTCGTCCAATTTCCAATGTCCTCCTGACAAGTTCATATTGTTGGTTTGATTGATGATAGCAGATTCCAGCATCTTTCTTTTGTACAGACAGCTACTTCTGAATGGAATCCAACTTCTGGCGGCGTTGAGATCCAGAAAGGATTCCAGTTCAGGTAAGATTGTTTTGGGTTTCATGCAGGAAGTCTTTAGCTCGATTGGCCGAGCAGGTTTTTTCTAGCTGCACTACCCACCATCCTCTTCTCTGTGTGGGAATCAGCTAACTTTAACCCTTAAGGGACAGCATAATTTATCAATGTGCAGCACCCCAGACCGGGGAAACTTTGAGGTCGACAAAATAAAAAAAAAAATTACATCAATGGAAAGAGAATGACACATACATTTACACTGTATAAATAAAAAAAATTTTAAAAATTTTCCCTACCTTCCACGAGAATGTAAATTACTATTTACAACCCCTTGTGGGGCCTCATTTACAAGACAATCGTAAATTTTACCAACTTATATAATTATATATGTTTTTTCTAATAAATAAATTTATTGTATATTGTAAAATTATTATTACTGCTCACACAACATCAAAACAGATAAGAAATAAAAGCAGTAACAAATTTTTTGCATATTTGTTGAAAAATATTCACGTAAATGTACAAAAAGGAAGATTCAGTAACCTTTTTTTTTACTTTTACATGCTTTTTCTAATATTTCTTTGCAATTTTCTTTGTAAAATTACATTTACAACCGACAGGCTATCATAAAAGACAAAAACAAAAACAACAGCAACCCCTAGTATATTTACAAGACTCATGTGTGAGAGAGATGCAGTACTTTCCCCCTTCAAGTCTCAAGCATTACTGATGGCTGGAAAGACGTCTGTGGCAACACTGGTATGACTCTTAGGTCAGTATAAAAGTTGCCATTAGTGAATTTATAGCATATAGAAGTATTGGCAACTCTCTCTCGCCCCATTCTTACCAGATCAGTGTTGCGTGATATTGTGTCACACTCAGGCTCAATCCGTCCATCTCCCCAATCCTGTTTTACTTCACACTGAAACTCAATCTGTCCCTTAAGGGTTAACAGTAGGTAATATTCATCCCAAATAATATAAATTTTCATGATAAAATTTATTATTTGGATACTTGCCCCCAGCCTCCCGACAACATAGTGTGCTGTCAAGGAGAATTCTGACAAGAGTTAAAACATTCAAAACGCACCTGGTGGAGAACAGGTGTACTAGGCAGTCATCCAGGCAGCCATTCGATCTATTGTTTGAGTACTGACTCGCCTATCAGCATGGAGATATTAGCTAACTTTAACAGTTGGTAAATATCCAAATAATAAATTTTACTATGAAAATTTACATTATCTCCCTCTCACCTGGTGGATTATTTGTTTGACCAAAATGATAGATGCCTCCTGTCAAGAAGCTGCAGGCATACCAGGTACCCAAAGGAATCCACACTAAGGACTATACTGTACTACATTTACAAGGTTCCAAAATGAAATCTAGCAAATTTCACAGTTCAGAAAAAATTAGAATTAATAAATTTCACAGGCTAGGATGCATCGCCATGAATCCCCCAGTTCCAGAGAGAGCTCCAAAAGTCCACAGTCACTCTAGGTCCAGCTTTCATGCCTCCTTCAATTTTAAATTTACAAACCATGCTGGTCCCAAACTCCCTTGATCCCCCAAGGGCAACAATGCTTCCCTTCACAAGGCTGGCCATTGTGTCCAGCATAATTAATAATGAGAGGTTTCTATGTCTGCGGTTTCAGATTTGCAACTACTCCAGCCCCAGTTTCCACTAGAGGACTTATGGTTTATTCAGCCTCCTAGTGCAAGTTTAGACTTGCTGAAACACTACACCAGACTCAGATTATCTTAAGCAACCACTGACATACCAAGAACTTATGAAAAATCTTAGGCTTCACAAAAAAAAAAAAAATTTGCTTTACAAAGGGTTCTATTCATCAAACCCTGCTTGTTAACAGCACCACATGTTGTTTTGTAATAATAAACAAAAGTGAGGGGAGCAGGAATTCCGGAATTTTTTTATTTATGGAGTAACAGTTTATATAAAGTAATGTACTAACTACAGACATTTACAATTCTAAAAATTTTGTGCTATGTATTGTTTGTTGTAATGTCATAAATTTTCTTTCAGATCTCAGCTCAGTTCAACAGGAATTGTAATTAACAAAGATGTCCAGGAAGCACTATCATTTAATCAACCTGTCGTTGCTCTAGAATCCACTATAATCACTCATGGTATGCCGTACCCTCTTAATATAGAAACAGCTTTAGCAGTTGAAAGTCTTATCAAGAAGGAGGTAAGAGTAAAGTGTTATTAATTCCATTTTAGATATGAATGCTGTAGTTCTAAATACATATTTTTATACCAAGTAATATGTATGTAGGAGGAAAAACTTTCAGTAGTAAGTGAATATCATAATTTGCAATGAAAAGGGAAGTTTAATTGTATGAATTCAAGAAAATAGATTTAGATGGATTGTCACAGGCTTCTTGTAATTGTACATTATTCAATAGTGCCAGACAGTCTTGAATAAAGCACTCTTTGTTGCAGAGTACTGTACTTACTTATGGAAATGTGATACTTATGGAAATGTGAAAGAATTCTGTTGACCTTTGATGCTATGAGCATATATAAAGGGATTTCTTATATTAACTGAAACATAAAAATAAATAGAATAAAACTTTAGAAACCCAGCACTTTTACTTGGTCTTCTTTGGCTTTTCTCTCCCTCTGGGCCATAGCCACCTGGACATCAATCCAGGCGGTGAGGGAGTGCCCACAGAGACTTCTCTCCAGCCTGAGTTCTTGGAAGAGCTTGAAGTCCTCAACATAAGTGAGCATGATGGCTTGGCACTAAAACAATTTGTAGGAATTGGCAGAGGAATGTAGTGGTGGAGTTCCAAAATGAGGGTGGCACTCATAGTGGTAAGCTGTGTTTCTTAAGTAATCCAATGACAAGCAGAATGGCACCTAGGTGTGGTACCCCCAGAGTACAAAGTTCAAACTGAGGCACTCTCTTGCACTCACAATTAGCAATCAAGGAAGTCAGGCAACAGCGTACTTTGGGTTAGGTTGGGGTTTGCTCGGTCGAGCATGGAGGCACCAAAAGGTGTGTAAGGTTGTCTTACAAGAGGTAGGTGTGTTATCCAAACATGGTAGCACTTCCAGTGCTAAGGCACAGTCCCACAGGACCCTAACAGTCAGTTCAACAAAGCTTTGTGTGATACCAAAAGGTGCGCGACTCAGTTCCCGAAAGAACAGAGGTTTGTCCACAAGGATGGTGGTGGCACTTCTCCAAAGTGCATAGAGTGGTGGCACCCTACAGATGTGTAATAGTTCTCGAAAGAACAGAGCGGTGTCCCTAAGGACGGTGGTGGCACTTCTCCAAAGTGCATAGCAAAGTGGCACACTCATTGTGTGGAACACCTCTCAAAAGAGCAGAGGAGTGTCCCTAAGGAAGGTAGTGGCACTTCTTCAAAGTGCGTAGCAAGGTGGCACACTCAATGTGCGGAACAGCTCTCAAAAGAGCAGAGGAGTGTCCCTAAGGAAGGTAGTGGCACTTCTTCAAAGTGCGTAGCAAGGTGGCACACTCAATGTGCGGAACAGCTCTCAAAAGAGCAGAGGAGTGTCCCTAAGGAAGGTGGTGGCACTTCTCCAAAGTGCGTAGCAAGGTGGCACACTCAATATGCGGAACAGCTCTCAAAAGAGCAGAGGATTGTCCCTAAGGAAGGTGGTGGCACTTCTCCAAAGTGCGTAGCAAGGTGGCACACTCAATATGTGGAACAGCTCTCAAAAGAGCAGAGGAGTGTCCCTAAGGATGGTGGTGGCACTTCTCTGAAGTGCATAGCAATTGTTCAAAAGAACACAGCAAATCATCAGGCATTAGTTTTGCCACAAAAGCATGAATTGCCCAATCAAGGGGAGTCTTTCAAGACTTGTCAAAACTTCACACAATGTGTGTAGATTCCAACAGGAAATCTCAGCTGTTGCAAAAGAAATTGCAAAAGCACTGGGGTTGGCTAGGTATCAAATGGGTTTGTACAATCAACCTCTTGGCTTATTGTAAAGCAGTGGTTCATATAGGTTTTCAGTGGTATATGCACAAAACAAAAAAACAAAAGTAAATTCACACTGTTCTTGTAATATATTAAAGAGATTTCAAAACAGTTATTTCCAAACAAAAGAGAAAGTGGAAGACTTTCACTCGGAATGGGAGCGAACTGTCAAAGTTGTTACTGTCTATTGAGTCAGTCTATCGGCAAGGGTTAAGTAAACAATAGGGGTCAATGAACTCTCAGCTAGACGGTATGGCCATTCAATGAAATGACGAAACTACTACTGTGGTGACTTTAACACTTGTTTCCATACGAACACGGAAGGATATTCGCATTTAATTCAAATGATTTTCACTGTGGTATATTCATTGAGCAATTGTACAAGTATCACTAATATGATAGACAAGGTAGTTATTCGTAACTTATGACGAGCATAGAGAAATAAATAATCTAAAAAGATGATTTGACTACAATGAGTGAATGAATGAATGAGTAAACTCTTGTAGTAACTTGCAACAGCTGACACACGTGGTTGCCAGAAAGGATTTTTTAGGCAAGGAGGTGTAATCTTTAACTGGGAATGTGTGCTTTCCTGGGTTGCTAAATCATTTATACTGGTAATTATGGCACTAACAATTAGTAAAATAAATGAGACTCGCAGTCTCGCAATAACACTGCACTCACAGTCGGTAAAGCTACAGTTAAGCGGTTAAGGTCTATGGAGTGAAACAGGAGAACAGCCTCGCGTGAGGTGCAGATTTTAAACACTTGTGAATTGCAAATTGAACACTTTTAGAACATGGAATACTCAGAAAAATGTACTTACTTGTTGTGTGCTGTAGTCAGTAAGGGGAACTCAGCTTAGCCAGTTGTAACTAGTCTGCTAATTGAGTGAGTTGTAAGTGGTTATGAATTTCAATTGAAAATTAATGTTGCTGCTTGCACCTAAGCTCTAAGGATCCTGGCAAGGTCGCCACTGTCACATTCACGCAGCTGTGCCAGGGAAAGAATGTGTCTAATTGTGACCTAGATAACTGCAACTGACTTACAAGGGGGCTGCACTCTTTTGAACAGAAAATGTAATAGTGATTATACTCAAATTACCATAAGGTTAAAGGTTTAAGGCAAACTTAGGACGTCTACTTAAAAGTATAATTCACTAAATAATCAGAAGAGAAAATATTTACAGGAGCTGTCAGTGGAGCTCTGTGGCACTATTCAAATTACTGTATTAAATTTACAAATCACTAAGCAAAGTGCCACAACATGTGCAAGCGTTATCGCTAAGCCTTCTTAGGCTATGCTGTGTTGCAAAGATGGTAGAGGATCCTAGTGTGTACAGGATGGGGTGCAGTAATCAAGGCGGGAGCACACTGGAATTTCTGGATATCTTGACTGGATATGGCACCTGCAGTTTGCAAGATGATGTCACCATTGACCGACAAGTAATTCCACACAACAGGTACTCAAAACATGGATCTGCAAGAACAGGGATGTTGAAATACACGAAGGGAACGGAATGACACTTATCTCTCATATCACTTTTTTTTTTTATTGTATATTGGCACTTGTAATCAAAATGAAATTAGAATTAACACTAGTATTCCAAATATCGAATATCAAAGCACCACAGTCGAAATCACGAGTATTTGAGGGAGAACCACAAAGAGGTAGGCTGTAGAAACAGGAAAACAGGTGAAAAATAATTTAAGGCTAAAATGGTGAGGCCGAACAATCAATTTCCAGTCACATTACCTTAGTCTGTGGACAAGATGTGAAGACGATCAGAGCCGGGTCCCCATAGCAGGACATCAGTGGAAGCTGCGTCAAGTACTATCCCCACCATAGAGGGAGTAGATGAAGCAAAGGGTGCTGGCAATCTACAGAGGCATCAGTGCGCAGAGGGTAAGACAGTGAGGTAGGACCACCTTCAGAGTGACAGCATCAGAGGGAAGTCTAGGGGGGACTCAATTAGAGCCCCTAGACAGACAGTCTTCTTGGCAGATAAACACAGTAAGATACACTAGCCAAGTGGATCCGTTGGAGCGTGTATTTATATGGCAAACAGCGCTGATGGTGGTCATGTTTTGACATTTTCTTCTTAATTGGTTCATATATTATCCTCAGCTTGGGTATGCTGCTAATCCTGCCAGGTTCCTGGATAGGTCATTGAAGGTCGGCCAATAAAAGGTTCAAGGAAGAAAGGGTACAGTGCAGAGATACTTAGTGAGGAGGAGCAAGGATGAGTGGGAGGAGTTCCAGGTGGGTCAGGTCAAATGACCCTTAATGGCGTGACAGGTAAAAGCAAGGAGGGGCAGGTTCTCAGGGAGATCTCGTGACGAGATTGATTGGGGACTGTTAACAATAGGCTAGCTCTCAAAGGGTCTGCGTAAATGTGCACCGGGCTACTGATTTTACTATGGTTAGGTCAGGGGTTAACAATGATTTTGGGTACGGTCATAAAATTGTCTCCTCATTTGACACCGGGTCATGATTGTTGGAAAGGGCAAGGCATGGGAAATGTCTGTTACTCTACAAAACATCTTGTATTTCTTTCACAAGTTACTCCTATATATATTTAATTATTAATACAAAAAAAGCATAAAACAAACAGACAAAAGGACGTTTGTAACAGTATCATAAAGGTATATTTGTTTTTAGTGACTTGTTTTATAGGGCTTTTGGACCCAAGCATAGCGGTTTTCTCCACAAGGCTGCTCTTCGCTGCACACATATGAGAGCCTTGCTCCCTGAATGGAATCCAGATCAGGTAAGAATGTTTTGGGTTTCATGCAAGAAACCTTTAGCTTGATTGGCTAAGCAGATTTTGTCTAGCTGCACTACCCACCATCCTCTTTGCAATGTGGGAATTAGCTAACTTTAACAGTAGGTAAAATTCATCCAAGATAATATAAATTTACAAAATAAAATTTATTATTTGGATACTTATCTACTGGTAAAGAAAATTCCACCCAGCCTCCCCACAACTTAGTGTGCTGTTAAGGAGAATTCTGACGAGCTAAAACATTCGAAACACACCTGGTGGCGAACAAGTGTACTAGACAGTCATCCAGGCAGCCATTTGATCATTTGTTTGAATGATGACTTGGTTATTGGTGCAGAGATATAATAGTAAGTATTTCAATTAATAAATTTTATTATGAAAATTTATATTTTGTGGAGCTCTTGACTCAATCCAGTAAACTGGATTCTTCATACCACAGAACACCATTTCCATGTTTGCTTACCCTCACTTAGTAACTATAGTCATTGTCAGTTGATCTGTCATTGAACTATTGTTTTCAGTAACTTTTTTTTGTGGGAAGATTGCTGATATTGGCTGCTAATTGGCTTAATTGCATTGTATTCGAATGTACACAGATTCCTAACAGGGCAGATAATTATGTGTAAGACCCAGGGTTATGCACATAAAAGGCAAAAATAATTGCTTTAATGATGAATGTGTTCTTCTGAATTCCTATAGATATATCGGGGCTATAATGATATAAAAAAGTAAGTACCGGAACAGTAATAAGTAATGGTAAATATATACAAGCAACAAGAGAGGGAGGTGGGCCATGGGAAGTTATCTAACTAGAGCCTCTGTTGAAACTGAACAGCTGTCGCTTTTATCCCAGTGTTGTAGTATGCACTCATCTAATGTAAAATTTCTTTTTTCTGTAGGCAGTACAGTATATATTATACAAGCATCCTTTAAAATTTATGAAACTGTTGTAAATATACCAAAAGACATGACTACCCAATACTTGTTAATAGCAATTGTAAGCGTTTTATAATAGTCATTGTATAGGTTTGTTATGCTTTCTTTGAAGTGTAACCCATTCATATGCCAGTGTCAGATATACTGGTTTCAGTTACATCTTTCTCTTCATAAATTTCTCTTTATCTGAAATTATATACAAAGGACACAAGAACTTAGTCAGAACTCACAAAATTCCTTTTACTCCAAATGCTATATACTTGTCTTTCATGCTTATCTCAGTAATAACCTTATGCATATTGCTTGTTTTATTAAAATTAGAAATCATGTCATGAAATTAAAGTCGGTTAGACCTATAGTGCACAGAGCAGGGAGAGTAATTCTACAATAGGTCTTTTAAAATTCTAGCAAGAGAACCATAGAGAACTCACTATTAACAAAGTCAGAATGTATTTTTTGGAAACAATATGTTTATCCATGGAAATATTATGGTTATCAGTGTATAAAATATTTCAAAAAGATTATCAATGTACTAATCCTATGTGAGCCTAATAAAGCAAACCATTCTGAATGCAATCACATGATTGTAATTTTCCCAGTGATGCTAAAAGAAGCACCTCACTTCTAATGATTTTTAAAATTCATTTCTGCCTTTTATCACAATCAACAGTTTATTGATTTGTATAAACCCAGACAACAGTGCAACCATCATCAGGCTCTGACTGAGTAATGGCAAATATTTTGTTGACGTTGACAGACATTACGAATGGGCAAGGATGGTGTGAGGTAAAATCAGCTTAGACCTTCATACAAGGATGCATCCCCCCTTCTCTGCAACTAAATACAGTAAAACCATATTATCATTGAATATGTATTTGTTGATACAATTTATTGGAGGTGCATTTAGAGATATGTTTTTCTATGTACAGATTTACTTCAATTGGGTAACAATAATGAAGGCTAATAAGTGATAGGAAATGCTCAGCCTAAGTGAAAATCTTTCACACTATATAATGAACTCTTAACTTATAAGATGGTAGGGTATGTAATGTAATTTTACAATTTTCATATGAAATGTACTAAATTTTGTCAGTTAATCAATAGTTGAAAAACAGTCTTCATCAGTTTAAAAATAATCAAGGCCTAATCCTGTATAATGATGCTTTAAGACAATGAGATTCTCTCTCTCTCTCTCTCTCTCTCTCTCTCTCTCTCTCTCTCTCTCTCTCTCTCTCTCTCTCTCTCTCTCTCTCTCTCTCTCTCTCTCTCAGCATTCATTCAAGTATGACTTCTGTATCTTTCATAAGCATTTGTTTGTTAATCTCTCGTGTGTCCTTCCGACAGCACTTTATTGTCCTCTTCTCTGTCTGCTTGTGAGTACATCCCAAGTGTTGCTGTGACAAGTCAATGAATGTTGATTTTTCAGTGACAGATTAATTGTAAAAGAATTATAGTTTTGAATAATTTTCTTTTTTCATCTTCACAAAAACACTTTTAATATGATTTTTAATTGTAGGGAGGAGACCTTCTCTGAGAGCAGTAGTGTTGAAAATAATAGCTGTTTCTATGGCATTCAGTTTGTATAGAGTCTTCTCTTTTTGTCTACAATCTACTTTTCATTAGCATATAGTTGATATATCAAGTTTCCAAAGGACATGTAAAGATTTTCTGTTGTCTTAGTTTTGTTTCTTCAATGTTGATGATCATCTATGAAGAGTTGCAGAGATTGAATGAATTTACATGCATGTTACGCAGGTACGTATGTATAGCAGGCAGGTGGTTTACAGTTGGCAGGTAGGCTAGTGGACTGAATTTTGATTGGTTCCTGGTGGATGATGAAGTTGGTCCCAGAGGCGTTTTGATCTTCTAGGCCTAATCGGTGTTGTTGGTTGGAGGTAGGCGTTGGCTTGGGTACCCCCGCTGGTGTGGCTGGTAATATAGATTGGCCAGGTGGCATGCTTCTGGCACCCAGTGCTCTCTCTCTCTCTCTCTCTCTCTCTCTCTCTCTCTCTCTCTCTCTCTCTCTCTCTCTCTCTCTTTTGTTGGTGTTTGGCACTGGCTGATTTCTTATATTTTTTCTTATGACGGTGGGGAGAAATTAAGTTTCTTTCATCAAGTTGATTCTTGGTTTTTTCAAATATATGGAGTGCCTCGAGAAGCTGTAGGTGTCTGTGGTCTGGCGCCTGGTCTATAATGTTTGTGTTCTTTATAAACTCTTCTCTTATAGGTCTTTTGTTATGGTTTTGTACATAATGGTTAAAGGTTGCAGGAGGGATGCTGAGAGAGTTTGGTAGTAGTCATCCCAATATATGAGTGGTATCCTTCCACCGGACATGTAAATTCGTAGATGACACTACTTCTCTTCCAAGACATTTATGGGGGCACTGGGTTTTTTTAGGGAGTAGTTGGCTTGCTTTCATATTTTCGTAATAAATTGAGGTTAATTTTATCCCCTTCTACAGTAGGGGAGACATTTTCATTTATTTTTTGCTGTATGCTTTCTCATCCTCTAAATATTTTCTGTACATATAATTTCTGTAGTAAGTTTTTATGGACCCACTTTGATCATTATCAATTTCCTTCTTACTTTTACGGTGCCAGTTATTTAAGGAAGCTTGGGTTTGTCGTTCGGCCATACAACTTGAGAAATTGTTCATAAACATTTGCATGGGCCTTTTGGTTTCCTCCATGGTATCTCTCCTCATGGAGCTGTGTGTGAGAGCACAAGAACTTTTTTAATTTATCTTTTAAGCTGTTTGTATTTGGGAAATATTTTTGTAGTCCAATCACCTTTTTAAAAGGTGAAACTGGTTTTAATAGATTTTCCTACGGATGTACTTGTGTGTGTAATGTCATTTTGTCTAATTTCAGGGAGCTTTACCAGCTACAATAGGAATTATTGAGGGAAAAGTGTATGTTGGCCTTTCACAGGAACAGCTTCAAATTCTAGCTGAGAAGAAAACTCGATGTATGAAAACATCACGCAGAGATTTCCCACATGTTATGGCGAAGGTTTGTTATTTGTGTAATGCATAGTTTTCTTGATGTTGTATGAGATATTTTTGTGTTATTAAAATTGCTTTTCAGTATAATTTTTTGTAATGATTTCTCTCTATAATAGGGTATAAATGGTGGTACAACTGTCTCAGGAACAATGCTGGTTGCACAAAAGGCTGGAATTAATCTTTTTGTCACTGGAGGCATTGGAGGAGTTCATAGAGGAGCTGAAAGTTCATTTGACATTTCAGCAGATCTCACTGAACTTGGCAGGACACCAGTAACAGTTGTCTCAGCCGGAGTGAAAAGTATCTTGGATGTAGGAAGAACTCTAGAGTATTTAGAAACACAAGGTTGGTGTATGGTTGCAGGTAATCATTTTTCAGAAAGCCTAGGGAGAAATATTTGCTTTCACCATTGGTACTGCTATCTCATAACTGCCGTCAGCATCTTTAGACAGATTTCAGTCTTGAGAAACATCTGTTGGTTTAATCCGAAGTGCTTCAAAATTTATTTTAAGTAGAAACTTTTATCTTGGAATTATCCAATATCTTGTAGCTTCTCTTCGTATCTTTGCCTCTAATAAATTCTGAATAAATGCTTTTTTCCCATCCTTATCACATGCATAAACCATCTCAATATGTTTTCCAGTCTCTTGGCAACTTCCTTATTTTTAATATTATCTACCCAGTGCAATCTAGTAAAAACTCAAAATTTGTTGTGCAATTTCCTTTTTAAGTGCTTACATCTCCACTGCATAGAGAGATACAGGCCTTATACTTATGTTACAGATTTTTGTTTGCCATTATGAGTTTTTGTAATAAAAAACTAGTTTATATTTGCACAAACCCATCAGTCATGTAGGCCTACTTTGTGGTCTTTGAATGTCCCCAGACTCGGCAGTCTTTGTCTAGCAAATGGAAGTAGTATGGTGATGTCATGGTGTATGCACCACCTGAACCTTCATGTACCCATCACTGAGCTTCGTTACTTTTTGAGTAGCCTTGAAGTAAGCTGCAGGACTTGTTGGGTTGAGAGGAGGAAACTCGCCATATGATTGATGAACTCATATGAAAAAACTTTTGTATCATAAGTATTCATGTTTAAATACCCCGTCAATTATATTCATGCCTGAATCAATTTAGGTTGGAGGCCGAATTGCTCAATGTTAAAGATTGTTTGCTTATGCCTGTAGGATCTAGGGATAGTACTTTGGACTGGTATGAGTCAGGGACCATGGCTCTGATAACTCGGAGAGTTGTTCATAGTCAGGATGGCCCCAACAAATACAAATCCAACCACTTGAGCAATGTCTTGAGTAAAAACAAGAAAAGAGGATTAGTCTTCATGGAAGGAGAGCTCTGATGTCATGGGTTAGCATTCATACACCTTTTAGGCCCTTTGGATGACTTGCTATATTCAAAACATTTTTATTATAACCTGGGCCTTTTGCTCCCTTGTAAAAAGGAGCATTCTGGAGTTGTTGGCCTTGGAATCCATGATTTCTCCCCAGATAGTACCAAATAGCCCTTCAGAATCTTCCTTGTTCATCCCTAGAAACCCCTTCATTTTTAGCTAGAATATGATCTAATTCTGAACTACAAGAACTTGACACATGTTTAATTGACTTAGAAATATTAACCCAATCCAGTGCAGTTAACCAGTCCTGGCCAAAAAGAAATACATTATTAGAATTAGTAGTAACAATAATTGGCAAAATACCACAATAGCTGCCATACTGAAATTGAACCTCAGCCTCTCCAACAATTGCAACACTGCCACCAGTGTAGGTGATCAAGGTAATCTCACATGGCTGAACCTTGATACCTGGAAGTTTCCTTAGTTGATTTGCAGAGAGAATAGAAACTATTGCTCCAGTATCAACTCCATGCAGATCTTGACATCGTTAATAACAAGGTATAATCTAATGGGTGGTAGAGACACCCTATATAGACAAGCAACATGCAGGTCCCTCACATCCAAATCAGCTGCACCTTCAAGGTTGAAGTCCGTTGCTGCATGACCTGAGCGACTTGTTGACTGATCAGCATCCTCGACAGTTATCTGCAACAATATTTTTCTTCCTGTCTTGGTGCCTATTTCCATCTTAAGAACTGTAACAGGCTGATCTTGTGTCCTATGCAAGCATATGTAAAGCACTTCAAATGTCTAAACTTAGAGTCTTTGGGCTTGTTAGAACCTCTCTTGCATCGCCAGCACTTAGTTTTGACCTTATATACATTGTGGTTCTCAGCAATTTCCTGCTGCATATTCCTCAATAGAGTTCTACCATCACCGTACTCCTTGCAATACCAACTGTTCTCTTAAAAAATTTTAATAATTTTCAGCCAGCAATTTATCTCAAATTTTATTTGAAGAGATCCCAACAACAAACTGGTAACAAAGTGCTTCTTCCGAGTAACTACCAAATTCACAATTTTTGGCTTCTTCAGTTCAGCAACATAAGCAGCTATATTTTCTCCCTCCTAATAGCGCCGATGAAATTTGAACCTTTCAGCAGACTTGCTTCTCTTCAATTCAAAATGGTTAGTCAAAATTTCATTCAGTTGATAACTCTTTGCAGTAGACACCTATCGGGAAACCAGGTCATGGATGGGGTTATAAGACAACTTCTCAACCAGATTCAGAAATGCAGCTTGACACTCTCTCTCCACTGTAATCTTAAGTGCAGGAAACAGTCAAAACGCCCTCTCCATGCATTAAAGTCGTCTTCCTCTTCAAAGTTTTCAGTGTTGCAAAGGTGGTTAGTAGCCATCCTTGTTGCCAGTGATAAGTCCAGGAGAAGAGAAATGACTTGCTATGGTGTCTTTATTATGCAATGAAGAGTTGGTAAACTCACAGTACAGAGGCAGGTTTTTAACTGACTTGTAAAGCCAAGTGACTTTGGCAAGGTTAACACTAAACAACAAGCAAACAAGTGTTAAGAGTGTACTGTAATAACAATACACAACAGAGGGTGGAGTTGGTTGGCATGCCACTCCACCTGTAGAACTAGAGTATCCAACACCAGGTGAGGATCCCAGGGCAGTTACCACTATGGGTAATGGTATTGCTCCTCCCACTGTTGGGCCTCCTCTGTGAGAGGGACCTCATCCTGGACAAAATTAATATTGCTCATTCTGTGACGAGTTATTCTAACCTCTCTGGCATGGCATTGGGCTGTTTTCAGGAAAACTCACTTTACCCAAGTCAAGGTGATATTGAAGCCTTTATACGATGTAACAAACCCAAAAGAAGTAAATATTGGTATGACCCAGCGTTGACTCACTTCAGCTCCCTCTTTGAGATTGGAAGTTGGTCAAGGTTTCAAACCATGGAAACTGACAAGGGAATTTCAGCCGTTAAATAGAAAATTATATATTAAACAGGCATTCAACAACAGAAATGTTCAGACAAATAAAAGAAAAGACGTAGCTTATAAAAGCCACGACAAAAAGTCAATCTGAAGACTGTTTGTCTATAAAAAACATGGATAATATGAATGTAAAAATAAAAAATGACACTATGAACTGAATTCAGGGTACCATTGTACTTCCTGAAAACAATAATGAACCAGCCGAAAAGAATATGCTGTAAGACTCTTAGAAAGAGATATCCTAAAGTCCAAGATTGTGAAGTATATATTATACCGTGTAAATAGAGCAATAGACGAATACTAAAAATTGCAAAAATAAAATTTGAAGGTAAAGATCCACTTCGAAAAATAAAAATTTTGGGCCACAACAGAGAATTAAGACCATATGTCACAAAGCCACTGCAGTGTAGAATTGTAGTAAATATTAACATACGAAGAAGAATTGTAAAAATAATCCTGTATATGCATATTGTGGACCTGACGAACATGCCACACAATGGAAGTGCAGTGAACTGAGGTGTATGAACTGTGGGCAAGATCATTACTCAAGGTTCAAAGAATGCATGTATTATATATACAATACAGAATTGAAAATATAACAAGAAAAGAACATGGATATCAGTATAAGAGACTAAATTAGAATTGAAAGTGAGAGGAATTCAGGATCCTGCTGAGGAATGTGCATATTCTTAATAACAAGAACCAGTAATGACACAAAAACATATGCAGGTAGAAGTAATAAAACAAAAATAAATCTCAAGAAAAAATAAATGCTTTACAAAAAAAACTGAAATGGTAAAGAATCAAGAAGCAGGTGTAAATGATAAGAATAGTATCTTTTCAGATTCTTTTGAAATACTAATGCAAATAAGAACACAAGAAGATATTACTACAGAGGTAACAGAGGAAAGTTGTGATGGCCCGGAAATTAAAGATAAAAAAGAGACTTGGAGAGAACACCACCCAATACTGTACAAAGAAACCAACTATCATTATAGAAACATCATTTAAACCAAAGACAAAAGATATAAAGAAAGAGAACAAACAAAAACAAGTTAAGAATAAACCTTTATCTCCTCAAAAGTAAAACCAATGGAAGTAAAACTAATGGAAGCAGATATCCGAAACACCAAGGGAGTAGAAGAGAACCATCCCATAGATTAGAATGATTACTGAGATGAGAGAATTTTTATGGTACATGTACTGTATATATTTATTTGTTTTATATGATAAATAAATTTTTTACCTAATAATAAGTACTAATTTTCAAATATTAACCCTTTAATGCCGACTGGACGTATTTTACGTCGGCAAAAGTTGTCTGTCAGGTGCCAAGTGGACGTAAATTATGTCGACTACAAAAATTTTTTTTTAAATATTTGTGGAAAAATACTTATAGGCCTCGTTTGCGAAAAATTTTAAATCACGCGCCTTGAGGGATGCTGGGAGTTCACGGATCACGCTGTTGTTTTGTTTACAAGCGTGACCCAGCTGCGCATGCGCGAATTTCTTTCTTATCCCAAAAGAAAGCATCAGCTAACTCTGCAGAAAATCTCAGAAATTCTTTAGTCACTTTGTCGTAATTTTTGCACCATTTTCTATTAGCCTTTACATAAAGTTTTATATATGAAAATGTGTGCACTTTCATGTAGAATACAACAAAAAATAACTCATGGTTGTAGCTTTTATCAATTTTGACATATTTTCATATAAATCACGATAAGTGCCAAAATTTCAACCTTCGGTCAACTCTGACTTGACTGAGATGGTCGAAAAATGCATTTGTATGCTAAAACTCTTACATTCTAGTAATATTCAATCATTTACCTTCATTTTGCAACAAACGGGAAGTCTCTAGCACAATATTTTGATTTATGGTGAAGTTTTGAAAAAAACTTTTTCCTTACATCCTCGCTAACTCTGCTGAAAATCTCAGAAATTCTTTAGTCACTTTGTCGTAATTTTTGCACTGTTTTGTATTAGCCATTACATAAAGTTTTATATATGAAAATGTGCACAGTTTCATGTAGAATACAACAAAAAATAACTCATGGTTGTAGCTTTTTTCAATTTTGAAATATTTTCATATAAATCTCGATAAGTGCCAAAATTTCAACCTTCGGTCAACTTTGACTCGACCGAAATGGTCGAAAAATGCAATTGTAAGCTAAAACTATTACATTCTAGTAATATTCAATCATTTACCTTCATTTTGCAACAAACAAAAAGTCTCTAGCACAATATTTCGATTTATGGTGAATTTTTGAAAAAACTTCTTCCTTATGTCCACACTAACTATGCTGAAAATCTTGTAAGAGCCTGACGCCATCTCTTCCAAACACGTGTGTGTTCGTCGTCCATCAGAGTGGACGAGACAACAAGAGCATCTCGTTTTCTTTCTCTAAAGGAACGCGATTTCAACCATACAATATTTCCGTCTGTTTCTCCCTAACCATTGTTGTCTTGATGTGTGTACAATCACCACTACTTGTATTGCCATGCAAGCATTCTAATCATGTACTCATAATGTTCCAACGAATCTTCTGTATCAAACTGTATGTATGTTTTTGTTTGTGAAGACGCCAAACGTCTCGCCACTCCGATGGACGACGAACACACGAACATGCACGTGTTTGGAAGAGACGGCGTCAGGCTCTTACAATCTCAGAAATTCTTTAGTCACTTTGTCGTAATTTTTGCACAGTTTTATATTAGCCGTTACATAATGTTTTATATATGAAAATGTGCGCAATTTCATGTAGAATACAACAAAAAATAACTCATGGTTGTAGCTTTTATCAATTTTGACATATTTTCATATAAATCACGATAAGTGCCAAAATTTCAAGCTTCGGTCAACTTTAACTCGACCGAACAAGACGAAAGAATTTCTGAGATTTTCAGCAGAGTTAGTGTGGATGTAAGGAAAAAGCTTTTTTCAAAAATTCACCATAAATCGAAATATTGTGCTAGAGACTTCTCGTTTGTTGCAAAATGAAGGTAAATGATTGAATATTACTAGAATGTAAGAGTTTTAGCTTACAATTGCATTTTTCGACCATTTTGGTCGAGTCAAAGTTGACCGAAGGTTGAAATTTTGGCACTTATCGTGATTTATATGAAAATATGTCAAAATTGATAACAGCTACAACCATGAGTTATTTATTATTGTATTCTACATGAAATTGCACTCATTTTCATATATAAAACTTTATGTAAAGGCTAATACAAAACAGTGCAAAAATTACGACAAAGTGACTAAAGAATTTCTGAGATTTTCAGCAGAGTTAGTGTGGATGTAAGGAAAAAGTTTTTTTCAAAAATTCACCATAAATCGAAATATTGTGCTGGAGACTTCTCGTTTGTTGCAAAATGAAGGTAAATGATTGAATATTACTAGAATGTAAGAGTTTTAGCTTACAATTGCATTTTTCGACCATTTTGGTCGAGTCAAAGTTGACCGAAGGTTGAAATTTTGGCACATCGTGATTTATATGAAAATATGTCAAAATTGATAACAGCTACAACCATGAGTTATTTTTTGTTGTATTCTACATGAAATTGCACACATTTTCATATATAAAACTTTATGTAAAGGCTAATAGAAAATGGTGCAAAAATTACGACAAAGTGACTAAAGAATTTCTGAGATCTTCTGCAGAGTAACTGATGTTTTCTTTTGGGATAAGAAAGAAATTCGCGCATGCGCAGCTGGGTCACGCTTGTAAGCAAAACAACAGGGTGATCTGTGAACTTCCAGCACCCCTCAAGGCGCGTGATTTAAAATTTTTTGCAAACGAGGCCTATTAGTATTTTTCCGCGAATATTTAAAAAACCTTTTGTAGTTGACGTATGTTACGTCCACTCAGCACCCGACAGACAACTTTTGTCGACGTAAAATATGTCCAGTCAGCGTTAAAGGGTTAAATGTAAATTATTATAAGAATACTTCTGTATATGCAGAGATAGATAGGATCTATGCTCATTTTCTTTTGCATCTTCTTATAATTTTCATCGTCCATTACAATCATTTTATCACTTTTAGTTATTACCCTGAAAACTTTCAACCATCATGGAAGAGTGGAGGAATTACTGCAGCAGGCCTATGGGGATGGATGGCTGCCAGTGGTCCAGGGGAACTTATAGAACTGATGCAGGAATGAATAGTCCCCAGTATATTAGCATGCTAGAGGAAGTTTTGGTGCCATCAGTGAGATCTCTGCTAATCCCCGGCCCAGAATCAACTCTTCTGCCCATAATGCCCTGATTGTAAAAGAATTCAGAGAACATCCAAATGTAATCAGAATCAAATGGCCAGCAAAGTCACCTGATTTGATGCCATTGAAAGTCTTTGGGGTTATATATAACTAATAAAGGTGATGCAATTAATGCCAAGATGAGGGAGTACTTAATCAGACATTCCAAGTAAGTCTGGGAGTCACTTGATCCTAAACTGAGCGAAATAAACATTTGTGAAAAGATAGAGGGTTCAGTGTCTAAGAGATTATATGTTAATTGACATTAGGCGTTCATACTTAAGTAACTGAGAGAGAGAGAGAGAGAGAGAGAGAGAGAGAGAGAGAGAGAGAGAGAGAGAGAGAGAGAGAGAGAGAGAGAGAGAGAGAGAGAGAGAGAGAGAGAGAGAGAGAGAGAGAGAGAGCACATGGATCCTTAAACTCTACTATATGCTGTAGTTTTATGCAGTGATGGTTTGACTATGCACTGCACACATTTGTTTATTTATTTATTTATTCATTTACATTTATTTCTTTGTAAGAAACACATGTGTCTATGTGAAAAATGTTGTATAGATTGTAAATATACTGTTGGGTATGGGTAAATATATTTATTCATATTATATTCAATATCTCATTTACGTAATATCTTGTAGGACAATGTTGTAATTAGTCCCAGCAAGACTGAGCAAACAAATACATATGGTTATGGTAAAAGAATGGGAATTTATTTTAAGAGAAGCAAGCATTACAGCTTACACACCACCAACAAATCTCTCTCTCTCTCTCTCTCTCTCTCTCTCTCTCTCTCTCTCTCTCTCTCTCTCTCTCTCTCTCTCTCTCTCTCTCTCTCTCTCTCTCTCTCTCTCTCAGTTGTAATCAAAAGCAATAAGAACAAAAGGGAAAACTTTAGAAAGAAATTTGATGATGAGAAATACAGCACACTCATTATTTCCTCCCATCTCATGAGGTATGGCCTTGTGAAAGATGCCTGTTACTATTTTGTAAACTCTTGTCCGAAATGCACTGAAAAGTTTGTCAGAACTATCCAGAGCGCCTGTACAGACCCATCACTTAATGAGGTAACTTGCCATCTTCCCAACTATACTGAACTTGCAGACTAGTCAGACAACACTTGATTTGACCATTTTCTGCTGATAGAGGGACTTGGATGGCTGGAAAAGGGGCTGATGTAAAGTGATGAGTTTGTATCCTAGAAATGAACACTGTTATATAGTTCCTCTGTTTGTTAGGCAGAAAACTATTACTTACCACACTCTCAATCCCAGCTTCACAATCCAAAGTGTTGTAAAGGTAATAGAAGGGCACTACCTCCTCCAGGGACGGCCCTTACACCAACAACATGGTCCTCTTCCCCCTTCTCTTCTATTTAATCTATCTGATATTTTTGATTCTTAATAGACAACAACATTTATATAAATTTTCTTGTGTTTCTTCTGATATGCTTAACTTTGTCGTCACAAAGGTCTTGTGTTGAAATATAGTGCCATCACTTGCTCACTGAGACCTCCAATACCCTTGGCTTTTAGTATGCATCTCTAATTGCTTGTCTTGGATCTTTTTTCAGTGCTATAGTATTCTCCAGAAACTGTGTTCCTCTTTTATTTTTATGTATCCCATTTTCCTTTGCATATTAGGTTGTAGTCCTTTCGTTCATTTTTATGGTCCGATATTGCCTTTGTCGTATTTCCATATCCTCTCATGTAAGTTTGTACTGCCACAGTGTGGCTTGCCAGGTACTCTAGACAGTACTGAAGATACTTTGCAGCTTAAATTCAGCCCTAATTGTATTACATTCTTCTATCTATTACATTCTTCTATCTACTTATCATCCTTTCTTTGTAGTCTCTTTCCACTGAGCTGTACAATTTATTTAACTTTGTCATGTTCCAGTTGTCACCCCTCAGAAGCAATTCCTTTATGCAATCACTGTGAGCATGACTTCATTATCTCACTAAGCTACTGTACTTTAATTGTAATACAGCATTAATCTCTAACCTGTTTTAGTCTTCATATTCTGTGTTTTTCTTTCATGCCAACAACAACAGCCTGTTATAATTGTTCTATGAACTTTAATTTTTCCATTTTCATGTTTAATATATCCATTACTTTAAATTTTTCTATCTTTTCTCATGCACTTCCATTATTCTTTCCTCCCTCTTCGGTTTTGAGATTTAGATCTCATTTCATCCACATCTTCCTTTCCATCTTTTCCAATGACACTCTTTGCCTTCCTCCTTCATGTATACAGTACATCTGTCCTCTGCCAGAGCTTAAAGACTTTTTTCCCATTTATTATTGATGATACATTTTAATTTTATTATGATTTTATCGTTTAATATACTCACTTAGATGTGATACCACACACTTCCACAATTTCCACCTTTGCTTTTTGGTTCTAGATATGCTGATATATTTTCTTTGTGTTTCACAACCTCTCATGTTTATTCCATTTGTTTAATTTTGAGTTTATAGTGATTTGCTTTTTTTTTCTTTACAGGGATTTGGAAGTCTTACTTTATGTTAGTCATACCTTCTCTGGTATAGTAGTGTAATTCTTGTCTTTGATGTCACCTATAGTTCTCATCATAATAATCATATTATAGGTACTGTGTAAAGAATGAATTGTAGTGCACAAGAATATTTAAAGGATTGTGTAGAAGAGTTAGTGCAAGATACATTAGGCAGACAAAAATTTATCATATTTTTCAGGTGTCTGTGTAACTGTTTTGGGACCAAATCCGACTTTTCCTGATTTTTTCACGCGCGATAGTGGATATGAAGCCCCTTCTCATGTTGACACGCCATTTTTAGCTAGCGCTGATGATGAAGAAATGGAGAGACCTTGACTTGAATTCAGGGATGCTAATTGCTGTACCTATTCCCCAAGAACATGAAGCAGAAGGCCAAGTGGTTAATGATGCTATAGGTAACTGTTACTAGGATCAGTACTGTATTTTCCTTTTAATGGCTTACATCTCAAATATGTTTATGTTGTTTTCTTTATCGTCATGGATTTTTAAAGTTTTCCATCCTGTTTGGAATAACTTCATGAGACACTCTAAGCTAGACATTCATTAGTGAACATTTTGATAACTTTTACCATAAATCACTTTCATAAGATTTTATTTTGTTGAATGGCATATTATTATTATTATATTATTATTATATTATCATTATTATTATTATTATTGAAAAATACTCATAGGAGCATGAGTCTTGTGGAGAAACAAATCCACAGTTATGAATAGGTACATATATTTAAAAATAAATCTGTACAGAAACCTGTGGGGAAACTGTTTGGTTCCCATTTGAAAAGGGAATCAAACAGCTTCCCAGAAGCTTTCTGTACAGATTTATCTTTAAATATATGTATATATATTTAAAGATAACTGTGATTTTGTTTCTCCATTATTATTATTATATTATATTATTATTATTATTATTGTTGTTGTTGTTGTTGGTGTTGTTGTTGTTGTTGTTGTTGTTGTTATTATTCAGAAGATGAATACTATCCATATGGAACATTCCCAGAGGTGCCATTGACTTGAAATTCAAGCCTCCAAAGAGTTATGGTGTTCATTGGGAATTAGTAACAAGGTAATAAGAAATACAGAAATAAGGGCTTAGTTATTAGAAAAAACATAGATTAAGAAATACTGTAAACAGATAAAAACATGAGTGACATATTAAATACAAGGAGACTTGTTTTAGGGTAGTAATGCATTGCATCTTTGCTTGAACTTTTGAGGTTCCAGTCACACAATATCCTCAGGGAGACTGCTCCTTAGTTCAGTGGTGTGAGGAATAAAGGACCTCTGGAACTGAGAGGTTTGACAGTGAGGCACTTGTACTGCGTATTGGTGCTGCTATTGAGCAAACCTTGTTGCTCTCAGCAGGAAAGAGGATCAGGGTTTAATTGTGGATATGAAAGATCTCTGTGAAAACACAACTTATGAAACATTGAAAAACATAAGACCATCCGTCAATGGTACAAGTCATAACTGTTAATGTTGGGAAACAAATGTACCACAACAAAGCACTTTGTTTGAATGAGATAAATCTGAGGCAGGAGCAAACATCCACACTGGAGAACAGTATTTTTTGTAAAGGAAGGACAAATGACCTAAAAGAGGTTGCATTGATTTTATCAGTTATAAATATATGGGGCCTTATGTACAATAACTAACTTTTGTGTGGCATTTGCTGACACTTTCATTGGAAGTTTCTCGAAAGTCAAAAGTGAATCAAAAGTGTGAATCAAAAGTTACACCAAGTATAGTTGAAGCTTCAGGCTCATTCAGCAGAGTCCCATTCCCTTGAAGGGGAGGATGGGGTAAGAAATCTGTACAAGATCTGCTAATCAGTAGTGTTTTCATTTTACTGGAGTTCAGTCTCATACCCTCCGACTACACCATTCACTAATTCGCTCCATGTCACAATTGAGACTAAGCGCACCTTCATTTCTCATGAGAGGAGACTTTACTACACCCACAAATGTTGCATCTCAGCATATTAAACCATCTTATTTCCCAGGCCAACAACCGTATCACTTGCATGCACTAAAAATAAGAGAGTACTGTACCAAGAACACTACCTAATGGAACTCCAGACACAATAGGCCTTGGTTCACTAAAGATCCCATCAATAGCAACGTGCTGTTGCTACCCACTGCAAGATTTTGAAGTTTATAAAAAAATAACTTGTGATTTACTAAATTGAAAGCAGAACTAAAATGTACTTGAATTACCCTACACCCAAAACCATTATCAAAGTTCTCCTGCAAATGGCATTTCAAATCTAGAAGAGATTGTCAGGTTCTTAACTACTTCCTATATGCATATTGACTATCAGTGAACAATCCTTTGAATTCCACATACTTGTGTCTTAAAAATGAGTTTTTCTGCAATTATGAAGAGCAGAGAGAAAATAGAAAGCAGCCTGTAGTTACTGCAGTCTGCAGATATGCAACTCTTTATTACTAAGCTTGCGGTCATCTGCAAAGATTCTACGTTGACATAAAAATTATAGAATCTACTAATCTTGTGAGACAACATGTTAGAAACCTTTTTAAAAAATAAAGGGAAGAAACCATCAGGATCGTCTCCACTGTGCCTATCAAGATTATCAAGAATTTTCTTAACATCCCTAGAGCAAAATACAAATTTTGTAAGAATAAGTTTAGGATAGCAAATATCAGGGAGAGGGACATCCTCATCTGATTGCTTAGTTTCAAAAGCTCAATGCAGCATTCTGCCTTTTCCTTAAGGCTAGTAAACATGTGATGATTTTGGTTTGCTTGTTGTGGTAAGCTTATCTACATGTATTATTAAACCATGGCTGGTTATTTATCATAATCGTGATGACCTTTCTAGGGGTATATCTTTCTAAAATAGCCATCAGCATTTCATTTAACTTCTAGGGGTCTGGATCTGATTTAGCATCTGAAGTGTTAAGTTCCTGGCAAGCTTCATTAGTGTGAACAAGCTTCAACAGTGCAATCCCAGTTAGCTCTAGATTTCAGCCAGACCATTTTCCAGTGGTGGTATTAGAAATATACCAATTGACAGTTATGTCCATCTCAATGGCACAATGGTTGGGAGTATACTCAAAGACTCTGGACTTGATGAAAGCTGGAACATCTAGAGTATGATGTCTAATCTATCACCAGAAATATGGATGGGTTCCTCAGATATCTGGACAAAATTGGAGGATACACAAAACTCAAGAGCAGACCAAACATGTCGATCTGTGGAATGGAAAAAGCCACTCACTGTGCTTTGCATTGCAGTCTCCACAAATAATGAATGAAGCTTTTGAATCTCATGACTGAACCATACTAATCCCTCTCCAAGAGATAGTCATATATAGAATTGTCAATATTTTGGATTGCTGTAAAACAAGGAACTTCATGGCATCTACACTCCAACTACACTCCAATAGGTCGTCCAGACTTACTGTATACAACCATACCTTGTGCATGTGGACTGTTACAATGATAAATAAAGTCAGGGCCATCAAGCTCTGCCATTAAAAATTCAACCTTTGGCCTGTTACTACTTGCAAGTGTCTAGGATAAAAATTTCAAACATTAGTTATGGGCACAACTTTGGGGATCAAGAAAATTTAACCTTCAGCCTTGAATATTTGAGTAAAGTACTCTGCAATTTTTCTTACAATAATGAGTAGCAGGCCTTGGGTTCAGCTCAGAGTCTCCCAAAAGAATTTAAATTCAAGATACAGTACAGTTAGAAGCAAAACTAATAAATACATTAATAAACAAAGGCAACCTAGTAAAAATCAACAGAACAACAAACATTAAAATCAACAACAGTATTTAGGTTATTTACAATCATTTCATTGAAAGGACGAATAGAGCTGACCATATGTCATAAAAAAAAAAAGCATCAGAAGCAACTGGTCGACAAGATGGATCCGGGACACCTTGTAAGACAAAAAAGAAACCTGCTAGGTTTGCTACAACAACTGTGGGAGGGCAGTCAGGATGGATTTAAAAATCATAAGAAGCTGAGAAGGAAAAGATTAAGTAATCCAGTAAGCAACTTTGCTTTCATTAGCCTGTCCTACACACATTTCAGAAAAACAGGAAAGTGAACAAAAAAGAGGAAAAATGCCTGATTGTGACTTCAAGGAAGGGAACTCAAACCCGTGTTTAACACTCCCACTGTGAGCCTGTTAATGCCAGTGGTGACAAGATCAATATTCTGCTAATAGTATAATTGACCAATTTTCTCCCTTTATCTTTGTACTAAGATACAACAGGTTTTGACGTAGGAAAAACCTAATTTTGGTAGTCGCTGTTAAGTCCTCAAGGTGTTACCTTCCATGGGTCTACCAGAGCTCCATGGTGACCAAACTAATATCAAAGAATTCTCTTTTAGTTGGTCTCTTGGCCAGGTATTGTGTTGTAATGATATACACCATATCACTTGATGGAGTATATACTGTAATGGACTCAAAGATAAGGGCACATTCCCTTATCTTCAGTGAAGCTGTGCCCAGTTGTTCCAGCTTCAAAACTTGCTAGAAGAGAAAGTGATTATAGCGCATGCTTAGTCTGCCATATTGTCGACAAACAGACCGGCAAAGAGACCAAGAAGCCATAACTTTCTGTTGGTCAATGCAGTATGATCCCACACCCAAATCCTGTGCCTTTTTGTCGGGGAAGTGGGTGGGTTTTGAGGACTCAACAGCGACTACCAAAAATAGGTTTTACCTACGTCAAAAGCTGTTTTTTGATAGTGTAGTCGCTTGTTTCATCCTCAAGGAGCTGTACAAAGAAATTGACTGGTGACAAAGTGCTTATGCTCTCAATTTTTAATTCCAACACCCCCTAAGAAAAACCATTTCTGGTCTGAGGTCAAGCCACAGGTTTCAAGCCCCATTCTTTATTCCAAATACCCCTCAGGTTTTGGTAACAAAGAACAAAAAACTAAACATGAACTTATGTTTTAGGGTGAAGTTCTACAGTGACCTACCTAAGCATGCTGGGTTTGGTTGCAGTCTTGTCGCACCTTCCCCCAGCAATAGTTAGCAAAGAGACCCTGATTTTCCAATGTAGTCTTTGTGGGGTTATAGGACTAACCATACCACCTGCTGAACACAGTGTAATTGAATTTGTTCAAGTTTGTGGCAATAATGTTTTAAGAATACTGTACCGTCTCTGATGACCACCCTGTACATTTGGAGACTTCTTCGAAAGAGACATTTCTGAAGAAGGCCAACGACGTACTTACTTTCCTAATATCATGTGACCTAGGACAGGAGTGTGGATTTGTCTTTTTAATAAGGGACACTAAAATTATTCTCAGCCCTTGTATAGAGAATAGTTTATTTGTGCTAGGGTGTAGGAATATTGGACCTTCTGGGATGTTTGCCATGACATCCAGGTAAACCTTAAATGCTTGAACTGGGTATAATGTTGTCAGCTAAATTGAGTTTTCTTATCAGAATAGATTTCCTTCTTAAAGGATTCTTATTCTTGGCCAGGAATGATGGGCCAGGGGACGATAATAATTGATGGTAAGCTTTATGCATGATTTATCGTCCCTGTCTAAGAGACCCCAGTTCATTAATGTGAGCTCCTGATGCTAACAGAGTCAAGAAAATTGCCTTTTGCAGTTTGTGAGTTGTGGTTGTATTGGGTCTGCTGAATTGAGGAGTTGACAGAAGTCTAAGCACCTTGTTCAGGGACCAAGTAATTGGAAACCTTTCAGGAGCAGGTCTTTGTAGTGCAAAAGACCGGAAGTGACAATTTCTATACTAGAGTCAATCCTGAATGCGTTAGTGCTGCCTTATATGCTATGATTGTTGTAACAACTAAGCATTTGTCTTCAAAAAGGTAAGAAAATTTAAAAGTATTTCCATAGAAATCTCAACTGGGCTCTCAGCATGGATATATAGCAATTAACCATATCTTCCATATGGACTGGTATTGTCGGATAGATGATGTCTGTAGTTTTTTGCACTAGGTACGTAACAATGTTGGCTGAGTAATTTTCACAGTAAACAATATTTAAAAAAGCCACATCTGAAGTTCTCGGCTCAGAAAGGATAATGCGTAGACGACTTCCCTCCTACTTTCTGGGATAGAACAACGGACGGCAGTGGAATTGATCTCTTTGCCCGTTGTTGGAGTAATAGGAACCAATGCCTGTTTGGCCAGTTTGGAACTATTAAGTAAGCTGTTCCTTTGAAGGTTAGAAGCTTGCTCAAAACCATTGAAATCTGGGACAATGGAAGAAAAAGGTATATTGTCCACCATTTGTTCCAGTCTTGTAGGAAGGCATCTCTTGCTGTTGCTTGACTGTCCAAATTCGGAGACACATGCACTGGAAGTTTGTGATTCTTGTATGTGGGGAACAGGTCCACATATGGTTATGGAAGCATGTTGGCTATCATTTGAAAAGAGTGGTTGTCTAACATCCACTCTGTTGAGGCTGTCGTTTTCCTTGATAGAGAGTCTGCTATTACACTGAGAGATCCTGTGAGGTGAATTGCAGACAAGTGCCACATCCTCGCTTTTGCACCATATGAAGGATGGCTAGCATTACCATATTGAGAGGAAGTGAGAGTGATCCTGACCTCTTGATGCAGGACATTGCAGTCATGTTGTCTAGAATCAACAAAATGCATGTCTCTTCTCTGGAGGTTTGAGTTTTTTGAGAGACAAAAAGACAGCCATCAGCTCAAGGAAATTGCTATGAAAATTCCTCAGAGTAGCTGACCACCTCCCTGCCATCTAATGATCCTCCCAATGTCCTCCCCAACCTGTCAACGAGGCATCTGTGTGTATTGTCACTCATACAGGTGGAGGAGTCAGGGTGACCTGTTTCACCATAGATTCCTTTCGTGTCCAAGGCTGAAGTATCTCCCCAACTTTTTTCCCCTTCAATTTGGGACCACCTTGACATGGTGAGGGGGCTCTTGAACCCCAGGAGTCTGGTCCCAGGTTTGAGTCCAAGAGTCCCATAGACCATTATATATTTCTTTGAATTAATTTTTGTGGAATTTTCCACTTTTGCTAAAGTTTCTTGGACCTAATAAATGGGAAAAGATATCATAACTGGGATTGGGTTTATATCCAAAGCTAAATAGTGGGAACTGTGGTAGGACCATCAGCTGCCCGACAATGTTCGGACCCAAGAGATATCAGGCGGAACTGTTCTTTAGGGCTGGACCATGGATTCCAGGGGTTCTGGTTCTGAGGATAGGACTCTCGGCATTCTATCCGGTTTGCCCATAACAAGATTAGAGTGGGGATAATAGTATTCTTGTAATACCTTTGGTCCAAGCAAGCAGGTTTGGCTTCCGCTTGGGCCACTGTAATCGTGTTGTGCCATCCCTTGTGGGGTAGGGTAGGGACGCGGACATTTGGGAGTCTGTTCTCACTTGTGCCATTAGTGGAAGAATAATGGCTATGAAAGGCTGATATCTTTTTAAGGTTTTCAGGTTTATTATTATTTTTTTATTTACTTTTTTTTACCCCTCTCAAATCTTCATATCTAGCATTTATAAAGATTCGAGTACCCCAGGACCCTCTGATGGTGCTTTCTGGCACAGATGACGACCTCTGCACCCACCCTGGAGGTTGAATTTATTTCTGGTGATAGAAATTCATTTCTCGCTATAATGTGGTTCGGATTCCACAATGGTAGGTCCCGTTGCTTAGGTAACCAATTGGTTCTCCACGTAAAATAAGTTGCCCTAGGAGAGCTGTTAATTAGCTCAGTGGTCTGTTAAACTAATATCAACTTAACTTTCTCCAAATGTTGATGACTTCTCGAAAAAAAAATTGACAAAAAGCAGTAATAACAAATATCCTGATCCCCCTCCTGACTTCCCCGCCCCTGGACCCTCTAGTCATGCTTCATTGATGACGACTTCAAACAAGGGCACGGACTTCTCTAAGAAATCTTCATCCAAAATTAAATCTTCAATACAGCCAGGTTGTGTGAAAAATCTTTTTTATTCTTTTGATGAGGTTGGTCTCACATCTTTCTTGCATGCGATAGCTAGAATTTGTTCACAGTTTTTAGTTGCAATCTGAGTATTGGATCTACTGTATTACTGATGTGAACTGCAGCAGGCCCATCATACGTTCTAATTGCCATCTGGAAACTCTGGGCTGTGCGAGAAATGTTTTGAGGTCTTTCCTTATTCTGTTTTGAGCATTGATGGGGAGAGATAACTGGCCATGAAGAGTATCCCAACCCAGTCCCTGCCACTGAAAACATCTGCTAGGCGTGAGGCAGGATTTTTTCCAGTTTATTAGAAAACCTTTTGACTGTGTCTGTTGACCACTGCTCTTAGGTATTTCAAGGACTCTTTTCTTGTGGGCCCCCAGATTAAACAGTCGTCTAGGTAGGCTATTAGTTGTATTCCTTTTTGTCTGAGTTCTTGAACAACTACCGTTGCTACTTTTGTAAAAATTCTTGTGGCAATGTTTAGCCCAAAGGGCATGACTTTGAACCTGTATGTATCCTTCCTTATCCAGAACCCTAGGAAGGGGCAGAAGGGAACGACAATAGGGACGTGCCAGTATGCACCTTTCAGGTCTATAGAAGCTGTCCAGGTCCCTTGTGGAATGATTGAGCGTACTTTGGCAACAGCAGTCATCCAAAACTTTTGGTAAACAATGTGCGTGTTCAATGTTGATAGGTCGAAGATCACTCTTTGTTAGGAGGAATCTTTTTTGGGGACACTGAAGAGATGTGCTTGGTGGCGAACATATGCAAGCTTCTCTATGGCTCCCTTTAACAGGGCCTTCTGCACGTAATCTTCCAGAGAGGGGTCTGGTTTTTGGAGGAACCCCTTTAAAGGAGGGGGTTATGAGACCATTTCCACCCCACTCCATTGAAAATAATGCTGTGTCCCCAAGAGGAAGACTTCCATTGCCTGTGGTGTCGTCGAAGCTGACCCCCTACCACACAGTTCTTATTGGTATCCACCTCTTCCTCTGCTTTTCCCCTTGATAGGCATTCCAGGTATTGCTTTTCTTTTTCCCCTATAAGAGGGTCTTTGGACTTTGTGAAAAGGGTGTCGTTGTTGTTGTTGTTGTCCTTTGTAGGGAGTTGTCCCTTCTGACCACCTACCTGCTTTTGAGGAAAACTTTTGGGGGTGACCAAAGGCTTATATGATTTTTGATCGTAGCAGGCCTTTTTTTGGGTTGGGTAAAGGGAAGTTCTTGGTTTTTTGTTTCTTGAATTCCCCTTTCCTCAGAAGAGCGTACACTGTACAATTCTGTTGGCGGGCTTGCTCGTTAAGTTGAGCCACAGCAGATTCCTCAGACAGGTCCTCACAGAAGGGGTTAGAGTGTAATAATGAAGTCACACTGGGGAATGACTTGTTGGAGCCCTCCAATGTTTCTGGTCGCGCTTTTATGCGCCATTCTAGAAAGCTCATAGAGTGCTTTCCATAGGATTCTCATAAGACTTTTTGCCACAACAGCAAAAATTGTTCTGGAATCTTCTGGAAGCCTTTTGATGGCAACTTCCAGCAAGATGGTAGAGGTTATAATACATACTAAGGAGGCAGATCCTAGTATAAAATTTTTCTTAGGCTGTCCCCTCTGAGATTCTTCTCATAGGGGTCCCAAACTGCTGAGTAGCTATATCTAGAGGGAGCTTTTTCCTTTCAAAATGTAGTTAAAGCTTTGCGCATTCCTTGGTGGAATTATTCAAAACTGGGATGACTGTGGCAAATGGCTTTAATTCTGCCATTGTCTCTCATTTTCTAGTCACTACAAAATTCTGAAAATCTGCCTTCATATGATTAATTTTATTTTGAAAATGAAGAGACAGAAGGCTTGGGCTACTTGTTGAGCAGATTGGGTCTTATTCAAAATGGAATAGAGATCCATTTTCTGTTGACCAGGTAAAGGGTGTCTTCTATAGCTTTTAATATTATAGGCACAGGAAGGAGAACCATTCTTTTAGTGGTTTCTCCATGTCTGCTGAAGGTGATACCAGTGCCATTCTGTATTAGGGAATGCTGCCCTGTCTCTAAATTCTACATGTACAACTTTAATCATGGTTTTTCTCTTATCAGTTAGATATTTACCACTGGGAGAGAAATGCAAATTGAGGCATCTTGCCAAGGATTATCAGTATCATCAGGGGTGAGTATTGGAGCCCCTGTTATGTTTCGATCTGAAGTTTGGTAGTCCAAGCTGCCCATTTTGTTGTTTCCAGTCAGAATTCTAACCTTAGACCTTGTTTTGGCAGAATTTGTATCCACTCTCACTTTTTGGTTACAGGATGCAGTACTTTTACGCTTTTGGGGTGTACAAGACTGATCTAATTTCCTTTTTGAATAAAGTATCATGTCCCTTATATACAGTATTGCCGTTCTGTGGCAAGGACATCTTTGATGTTACTCATAATTTCCTTACGGAATTGACCAAGTACCACAAACTGTATATTCCTTTTTGGGGGAGTTAGTGCAATCTGACTGAGCTTCAACAGCTGAACCATAAGTGCCTGTTAACCAAAGGGGCAGAAGTCCTGGTTGAGAAAATGTAGTAATTTCAGTTGGGGTTAGGTGGATCCTATTATCCATTTTAGGGGAAAGATCCTCTTCAGCACATGATGGCTGCATGGGGGATAGAATTCCTGGCACCCAGCAGGTGGAGTCGAACCATTCTAACGCTAGTCAGCTACAGGTTTGAAGTCTTCACCCCAGACCCCCGAGGCTCAACTGGGCTGTATCCACTCTCACTTTTTCTGATGTAGGCTACTGTCTAGATTATTGTAGACATCATATAATCTGAAAGGATTTTCTGTATTAATGATAAATTGTGGAACATTTCTTTTAGTTAAAACATCTACTTAGAATGACAAATTCTTCAAAACAATTTGCGTTTTTCAAAACTGCCAATCAGCGATTATGACAAAGCGCAGGGCATGTGTTGGCAAGAAATGCCGGGTTTTCGGCTTTCACACATAAATTAATAACCAGTTCCAAAAGTTTAAAACTAAAACTTTAACTTAACTTGCTTCTTTAGATGTTTCTATAATGAGATCAGAGAAAAAGCTGAGCTTTCAGAGCACTGGTAATGAACTAAACCATTCGGTGTTGACCAAAAGGAATATATGGCTTCTTGGTGTCTGGGCCCATCTGTTTGTTGACAATATGGCAGGGTACGCATGCGCTATAATCACTTCCTCTTCTAGCAGGTTTTGACGATGGAACAACTGGTTACAGCTTCGCTGAAGATAAGGGAAAGTGGCCTTTTATCTTGGAGTCCATTATATACTCCATCACGTGTTATGGTGTTTATCATTGTGACACAATACCTGACCAAGAGACTAACTAAAAGAGAATTCTTTGATACTAGTTTGGTCACCATGGAGCTCTGGTAGACCCATGAAAGGTAACTCCTGGAGGATGAAACAAGTGGCTACTCTATCAAAAAGTTTGTTATTTTCATGACTTTTATAGTATTGTACCTTCATGTTATTATAATTTTTTTTATTATAATAGAATGCAAAGATATGTGAATGATGTAACTTTCATTAGTAGTTCATTTCAGTGTGATACCTCTCAAATCATGGAGCCAAGTAATGCTCGTATCCATCTCTCACTTCTAAAATATTTATTACATACCTGAATGCTCTCTTTTTTTATGTACTGATGGAACACTAGCCTTCCTTTATACATCAATAAAAATTCATCTAAGCATTGATCCTTTATACAACAATAAAAATTCATCTAAATTTTGATTCCTTGAAGGAAAGTTTTGTACATAAGTAACTTACCAAGTAACTCCATAGCTATTAGTTTCACTTAACCGCAGCAGTCCAAAATTTGAAATTCATGGTAACGCACTATTGTTTTAGTGTAGGTAACTAGGCCCTGCCCATTTTCGGGGAAGAGTGCTGAAGAGCTCAATCGTTTCTCCAGGTTAACTGAACAACGTTTGGTTGAGGATCTCTGATTTGAATTTTGCCAGACAGTTGTGTCTTTTACCTTTGGTGAAGTATCCATTCGTGCTGGTTGCGTACTATTTATTACCTTGGCTAGCTCCATTGTGACTAATTTTGATTTAGTATGTCGGACTCTAGCTTGTCTAGTATTAAGTATTGCAGCAAAAGCTGTAAAACTAGACTTACTTCTGCTAAGTATGACTCACATACTGCATGTTGCCATTGTAGAGGGAAATTTGCTCATTTGAACTTGAATGTGATGAATGCAAAGGCTGGGATCAGGGTAAATGGAAAGTTTTGGATGTGCATTCAGATAAACTCCAGAAAGACAGACAGAAAGATGGCTGCTAGAGCCGAGGCTAAAGCTTTAGCTAGTCAGGTTTCCACTCCAAAATTGGATATTGTTGTTCAGCTTGTGCCTTCTACATCTGCGACTGCTTTCTCCCCTATCACTAGCCCTCCAACTTTTCCTCAGACTCCACTGCCTGGCTCCCATTCTTCTGAACCTGATGCCATCACCAGCCTAGAAGCTAGAATTGACCAAAAGTTTGGTCTGCTTGTTAACACTGTGGCCCAAATCTGGTCTTCAGTTAAGGCACTTGTGGACCTGGTAAATGTAATTAGTGTTGGTGCAAGTGCAGTGTCAGTGGAGGAGGTGACTACTCGTCCCACCAATGCTCATAGACAAAGGTCAATGTCAAGCTCCCCAAAACCTGGGAGGAGGCAAACCTGATGTCTAAGGGAGGTCGGTAGGGTTTGCCCACAGGTAGTTGCCCCCTCAACCGAGTCTGTTGATCGAACCCAGGACTCAGTGGTTCACCATTGGAAAGGCATCCATACAGATATTCATGCTCTGTCGTCTAGTGATTCGGACATCAGTGCAGAAAGGGGTCGTAAATGCCTTTCGAAAGTATCAAGGCCATTGAAAAGGCATGCTCCTTCCTCTGAGCTCACTTCCCTGCTTCCCCGTAAGCTTCCTAGGGAACAAGAGCATATCCTCTTCCCTCCTGCAGTTTTTGGGTTAGTCCTGAGCAGGTTGTGTGTGATACTTCAGTGATGGAGAGCCAGTCTTTGATGCGGCATTCCTCATCCAAGTTGTCAGAGCGCCCAGTGTCCGGACGTACAGTGTCCAAGTGTTCTGTTCGAAGTGCCCAATGTCTGAGCACCCATCTTCCAGTCCAGAGCGAGTTGTGCATGACACTTCAGTGGCAGAGAACCAGTCTTGGACACGGCATTCCTCATCCAAGTTGTCTGAGCGCCCAGCTTCTGAACATATAGTGTTCAAGTGTTCTGTGTTGAAGTGCCGAGTGTCCAAGCACCCATCGTCCGAGTGCACAGTGCCCAAACACCCAATGTCCGAACGTATAGTGTCGGATTGCCCAGTGTCCGAGCAATCAGGTTATGAGCACTCAGTGTCCGAGCGATCAGGTCATGAGCACTCAGCGTCCGAGCGCCTAACTTCCAAGTGGCGCCCAGTGTCCGTATGCTCAGTTTCTGAGTGCCATGTGTCAGAATTTTCACCTTCGGTACTCTCAGCACCAGCGGCCAGGCGTTTGGCACTAACCCCTTTTCGCAGAAGCATTCTTCTGCTATGCAGGATCAGGCGGACTTAGCTCCTTCTCCCATTTCATCCGATGAAGAAGCTGGCGAAGAAGCCATCAATCAAGAACATCCTATGACAGCGTATGCAGCACTCTTGAAGTACTTCCTCTTTTGCTATCCAACTTCCTTCTTTCCAAGGGCCCCGTCATCACCTGGTTCGGCCTTCATGATGAGACAGCCGGTAGATAGCCCTCCAGACTACCGAAGATGGTCCTTTTCTCATCCTCTAGGAAGGCTTTAGTGGGCATTGACAGTTGGTTAGTGGGAAAGAGGGAGCTTGGTAAGGTGGTTTTCAGTGCGCCTCCCTCTCGCCTGTCACCAAGGAGGTATTTGTTCTACTCCGCTGGAAGCTCCATCTCTGGGAGTTTCTGCCTCCTCCCAGGAGGATTTCTCCAGCCTTGTGGACTCAACATGGAGATCGGCTTTTAACTCCGCTAGGATCATGTTCACAGTCCTCGGAGCCAGACCGTTTCGTGAGAGATGTCTGTAAAGTCTTTGAAGTGTATTCAGCTTCTTGGACTGGACAGTCGGAGTGTTAGCCAAGAAAACAGACGACTGTAATACACTTCCAGAGAACTTCGTTGCGGATTTGTTGGGAGTACTCTCATGCACAGGTAAGACCATTAGGGATGGCTCCCAGGAGCTGGCTACCTTATTCTCCATGGTAGTCGTTAAGAAAAGGAAACTGTGGTGCACCTTTGCCACTAAAGATTTTACTCCCTCTCAAAGATCGGCTCTCTTGTTTGCACCTTTAGATCGGGCAGCTTTATTCCCAAGAGCTACAGTAGACCAGGTTGTGTCAGACTTATAGAAAAGTCGACACAGGACCTTTCGGTGCAGTCGACAAGGCGTGCCAAGGAAACCAACCTGTGACATTTCAGTCTTGTTCAGTGTGAGAACTGTCTCCCAGTTGCAGCAGCAGCCCTTTCGAGGTGAAAGAGCCAAATTTCAGCCCCGCGTGTGCTCGCCTGCAAGTGAGGTTCTGGTCCTCCATGTCCCTGTAGGAGCCAGGCTTCTCCATCTCTGGGACAAATGGGAAGACAGGAATGCAGAATTCTGGGTAGTGAAAGTCCTACAAGAGGGCTATGCCATGCCATTCAGGGAAAAGCCTCCTTTGACGTCCTAGCCCATCAGCTTAAACAGCCTACTTGGAAGGCTTGGAGAGGTTTTTGGCCTTGAAGGAAAAAGTATCATCCATACTCAGGGAAAGAGCTGTGGAGGTGGTCAAAGATGTAAGCACAGAGGGTTTTCACTACCATCTGTTTGTGGTCCCCAAGGTGTCTAGAGGTTGGAGACTTGTCCTGGACATCAGTGCTTTGAACTTTTTTGTGCAGACCACCAGGTTCAAAATGGAAACAAACCATTCAGTCCTGTCAGTCATTCATCATGGAGACTGGATGGTAATGATTTACATGGAGGATGTGTACTTCCATGTCCCAGTACATCCAGACTCCAGGAAGTATCTGCAGTTCTTATTCCAGGGCAGGGTCCTTCAGTTCAGGGCTCTCTGCTTCGGCCTCTCTCAGCTCTGCAAGTATTCACCCGTGTTCTCGCCCCTTCAGTGAGATGGCTCCATCTCATGGGGATCACCTTCTATATATATCTAGAAGACTGGCTACTATGTTCCCCATCGAGGACAAGATGCGTGGAGGACCTTCAAATGACTCTTCTACTGGCCCAAGATTTGGGTCTTTTAATCTATTTTCAGAAATCCCAATTTGCTCCAACACAATCAATTCTCTATTTGGGGATGAGGATCAATGCTCTGACTTTTCAGGCTTTTCCATCCCACAAAAGGATTCAAGACCGCTTGAAGAAAGTAAGGAACTACATATCTCGTCCGTCATGCACAGCCAATGAGTGGATGAGTCTGCTGGGAGAAGTTCATGTCTTTAGGAAGGTTACACACAAGAGTCCTGCAATTCTTCCTAAAGGCCAGTTGGCAGAGGAAAACTCTCCCAGACTCCTTCATTTTCTGCATCACTCCCAAGATCAAGGAGGATCCTCGGTGGTGCCTTGCAGAGGAGAGGTTCTTAGTAGGAAAGCCATTGCACCACTGAGCCCTGACTTAATGTTGTGCTCAGACACGTTGGATCTGGGTTGGGGTGCTCTTTTAAACGACATGAAGATTTCCGGGACGAGGTCGTTAGAAGAAAAGAGACTACATATCATTGTGAGGGAACTGAAGGCAATTCACTTGGCCCTTCAGTATTTTGCGACAATGACATATGACAAGACAGTCACAGTCCATTCGGTCAACACGACCGCATTGGCTTACATCAACAATCAGGGAGGGACTTACTCCTTCTCCCTTTATGAAGCAGCCAAGGATCTACTTCTCTGGGCAGAGAACAACTGCACCAGGATAATAACTCGCTTCATCCAAAGAAAGTTGAACATTCTTACGGACTAGTTAAGTTGCTGCAAACAGGTCTTACTGACGGAATGGACACTTAACCCACAGTGTACACTGACCTGTGGAAACGGTTGGGAAAGCCGTCGATAGACCTGTTTGCAACATCGAGGAACCATCGCCTCCCTGTCTACTGTTCCCCAGCGCCCGGACCCTTGGGCATGGGTGATGGATGCCATGCTCCAGGATTGGTCAGACTTGGATGTCTATGCCTTCCCACCATTCAGCATGGTGAGAGAAGTCTTAAACAAGTTCATGGCCCACACAAACACATCCATGATGTTTGTAGCTCCATTTTGGCCACAGAAGGAGCGGTTCCCAGACCTTCTCAGTCTCCTAACAGATTTCCCCAGATTTCTACCTCAGAAGAGAAGCCTTCTAAAGCAGCCTCACATTCATCGCTTCCATCTAGGCTTATCTGCTTTCGCTCTGACAGGCTTCAGACTGTCAGGGAGCTTGTCAGAGCAAAGGGCTTTTCAAGAAAAGCTGCAGAAGCAATTTCCTGGTGCCGAAGACATGGCGTATCATCTTCTAAAACCTCAATAGCATAGATCGCTGATTTTTTTATGTTTCTGAGGTCCTCTCGAGGCTTGGTCACCTCTACAATCAAAGGTTTTATTTCTATGCAAAACTCCGTGTTTAGACATAGAAGTCTTGATTTGTCTGCAAATCAAGACATAAGCAATCTAATTAAGTCCCTAGACATTTCCAAGCAAGAGAAGTCTACGTCAGTCGCCTGGAATCTAGATGTCATCCTCAGATGGCTGTCCGGCCCTCCATTCAAGCCCCTTCGCTCCTTATCGCTGAGAAGTTTAACCAGGAAGACTTCCTTTTTAATTGCTTTAGCTATGGCAAAGAGGATCAGCAAATTAGATGCCTTCAGTAAGCTAGTGGGTTTTTCGCAGGGAGATGCGATCTGCCCATTCACACTTGGATTCCTGGCAAAGAATGAAACCATGTCTGACCCCTGGCCTCATTCGTTCATGATCAAGAGTTTGTTAAGTATCCTTGGGCCAGCAGACTAGGAAAGGGCTCTTTGCTCAGTTAGAGCACTTAAGTACTACAGTAAACCTCTCGTATTTGTGGGGGATGTGTACCACACCCCCCTGCGAATAGCTAAAATCTGCAAATACTTGAAACCCTTCTAAAAACACTTAGAACCGCCTATTGTGATAGTTTAAAAAAAAACTCTAAAAATGCTTATACAGGTATTATCTTACTTATGATGTGGTTAGGTTCCAAAAAACCCATTGTTTGTTGGAAAAAACGTATCTCGAATATAACCTAGCCTACACTAGGGTATTCAGTACCATGCATACATATATGGTAGCCTAGCCTACACTACAAAGTATACTCTATATATAAAATTTATGTATTTCGAAATTAGTAATAAATTCAACAGTCTACAACCTAATGTTCCCATATAGGAACATGCATTTTTAAACATTTTTTTCTTACTGCAAAATAAATTGCAATCAGTCTCAGTAAACTGAACATGCCAGAGTAATTGTATTAGTAGGAGTTAACAGGTCAATATGCTCTCATAAAGAATGTAAATAATCATAAAAAAAGTCTATTATTTATGTTTTTACAACTATAGTCATAATTAGTTATACTGTATATGTCTCACAAACAGTTAAGAGTTTGTATCTTTAAAACAAATATTCAGAGTTTTTCCTTTTTAATAACAATGTAGATTGATTTTTCAGATTCTCCTTCTTACAGCATTGACTATGATATTTAATTTAATGAAACTGTGTGGCTAAGAAAAAATGTGATTAGCTGGAAGCATTCATGTTGTGAAGTTTTAGCTCTTAATCATTAGTCTTGTTAAGTTATTCATAAGTAATAAATTGAGGTGTATTAATGCTAAGTTATTAACTGGAGGATGAAATTCAAATTAACTTATGTAATTTTAACTTATGGTAAATCATTTTTATTTTGCAGAAATAGCTGTCAAGGAAGCAGCAGCAGCATCAGTGACTGGAAGAGAAGTAACTCCTTTTGTTTTACAGAAGGTTCTTGAAATCACTGAAGGTGAAAGCCTCAAGTCAAGTATCCTTTTAGAAGCTTTAAAGTTCAAACACTTATGTTGTTGTTTTAGCATTTTTAAAATTTAGTCTGTCTCTGTCTCTCTCTAGAAATCCTGCAAGGTCTGTTGAAATTATTAATGCTTTTAATAGTAATCCTTCAATTATTTGGATTAATAGAGCCAAGGGCCCGTAGGATAATGGCAAAATTCAGATGAAGGATGAGTAAAAACATCTAGGGTGTTCAAGGGCAACTCTGTACTCTTCCTTACCTACCATGTCAAGAACATAACTGTAAACACTCACTATGCATATAAACAACAGTCATCTCACTCTAAACTGAAAATTTTATGCAAAAGGCAATTATTTACCGTTTTCCCTATATTTGTAACAATATATGCTGCATAAATGCACTTTGAAAAAATGCAACCCCTTTCTCTCTCTCTCTCTCTCTCTCTCTCTCTCTCTCTCTCTCTCTCTCTCTCTCTCTCTCTCTCTCTCTCTCTCTCTCTCTCTCTCTCTCAAAAATGGCACATTTCGGTGGTAGGTAGCCTAAACTGTGTTTAACAACAATCTACATTAGTTTTATGACCATTAATGTATTTTTATACAGAACATTCTTATCAGTTACTACCATATTGTATTACGACACACAAGATAGAAAATGTGTTTGTGGACTGTTGACCTAGGCTAGGTGTTACACTCACGGTATCCATTTGCACAAGTCAAATATGCTATTACAGCTGTATTTAACACATATGACTGTACACAAGAGAATATTTTATCACTGTTGATATCTCAGTTCTTGTTCTCTCTCTTTCTCTCTCTGCATTTAACTAATATGTTGTAAAAATAAAAAAAGAAAATACAGTAAAAATATAAATGAGATTATCATAAAATATAGATAAGACATCATGAGCGTAACAACACAAAACAATCTCTAATATATCAAACATCAACCTAGTTCTCCTCACTCATCCAACTGCATCCCCCTCCACCAGGGAAACTGCTCCCCAGCTCTACCCACCTTCCAAAACAACCCATTCTCTGAGTGAATTCCTTTACACAGCCCCTCCTCTCCCATGGCGCCCAGCCATCCGTCCCACCCCCCCACCTTGGAAAATTCTCAAGGTCTCCCCCAACCCTCAAAACCTTTTCTCAGTCTGTTTAAATGTAAGCAGTGTTACCAATATTTTCATGAGGCTACACAGCATTGCCAACCATCATAGAGTGGTTCTCCTTTAATTATCCTCCATCTTCTGTGTAGCCCCACCCTCGTGTATATTATATATATATACAGTAGAACCTTGGTTCTCGACGCTAATTCGTTCCAGAAGAAGTGTCGAGATTCGATTTTGTCGAATTCTGAGTTAATTTCTCCCATAAGAAATAACTGAAAATGGATTAATCCATTCCTGACCACCAGTCATTACCCCAACCTTACCTTTTTATACAAAACTTTACACAAATTACAATTAAATAGGTTCAGAGTTGAATAACTTACCGTATCAGAAGCACTTTTTACATTTTTAAATGCATACTGTATCAAAAAAGTTGGCCTATGACCAATGCGGCCATATTACCGATGATATACCGAGAACCATAGGTTAGGCTAAGTAGCCTATAGGCACTACCAGAATGTACTGTAACAGGTACACATGAAAACTGTTGTTAATAATGATAACATTGAAAAACAAGCCATATTATCACATGAAATTAATAATACAGTATTTATAAACCGAATTACTGTATGTCTGTTATAAAATTAAGAAAAATTTCCGAAATTACGTCGGAACTCGGCAGCTTGTGGCAGATATAAACAAACCATAGCGCCGCCCTGGTGTTGTATCGCGGTACTAATTACATAAACATTCGACGTAATTTTGGAAAATTTTCTTAATTTTATGATAACAGACATACAGTAATTCGGTTTATAAATACTGTATTATTAATTTCATGTGATAATATGGCTTGTTTTTCAACAGCAGCAGCAGCAGCATGTGGGGCTTTAAATGCTTTTAAATAAGCATGGGAAGAACGCCACCAACAACGCCAACTAGCGGCAGCGCCCAAAACTTTTTCTACAAACATCATATGATTCATCGGGTCGGATTCGGTTTGTTGTTTGAACTCCGACATAAAAATTTACTCAACATTTCGTGTTGAAATCCGATTATTTCGAAGTTCTAGTACAGTCGAGGACTGGGGTCTACTGTATATATATATATATATATATATATATATATATATATATATATATATATATATATATATATATATATATATATATATATATATATATATATATATGTATATACAGGCAGTCCCTATTTATGAGGGGTTCGTTTTTTTATGCCCCGTCAGAAACCCGAAAAATCGTCAAAAATTCTGAGAAAATCTTACACTTAATGCTTTGTGTGTACTGAAAATGCTTTGTGTGTACTGAAAACGATGTAAACTACATTTTTATTGAGTTTTTCATAAAAAAAAAAACTCAACATTTTTATTATTCTGCCGTTTTAGAGCCAAATTTCTTCCGTCGGATCAGCGTATGAGGCATCCTAACCCCGGAACATGCGTCGTAAACTGGGAAATACAGTAATCTCTGGTGAATATATTTGAAAAGCGTCGTAACCTTTGAACGTCGTAAGCCGGACCCGTGCGGGGACTGCCTGTATATATATATATATATATATATGACTATTTATCACATCACCGTGATTCATATACAATCAGAAAGCTACAAACGTCCTTTAATATCCAATTCGCTCTACCTCGAAATAATATATTTTCATATATGTTATTTAAGGGAATTTTAGTTGATAATAAGTCCACCCCACGCGACCGTGGACTTATTATCAACTAAAAATTCCCTTCGGTAACATATATATGAAAATATATTATTTCCGAGGTAGAGCTTTCATGAGACAAAGGACGTTTATTGATTAAATTATATTTATAGCTATTATGTATATATATATATTTATATATATAATATATGTATATATATATGTACAGTATATGTATATATATTTATGTATATGTATGTATATATATATGTGTGTGTGTGTGTGTGTGTGTGTGTGTGTGTACATTATAATATGTAGGGAACAGGAGTTGTTGACACAAACAGGCCACAGCATATATCAGGACAAGGTGACAAGGAGACAGTCGGTCATCTATAGGTGATATTTATTTGCCGACACGTTTCATAACACATTGTTATATCATCAAGGCTAAAAGAGAAAATATACAAATTAAAATACATGGAATAAAGCTAATGACTTCAAGAGTCTCAACATGCTATATATATATACATTAAAACAAGAAAATTCAGGAAAAGCACCTGCTAGTCATTCAGTCCTCAACTTTTAGTCTAGCAGGCTCCTTTTTTGAATTGTCATGTTTTAATGTACAGTATATTTATATAGCATGTTGAGACACTTGCCTTCATGATGTAACAAATTACTATCTAATATTCCATATATATGTAATTGTATATTTTCTCTTCTATATATAGTTCATGATGTAACAATGTGTTAAGAATCTTATATATCGGCAAATAAATATATATATAGAGATGACTGACTGTCACCTTGTCACCCTGTCCTGAGATATATATATATATCGTTTATATTTTGCAGACACGCGTGACGTTTCATTGAATACTGAGAAACCCTGCAAGTGTTTATGTTTAATTTTTTATGTAATTTATAAGTTTTCAAGTTTTAATGTGTAATTTGAATAACATTAATTAATGAAAGTAATAATCTCTCTCTCTCTCTCTGTCTCTCTCTCTCTCTCTCTCTCTCTCTCTCTCTCTCTCTCTCTCTCTTACTGAGCTGAGAAAATTTTTATGGTACATGTATATGTTTATTTGTTTTGTATGATAAATAAATTTTTTACCTAATAATAAGTACCAATTTTCAAATATTAATAATTACGATAAGAATAATAATAATAATAATAATAATAATAATAATAATAATAATAACTGTAATTGCAAAATTCATATGTGATACATATTTTAAACAAACAAATATCTTTCCCTCGTCTTTTGAGAAGAAGCTCGAAGGAAAAGCTGTCAGACATGTCACTTTAACATGACAAGAAGGGGGTGTGTTGTTGATTAGTGGGTCAAAGGTTTCTTATATAATTCTCTCTCTCTCTCTCTCTCTCTCTGTATATAAATGAGGTTGAGAAGACTTCTAAAAAATTGATCGGTGGAATGGGGAGAGAAAATAGTATACTAATCTTCACACTCTCCTATATTGTTACATCAACCATTTAATTCTTTTTTTAATGGTAATATTAAGCTAACATTTAAATGAAATTACAGTAACTTTAATTTCATTTAAAAGTCAGTTTAATACTGAATTTCCATCTTTTGATATCTAACGTAAGAATTACTTCTCACTCTTTCTCTCATGTTATTCTCTCTTGTCTCCATAATAATTCATAAATAATTTAACTTGATTTTTCAAGTAAGGACAATCTCTCTCTCTCTCTCTCTCTCTCTCTCTCTCTCTCTCTCTCTCTCTCTCTCTCTCTCTCTCTCTCTCTCTCTCTCTCTCTTTCATAGTTAGAGCTCACACATTTTTACAACTTACTATTTCTCTGTACATCTTTACCTGTACAGTAGGTAGTTTAAATTGATCTAATTTAACCTGTACCATCTACAGAGTTTAAATGCGCTAGTGTGGCAAATACGTTCTAAAACATAGAGACAATAACTAAGTGTTGTATTAGTCCAAATAAAAAAAGACCATTTGTTCATGAAAAAGCATTTCAGAACAAAGAGAAGATGTAGAAAAAAGAAATTTTTAAAAAGAGGTTGAGAAGACTTCTAAAAATAGATCGGTCAGAATGGGAGATAGACAGAAATTCTTTTCCAACTCTATTTTTATGTCAACCATTTATTTCTTTTTTTAAGGGTAATGTATTAAGCTAACTTTTAAATGAAATTACAGTAACTTTAATTTCATTTAAAAGTTAGCTTAATAATTTGGGAGTATGAATCGGGTCATATTTAGTGTTTAAACTTTGGAAATAAGCATTTATTAGCATTTTTAGAGACTGTGCCGAACTTACATGAAAAGTCGCCTTGTTTGAGGGCTATGATTACCTAACCTCACACACACAAAATGTATATATATATATATATATATATATATATATATATATATATATATATATATATATATATATATACATATACCAAATATATATATATATATATATATATATATATATATATATATATATATATATATATATATTATATATATATATATATATATATATATATATATATATATATATATATATATATATATATATATATATATATATATATATATATATATATATATATATATATATATATATATATATTATTATGATTAGCAAGAATTCCTAGCAAGTTGGCCCCTCCTTTGTGTTTGTTGGTTGTTCTGTTGTGTTTCATTTACTGCCAGCCTAGGCCGATCGATAGACCATCTGTCTATCGACTTAAAAACAAGGGTTTAAAAGATTAAAGGCGCTCCCATTTTTTGATAAAGATCTTTCCTTCAAGGCAAAAGTAATCTGGCTTGGGTGTCTCTCCTACAGGCCAAAACCTCCCCTGCGGGCAGCAGGTGCAATGAGTCAAAACATCTGTGTTGGGCGCACCCCCTGCCCCATAGGAGGGGATAAAAAGCAAAAGCCCACGAGGTCTCGACACACACGCGGGCTGGAAGATATGGAATGAAGACGTCCCCAACACCTGGCCCCATCGATGCCCTTGCATCCTAACCACGTGGCCCTTTCCAAAGTATACTTTTCCTCGTGCCCTTCGACCGTATTCCTCGAGCCCACACGCCATTGCTTGGAGTTTCGAGGAGTCCCCATCGCCTTGCCCCTTTACAGAAGCCCTTGCATCTCACCACGTGGAAGAAACTCGCCCTCGAAATCGCAAGTCATCCACGGACTGCCTTCTACGCGCCCTCGAAAATCTGCTAAGGTAAAGTGCCCTGGAAGAGCCCCATTTCAGTCACGCTTTTGTCTCGTAATATTTTCTTAAAGAGAAAGCCAGAAATCACCTTGTCTAATGTCCGTGCGCCTCTTGCATCGGCAGTATTAATTCTTTATTACTCCTTTGGCACCCTCAGTGCAGCCTCAATTCATTATTCTTTTGTCTATTTTCATTACTGGCGTATAATGTGCATATCTCTCATTTCAGAGGATCCTATTTCGTGGAAGCTTCTCGGACTGTGTCTGGAATCCCCAGTTTCATTCAATCTCGTAGGAATCTCCTTCAGGATAGTAATCTACTTGAGTTCCTCTTTCCGTACTGATATCATTTATGTAAATACACTACTTTAAATTTGCCCACGTGTTTTACGTAATATTTCCCTCAGTAACAAGAGCCTATGCTCATATGAAATTCTCCTTTGTTTTCCTCTTTTTTTTACGTTTTCCTGTACCCACAGTCAGAATCACAAGGCTAAATTACCTTAAATTGTTGCTGCCTGTCTCACAGAGCATATTTCAAACTAAAACCACGGAAAAACGTAAAAATGGCGACCTGGCCATAGATCTCGTTTTGCAGTTGCAGTTCCCTAGCGTTGCTTTATTGCATTTGCAACTTGCCAGATCAGCTATTAGCAAAGCTAAGCTGGGTACGAGACAATTACGAACCTTTTGTGTAAAACCAGCACACAGATCCAGAAAATTCCACGTAAGTAATGTGTTTATCTTAGCAAAACCTTTTACAATCGTGACTGTTCCTAGGAATTAGAAATAGGGACGCATGTATTCACTGAGAGAAAAGAACCGCCGTATTAGATTCGTTAATGCATGCCTTTCAGGATAGGTAGTTAGAAATAACCAGTGCTAACCATCCTTTGCTTCGAGGAATAGTGTGAAATTCCTCTGTGTTAAAATCCTTGCCATATTCTTGCTTCGAGGAATAGTGCGAAAGAAATTCCTCTGTGATAAATTTTACTTTACGCATTTCAATTAGCGAACTGTTATTTAGGCGCGAATAAAATTCCCACGTGGGACACGACGAATCAGCTTGCATTGCTGACAATTCTCTCAGTGTAGTTAGAATTTGAGTAGGTGTTAGAAAGCGAAATTTAAACTCCGCTTATAGGGAAAATTACTAGGCCGTTGTACTGTTATCCTCTCAGACGACTGGGAAATTCCCGGAATCCCAGACGGTCTATACATATCTGGTTCATTCACACAGAATCTAAAAATAACTCTGGTGTTGGCCAGACGACCTGCACCCCCCCACCCCGCCCATGCCCGCGTGTGTAGCATTTTTTTTTTCCCATTCATTTCCCAGCATACATTTTTCTTTGGGTTTCCCGTTAGTAATTTCTAAGTCCTAAGGGACCTAATCGTAATTCAAGTCCTAAGTGACTCTAAAATTCTCGTCGCACGTGGCGAGAATTCCTCCAAATTCCACAAATTCCAAGTCCTAAGTGACTCCTAAAATTCTACGTCGCACGTGGCGAAATTCCTCAAATTCCACAAATTCCAAGTCCTAAGTGACTCTAAAATTCTACATCGTGACGGCGAGAATTCCTCCAAATTCCACAAATTCCAAGTCTAGTGACTCCTAAAATTCCACGTCGCGCGTGGCAGAATTTCTCAAATTCCAGTCCTCAGAGACTTTCTCGTGGCGAAATTCCTCCAAATTCCAGTCCTCAGAGACTCCTAAAATTCTAAATGCGCACGTGGCGAATTTCTCCAAATTCCAGTCCTCAGGGACTCCTAAAATTCTACGTGCACGTGGCGAGAATTTCTCCAAATTCCAGTCCTCAGAGACTACAAAAATTCTACGTTGCACGTGGCGAGAATTTCTCATTCCTCTGCGGAACCCAACATTAAGTCCTTTTGAGACATTATATAGTGTAATTCACACACATCTAAGCCCCTTACGGGACTGATCATTCTAGTTCGTTAGAACAACTCCTTAACTTCACGCTACAGCCGGCCAAGTCCGGCGTGACAAAATCAAACTATGTCTTCCGAGACACACATTAAAAATTCGTTAGCCAAGAACAACCACGTCTTTCAAGACATATCAAATTTTAACAAAAGTCTCCTCAGACTTACTAATCACCTGTCATTATTCAGACAGATCCATTCGCCTGCAGTCTGAACAATTGAGTGTTTCAGATTCCATGCAGTTGAGTCTTTTCAGACATATCTATACCCATTATTCCAAGATGGCTAATACCAGAGCCCAACAAAACGAGGATTTCAAATTCTACATGTCCGCTGGGAAGGACATGGGACTATCGGGCAAGATCTGAGAGCATGGGTTCAAGAACGTGGAGCGATGCCAAGGCGGAGAGAGCAAGAAGAACGTGCAGAGAGGAGAGAAGAACGTGAGGAGAGAGAGAGGGACACAGAATTGCCCAAGAGAAAAGGGAGGAACGAGAATGGGAGGAAGATCGAGGAGGCGACAGCGCCCCACGAGCTCAGATGCTAGAACGACAGCCCGCCACCCCCGCCCCTGCCGCGGGGATGAGTGCCCTCAGCCAAGCTCACTCGTCCATGCCAAAATGGACCGAGTCCGAACCAGTATGGCTTGAAAGGGCCGAACGAGTCCTGGAGTGCTGCGATCTCTCCCCGCGGAACTTTCCTTGTTCTCACTAAATTCCTGGGCGGAAAGGCCCTCGTTGCCTACCACGCCCTTCCATGCAGCGATCGGGAAACTGGGAAGCTGTCGCCAAGCAGTTACTGAAGGCGTGCGAGATTACCCCAGCGGTGGAGGAGACGCGTTGGAGAGAGCAGCCCAGAGAAGCAGGCCAGACTTGGTCCGATTAGGCGTACCATTGGAGCGGCGGTGACAAAATGGCTCGATTCGAAGGAGCCACTAACACGCCCAGAAGTACTCGAGTGGTTTAAATTCGAGCATTTCCTGCGCTACGCCCCTCCTGCCCTCGCCACTCATATAGTGGAAAAAGCCCCAGCAACACTCACCGAGTGTTGCGAATAGCAGATATGTGGGAAACCCACCACCCTCAAGAAGGATCCATGGGGCGGAAGATAAATCCCCGTCCCTCCTCGGAGGTTCAAATTCCCACAAAAATGGGAACTCGGGCAAGCCCTAACGCCATTATTGCAAGAAAACGGGGCATTCCTCCGAACAGTGCGGAACAAGAAACCGGCTCCTCTCTCTCCCGGAAAACCGACAAATAACTCGCCTCGCCCTCCACAGGGCAGCGTGGAAAGACTTTAGCCAGACCTTTTGCACGGCGTGCAAGGTTTATGGCCATTCTTCTGCATGGGCGAAATGCCCATGCAATAATAAATAAATACTCCCACCGTTGCCTTGGCCGTCACAGATCCCCAGTCATTAGGCCTCCGCCGAAGGGCCTGTATCGTGGCCCCTCCACGAGGTAGCGAGCCAGCGCGCCGAGTCACTGCTTTCGAGGACTCGGGCGCGCCGTCTCCCTCATCCGAAGGACAGAGTTCCCCTACGGAGCTATCGTCAATAGACGAAAAACTCACACGATCGAGGGCATAAATCAATTTAAAAATGATACTCCCTACGGTCCAATTGAGAGTCACAAGACCTCACCAATCCAAAATTTGCAATCTTGCAGTGGCAAGCCATTTCCCGGAGGCTATGACGTCATCCTGGGACAGGACTTTCAGTCCCCACCGAAATCACGACAATCTAGGGGTCCCCATTCCCGAATCATTCCGCGGCGCGAGTAATCCTCCCCGCTTCTCCCTCAGCCAAGACTGGCGCCCCTGGGTACCAGGAGGACGTGCAGTCCCCACCAGTGCCACCTGAGTACGATGTACAGTGGCCCCCTCGATCGGTTCCCGATCCAATTCCAGTGCCCGGCCCTGCCTCAGTGCCAGTGCCAGGGCCCCAATCAAATCTCCCTTCAGGAGATGCCAAATTCCTGCGGTGCCACTTGCATGCCCCGAGCAGGGCCAAGCCGTCCGTCCTGACCGACGCAGCCCAAGAAACCTCTGATAGCGCCTGACGCTCTGCCTAGTGCCAGCGCCAAAGGCGCTCGCCACGATCTCCATTCACGGGATCCAACTCAGGACCCCTTCTCTTCCCCTGCCTGGCACCGCTACCAGTGTCGGTCAGAGAGACGGTTCCTCCCAACCACCGCGGAAGCTCACCTGCAGGTGCGGCCTCGCAACCGTGCCTGAGCTGGTCAACGTTACCTGCGAAGCCGCCACCCACCCGACCGCCTCCTCTCTGCCTCAGCCCGTCGCCGGCGCAATTGCAAGTCAGGATTCAGCCATATCTCACTTGGCGATGAACTACAAGAGCGCTGACGGATCATGGTAGAACCCAGCACGGAGCACTCCTGCGTCAGCTGTCGCATCAGCAGGCCCAGGTGGTACTCCGTGCCGCCCTCCGATCGCGGGCCCTCCGCTTCCCGGCCGAGGGCGACTGTCCCCATTAAGAAAGGCTCGAGGCGAAATTACCACGGGCGTGGGAATTTCCAGGTAGTTTACAAAGAGCTCCAGAGCTCCCATGGCACCTGTGCCACCATTTCATCTTTCGAAGGTCTTGGCACCCCTAATCCAGAAGGGGATGTCAGGCCCTCCTCTATCTTCCTCCGTTCCTCAGGAACTGCTATCTCTTACCATCCTCTACTAATCTTCCTTAAATTATCCCCACAAGAGGCAATTAAATACGGGATACCATTCCCCACACAATGTATAAATCATTAAGAATAACAGAGTGAGAAGCGGCACGCCCTTGCGCCCATACCTTGGCACCGGGCGTGCGTATCAGCCCCTCCTGAAGGAGTCGCGCCCGCCGGGTGCACTTTCCTCGCCTGGGACTGAAGTGATAGTCGGGCCGTAATTTATAGGCGAAGGACAATAAATTCCCGCCTAACACAATAAAACCCTCACTCTTTTTCCCTTAGCTCTTCTGCCAATATCATTTACTTTCTTTTAGTCATTTAGTTATCTTTATTTTAATGAATCGCGAGTCATAAACTCTTGTCCTTGTGATTTAAATGCCCCTTTCGTAAGCTCTGAGAGACGTGTCCCGCCGTTCATATGCGGTCAAGTTTTCATTCGTAACGTCTTGGTAATTTTCCTTTTGTTATTATTATCCCTTTTCCCCCTTCCATTCCTTCCAAGATCTCTGTTTGTCCTAAGACCCACATCTTTTGTCTGCTCGCCCGTCATAACATGGAGTACTCGGTGGGCAGTGGACGCATAAAATTAGCGTAGTTTAAGGTTAGCGAATTAAAACCTCGCGAATACTCTCCCGCATACGACTGTCAAATTCCGGTGTGTGGGTCATCCCTCAGCTCGCGTTGAACGATAGCTGAGCAAAGCACGTTAAAACGAAGATAAATTATCAATGCGAATTTGTATAGTCATTACAATATGGTAAAAGGGATGTCATTTACAAAAATAAACGCTGTTTTTCATTTACACAGCCTCTTCAAGGCAGATTGTACTAACCGCATGCATTTTATCTAAAATTAAGTAACTGTGTATTTTAATTCTTGAACAATAACCTTTCTTTTCATTTGTTGGCCATAGCCTCATATACGTGGTCCTATAATCTTAATTAATTCACAATTGTTCGAGTCACATTATAAAGTTACCAGTGGGTAACCAAATCTAAAGTAATTATTCTTTTGCAAGTGTTTAAATCACTTTGCGTTCTGTTAACGAAAATTGTCCCAATGTGTTATTACAAGTAATGTCACAGCTTCATAAAACCCTAGGAGTAAAGTTCATTGCAAGGCAGAATGTGAGTAACGTAAAGCATTTGCGCTCATTCTTGAATATCGATGTACACACCGAGAAGGAGGTATGTACATCATCTTGTATGGGGAGGTATTATGATTAGCAGAATTCGCTAGCAAATTGCCCCCCCTCCTTTGTGTTTGTTGGTTGTTCTGTTGTGTTTCATTTACTGCCAACCGACGTCGGATAGACCATCTGTCTATCGACTTAAAAACAAGGGTTTAAAAGATTAAAAGCGTTCCCATTTTTTATAAAGATCTTTCCTTCGAGGCAAAAGTAATCTGGCTTGGGTGTCTCTCCTACAGGCCAAAACCTCCCCTTCGGGCAGCAGGTGCAATGAGTCAAAACATCTGTGTTGGGCACCCCTGCCCCATAGGAGGGGATAAAAAGCAAAAGCCCACGAGGTCTCGACACACACACCGGGCTGGAAGATATGGAATGAAGACGTCCCCAACACCTGGCCCCATCGATGCCCTTGCATCCTAACCACGTGGCCCTTTCAAAGTATACTTTTCCTCGTGCCCTTCGACCGTATTCCTCGTTAGCCCCACGCCATTGCTTGGGTTTCGAGGAGTCCCCATCGCTTGCCCCTTTACGGAAGCCCTTGCATCTCACCACGTGGAAGAAACTCGCCCTCGAAATCGCGAGTCATCCACGGACTGCCTTCTACGCGCCCTCGTAAAATCTGCTAAGGTAAAGTGCCCTGGAAGAGCCCCATTTCAGTCACGCTTTTGTCTCGTAATATTTTCTTAAAGAAAAGCCAGAAATCACCCTTGTCTAATGTCCGTGCGCCTCTTGCATCGGCAGTATTAAGTCTTTATTACTCCTTTGGCACCCTCAGTGCAGCCTCGAATTCATTATTCTTTGTCTATTTTCATTACTGGCGTATAATGTGCATATCTCTCATTTCAGAGGATCCTATTTCGTGGAAGCTTCTCGGACTGTGTCTGGAATCCCCAGTTTCATTCAATCCCAGGAATCTCCTTCAGGATAGTAATCTACTTGAGTTCCTCTTTCCCGTACTGATATCATTTATGTAAATACACTACTTTAAATTTGCCCACGTGTTTTTACGTAATATTTCCCTCAGTAACAAGAGCCCTATGCTCATATGAAATTCTCCTTTCTTTCCTCTTTTTTACGTTTTCCTGTACCCACAGTCAGAATCACAAGGCTAAATTACCTTAAATCGTTCCCTGTCTCACAGATATATTTCAAACTAAAACCACGGAAAAAACGTAAAATATATACATACATACATACATACATACATACATACATACATACATACATACATACATACATACATACATACATACATATATATATATATATATATATATATATATATATATAATATATATATATATATATATATATATATATATATATATATATATACATACATATATATATATATATATATATATATATATATATATATATATATATATATATATATATATATATATATATATATATATATATATATATATATATATATATATATATATATATATATATATATATATATATATATATATATATATATATATATATATATATATATATGTATATATATATAATCCCTGGTTAATGGCGGTTTTAATGGCGCTCCGGTTTTATGGGGCTTGTCTAGTGATGAAAATCGGCAATTTTCAGCTCCGAAAATTTCCTGATTTCCTCTCATCGGCGCCGATAATTTGGTATTGGCCAATACATACCTAACAGAGGCACCGGTAACCAAAAATCGTCACTTTTCGGTGCTGATAAGCCCGAAAATCGCCGAAAAAGTGCCGGAAGTCACCAATTTTTCGGTTAGTGGCGATTTTCGTTATCATCACACCCCAGAACGGAACCCCACTGATAACCGAGGACTGCCTGTATATATGTATGTATGTATGTATGTATGTATGTATATATATATATATATATATATATATATATATATATATATATATATATATATATATATATATATATATATATATATATATATATATATATATATATATATATATATATATATATATATATATATATATATATATATATATATATATATATATATATATATATATATATATATATATATATATATATATATATATATATATATATATATATATATATATATATATATATATATATATATACACACATATACATACACAGGCAGTCCCGGTTTACGATGGGTCCGGCTTACGACGTTCCAAGGTTACAACACTTTTCAAATATATTCATCAAAAATTATTTCCCGGTTTACGACGCATGTTCCAGGGTTACAACACGTTGTATGCCGATCCGACGGAGGAAATATGGCTCCAAAACGGCAGAATAATAAAAATTTGGAGGTTTTTTGATGGAAAACTCAATGAAAAATGCAGCTTACATCGTTTTCAATACACCAAAGCATTAAAAGTAAGGTTTTCTTAGGATTTTTGACGATTTTCGACGATTTTTTTGGTTTACGACGATTTTCAGTTTCAAACGGAACCCCGGCGAAAACCGGGGACTGCCTATATATATATATATATATATATATATATATATATATATATATATATATATATATATATATATATATATATATTATATATATATATATATAAATGTGTTTATGTATATATATATTTGGAAAGTAAAAATAATCTTATAGATGTAAAACTGCAATTTCTTACTCCTCCTACCTTGTCAATCCCATATATAGGCAGTCCCTGGTTAACGGGTTGTGGGGGGTTCCACTAACTGAAAATCACAGTTAACCAAAAATTGATGATAATAGCGCCAAAAAACCTTTTTAATTGCACCATTTACCAGATATCGGCACAGTTAACCTGAGTTCAGCGCCAAAATCCCATCTTAACGGCACTGTTAACTGGAGATCAGTGCCGAAATCCCTTTTAACGGCACTGTTAACCAGAGATCAGTGCCGAAAATCCGGTTAACGACATCTCTAGCCAAACACCGAAACACTGTTAACCAGTGCTGCCAGTAAGCGGGACTGCCTGTACAATACCTATTAATGCTATGCTTATAAACAACAACCATTACACTTTAAACTGAAAACTTGGTGCAAAAGGTAATTAGCTAGCTGATTTATCCTTATTTTTGATAAAATATATTGTATAAATACACTTTGTGAAACGAAGTCGACCTCCTTTTCTCTGTCTTGTTAACAACACACACTGCAGTAAGTGTACTGCAGGTATAGTACACTGGTGAATATCATGGTTATCACTTTGTTTTCACAGTTTTTCCTAAACACATGAAAAAATATACGACTAAAATAAAACAACTTTTTCTCTCTCACTTACCTCTCTGTGCACTGCCCAAACTAACCCTCTCCTCCACCTCTTCCTCCCACTCCTCAAGCATGATTGTGTCATTGTGGCCTTCTGCATCTATGAGGAACCTTATGTGCTTCCTCCATCTGTGGTGCCTCCTGTTCCTCCAGTGACTTCTCAGAGACATTAAGCGGCAAACTGGCCTGTAGAAGCATGGAGGTGCCTAGAGGGTCCTTGTCAGTCCTGGTAATCAGAGTGGGCAGCAAAAAATCAGATTCTTGGCTGAAGGAACAAAGTGTGCAGACATTCTCACCTGTGTTTCTGAGCTGAATGATAATTACCAAAGAAGTGGATGGCAATGGGCTTGGGTGAATGGGGTTTGGGATCTGGAGAAGTATTTGAGTGTACTCTGACTATATGAACAATGATTCTGTTTCAAAATGATAATCTGCCAAATTTCTTGAACTTCTGTAGCCAAGTCGATGGCCCTGGGGCAGTTGTTAGGGTTAATGTTGTGATTCTGCATGATCTTGATGAACGTACTGAAGACTATCCACATATGCTTTTTCAAGGGCACTCTGTGAAACAGCTTCGTCCTCATCCCCATCATCAGCTTCTTCGGGGGCTTTCTCATCTCCAGCAGCAACTGCAGCAGCTGTCTCAATGTTAGACATCAGTTCAAAGCCAGTTCACCTCTGTCATTGTCCAGCCACTCCCATATTCTGTCCTTGGGAAAGTCGTTGTGTCCCTTTGCAAGTTGGGTGTGGAAGTAATCAGCCAAGGTGTTAGGGGAAATCAGTGATAGCATAGACCATTCACATCAGTATTGTAAATTGCCGTAAAACAAGGCCTTTATAATCATGTCTTGCATTGTTTGGCAAAATTCTTCTATTCCTCCCTCAGAAACATTCAAAGCTTTGCCATAAGTCTTCTTCTTAGGAAGCCCATGCCAGATCTTGTACTAAAACAGCCAACTTTCAGATCCCTTAAGTGTGCAACCTCATGCAGGCTTGTGAACTTTGTAGTTGCAGCCTTCAACTCATCACTGCAAACATGCATGCCAGCCGCCATTTGCTGATGAAGCCAGATCAATGTCGACTGTTCAGTTTCCTCATGATGGGGTTTTGCCATTACCTTGCAGACCTGATTCCTGGGCTGCTTCTTTCCAAAGCCACTTGCATACTTCTTCAGCTTGTCCTTGGCATTCTTGAGATCCTGCAGAGTTGACAGAGCAATGCCATATTCCTCCATGATACATGCCATAACCAAGCTTTCTTGCCTCTGACAATTTCAAGCTTCTTATGAAGGGTCAGCACCTTTCTCACCGTCATTCCCCCTGATCCCAACCCCTTGACGAGGTGGGGTCTCAGGGATCCACTGCACGGAGCATATGATTCTTTACTCCTACTCGCTCTGCTATGGATATACAGTAAAGCTCCCGTATTTGGGGTCTCATGATTCGCGGACTCACCTATTGGTGGATTTCTCTAACTAACATATATACACATTATTCACTGAAAATTTGACCATCTGCAGTATTTTTCACTGAGAAATATTCACTAATTACTGTATTTTCATGTCATTTTCATGACTAAATGCACTTTTTGCGATAAAACTACTAAAATACTCAGGTACCCAGGTAGTGCTTGAGTTACAATAATTCGCCTTACGATAATTTGATGGGGTAAGTAATTGATGCCGATATGACAATATTTATAAAATATTTTTAAATTCCTGCGGGCACAGGTAGCAGCATACAATCAGGCAGCGAGAGAGACCAAATTACAATAGACCACTTCTTTCCTTCATCTATTTATCCCATCTTCTAGTTAAAAAAGTAAAAGAGAATGATAAAAGTATTGTTAGTAACGTTATACTCTTTCATAAATATGTACAGCCAACAACCGCCGTTTTGCTGGTATTATAACCATCGTACGGTAATAAACAATTACCGTAGTTATAGTGCAAATGCAGTTAAGTAGAATAAGACTGATATGATTTTACATTATACCCTTATTCGGTAGGGATAAAAGATTGGCAAGGAAATATACTGCTAATTTAAGCTGCAAGTTGTAGCTGAAGCTGAGAAAACAATGTTCAAGCTACTAATGACTATAAATTATCATGCATCGGCAGCATGGATGAGACTCGACTGTAATTAAAATTGGAGAGGAAGTATTTTAATTAAAACTACTGAGCATGAAAGAATACATTACTGCTATTTTTACGCTGATGAACGATAAATACGTAAAGCCCATATTATAAAGTGAAAATGTTGAATGAAATCTTGATTTTTTTTACACAAAACAAACATGCCCCCAAACAGCCAACGTCATCTATTAATGAAAAAAATAGCTAAATTAATTTCACAACAAGACATATTTAAGTTATATGTTGACTTAAAAACGCTTCATATAATGAAAAATAACCTTGCCCCATATAAATGAAGTATCTAGAGATTCATTTACACTAACTAGAAGCAAGAAAAGTGCTCTGAACTGAGTTAAACACGGCGAAATAAACTTACTGTGTAAACGATTTCCAAACAAAAACATTGATTGCTATGATTACAATTTATAATACAAAAGCAATATAAGAATATATGCAGTATTATTGGATACAGTGAATTAAAGCATAACATTTTAAAAGATCCATGGAAAAGATGCATATTTGTTATGTTGATGTTTGTATAATATGATATTATGTGAATATAGAGTACAGTATAATGTAGGCTAGGCTACTGTATACAGTATGAATACAATATACCATAGTGTAGGCTAAGCTAATTCTTGTTTGTTATTCAATATCTCTTTTTATTGAATTATCATAAGTCACTCTGCATGAACCTTCAGAATTAGCTGTTATTAAAAATTACCATACCGTGTATGTATAGAGTATACTTTATAGGCTACCATATTTGTATACATGGTACTGAATATCCTAGTGTAGGCTAGGCTATATTTGAGATATGTTTTTTTAACAAATGATGGGTTTTTTGGAACCTAATCCCATCCTTTAGTAGGATAATAGCTGTATAAGTATTTTTAGAGTTCTAAGTATTCGTGGATATTAGCTATTCGCAGGTGGGTGTGGTACGCATCCTTGCGAATATGGGGGCTTTACTGTAACCAAAAATTTGGACTCATAACTCTTTACTCCTCCTTTTATAAAGTTTCCCCTTCCTTTCTTCCTCTTCTGTTGATGACCTTTGCATGGTATGTATTGAATTACAGGAGTCACTGCTTTTGTAACTTTGAAGGAGGATGGTGTTGGATGACATGCTGTTCCACCTGTAGAAATAGAGTACCTGATGTGGCCGCCCAAGAGGAAATTTTTATGCTAAGTCATGCCCTCAGTGCTGGGTCCAATCTCGATGGACTGACGACCCTTAAGGCACTGAAGGTATGGTGTTTATCCAGGTGAGGATCCCAGGGCAGTTACCACTGTAGGGAACAGTATTGCTCCACCCCCAGTTGGGCCTCCCTGGTGAGAGGGACCTCATCCTGGATGAAATTGATGTTCATCATATGAATATGAATCCTAACCTCCATATGACTTCTGGCATGGCATTGGACTGTTCTAAGGAAAGCTCAATTTACACGGGTCAGAGTGGTAGTAAAATCCTAATACCATATAATAAACCCAAAAAGAGTAAATACTGTCATGGCCCAATCTTGACTTACTTCGACTTTCTCTTTGGGAGTGGAAGTTGGTCAAGGTTCCTAAGCTTGGAAACTGACCACAAAATTTCTGCACTAAAATTAGAAAATTATGTATTAATAGGCATTCAGCACAGAAATGTTGTTCAGATAAAAGAAAAGATGTGGCTTACAGAAGCCACAACAAAAAGCCAGTCTGAAGACTTTGTCTATAAAAAATATAGGTAATATAAATATCAGAGTGAAAAAACACGATACTTTGAACATCACTCAGGGTACTGTTGTACTTCCAGAAAATAACAACGAACCAGTTGAAAGGAATATACTGTTAGACTCTCTCAAAAAGAGATTTCCCAAGATCCAAGATTGTGAACTATATGTTGTACCAAGAAAAAAAGTAATAAAGTATTAGAAATAGCAAAAATAAAAGTTGAGGGTCAATATCTACCTTAAACAATAAAAATTTTGGGCCAAACCAGAGAGTTAAGACCTAATGTCCCAAAGCCACTACAGTGTCAAAATTGTAGTGAATGTGTGCACACAAAGAAAAATTTTTGAAATGAACCTTTATGTGCCTGTTGTGGATCTGACAAATATACCACACAATGGAAGTGCAGTGAACTTAAGTTTGTAAACTGTGGACAGGATCATCATGTGAGGTCCAAAGAATGCATGTATTATGTATACAAAACAGAATTGAAAATTTTACAAGAAAGAATAGGGATGCCTATAAAAGAGGCTAAATTAGAATTGAGAGTGGGAGGAATTCAGGAGCCTGCTAAGTAACTTACATATTCTTCAGTAACATCAATAACAAGAACCAATAATGAAACAAAAATACTTAAAGATAGAAGTAACAAAACACAGAAAAATAAATCTCAAGATGAAATTGATCCTTTACAGAAAAAACTAAAGTGGTAAAATAAAGAATGAGGAAACAGGTGCATATGATGTGAATAATATCTTATCAAATTCATTTGAAATATGCCAATAGGAGCACAAGAAGATACTACCACAGAAGTAGCAGAGGAAAGTTGCAATGTGCCAGAAAGTAAAGGTAAAATGAGACGTTTGGAGAGAACACCAACAAAAAAAAAAAAACCAACTGTTGTTAGAGAAATATCAGTTAAACTGAAGATAAAGATAAGAAGAAAGAACACAGACAAAAACAAGCTAAGGATATACCTGTATCTCCTCAAATATAGTAAAGGAAGCTCAAAACACCATCATAGCAGAGAACCATAGCATTGATAAGAATGATTATGTCAAGGGAAAAGAGATTACTCCATCACCAATAATTGGTAAAACAAGAGCAAATGAAACAGGAAATGTATAAGTGGATGTAACGAATGCTTTGTTGAATTGTGCAATAATAACAAAACCATTACAAAAGATAGTTTAACAAACATTATAAAAAATTTTACGAAATATAGAGAAAAGAAACAACTGATTTGAACACCCATGAATTGAGTTGCATGTGCATAATATATGACAAAGAAAAAGAAATAAATGTTGTGAGCAAATTATTAGACCAGATTACATCTAGGAGAAATGTGACAATTACTAAGAGAATATGAACCAATGATGATATGTTTACAATTTGCCAACAAAACAGTATCAACAATAGATAAATACATCTTAACATCTACATCTAGAGAGGAAGAAGGAAATGTAGGTATAACAAAATATGTTATGACAGAGTACCAATAAACATTACTGACTTACTAGTACAGTATCAGATATTAAAATAGGAATAAAAAACAATAATTATGTAATTTATAATTTATACAACCAACATAATGAAAATTACAACAGTGGTAAACTTGAAGAATGACGTAACCATGCCAAAGAACCTACATTAATAGTAGGTGATTTTAATGCTCACAACCCAGTATGAGACTATAAATGTACAAACCCAAATAGAGCAGGAAGTAAAATAGAAGAGTTCATGGATTTAAATATTAACAGATGCTCGCTATTGCTCGTATTTGCTAGTTCCCATATCTGTATTATACCCATACCCATATCTGTATTATACCCATATCCATACCTACACCCATACCCATACCTGTATCCATTCCATACCCATACTCATACCCATATTCATTCCGTACCCATACCTGTACCATACTCATACCAATACCCATAACATACTAATACCCATATCTGTACTATACCCATACCTATACCCATACCCATACACATACCAGTACCCATACCCTTATCCTTACCATACCCATACCTATACCCGTACCCCTACCCATTCCATACCCATACCATAACATTCCCATACCCATATGTGTACCATACCCATACCCACAGCTAAATTAACCCTACTACTAATAGTCAGCAAAAGTCTACAGGCAGCATCAGCCCAGTTTACCTTTCGGTCATATACAAACAACTGACCATATCTTGGTGTAGGTGTAGGTGCAGGAGCAGCTGCTGATGGGTTTTGAATCAATGCTGATGCCATTGGCGGTTCCAGACTATCACCAGTAGTGCCTGCTGTTGTTCAAGAATTATTTGCCAAGTTCATTTCGAAACGAAAATAACAAAGCTCAGCCAAAAATCCTTTATTATATATATACTGTTGGTCACTTAATGTTGAAAATTTCTGGACAGTTATTAAAATATTATTCTTGAAAGATGTCTTCACAACTCCAGGATCCTTTGAAGCAGTCTTCAGCCCCTGAAGTATTCCTGGAAAAATGCCCATTAGACTACAACGTCTTCTTAAATTCTTAAAGACTCCAGGATTCTGTGAAGTCATCTTCAGCTCATAAACGGATTCCTGTCGGATCCACTTCCTTTCAGGGAAAAAATCAAGAATTTATCTTCGGAATCATTTCTTCCACCTCCTGGAGAAACTCCCCTTGGATTATAACATCTTCTTTAATCTTAAAACCTCCAGTTGTATAATAGGAGTAGTATTTACTGTGATCCTCTTAATGCAGCTGGTTCATAGTTACCACATGAGGTTAATTAAACATTTCATAAATTCTAAAGGTCACGCAAGTTATATTTAGATTTGAAAAACCTGTACATTACTTTTATAAAAAAAAATTATGTCCTTACAAATTTATAAACGTTTTGTTAATAGTACTCAATCTCAACACATTTTCATCTTAAAACATGGAAAAGGGAAGAGGGAAGGGTGAGGGAGAGGGGAGAGGAATGGGAAAGGAGAAGGGGGAGGGGAGGAGGATGGGAGGGACACACACACACACATGCACACACAAAGGCAGCCCAGGAAATTAATATAATAGATTATTCTTGAAAGACATCTTTACAACTCCAGGATCCTTTGAAGCAGTCTTCAGCTCTTGAAGCATTCCTGGAGAATTATCCATTGGATTATAACATCTTCTTAAATTCTTGAAGACTCCAGGATCCTGTGAAGCTGTCTTCAGCTCCTAAACGGAATGCAGGTGGTTCATAGTTACCACATCAGGTTAATTAAACACTTCATATAAATTCTAAAGGTCAAGCAAGTTATATTTTGATTTGAAAAACCTGTACATTACTTTTATAAAAAAAAAAATTATGTCCTTACAAATCTATAAACATTTTGTTAACAGTACTCAATCTCAACACATTTTATGTCATCATAAAACATGGAAAAGGGAAAAGGGAAGGTGGGGGGAGTGAAGAGGGATGGGAAAGGAGGAGGAAAGGCGGGTATTATTGTTTTTCCATGAGGGAGTTGAGGTCCTGGCGAGAGGGGGAGTTGTTTAGGGACCACCCTGCTTAAACCAGTTTTTGCGGGTAAGGCAGGAGGAGGAATGGGGACACACACACACACACACACAGGCAGAAAGGCAGCCAACAAAATTAATATGATAGTTGTGTTATATGAATGATAATGAAATCAGTACATATTATTCAAAAACACATGGAACATTTTCCTCAATAGACTTTTAACTCTGTGTGCAGCAAGTATAGTAAACTCATTAGATGGGAATGCAGTTGATTACTTGTACACAAGTGATCAATTCTCAATATTAATTTCATTATTACAAAATAATCCTGCCAAATATGTCACTCATTATAAAATTTGTACAGCAGATTGGGAGCGATATGAATTATGCACTAGCAACATCCCACTGTTTGAGTATTTAAAAGATCATAATTAAACTAATAAGGTCACACCTGGGTTGTTTACTTCCTTCAGTGCATGCCACCTGTATGTATGGCAAGTGTAATATTTCTTGAAATTTGCTCTTATGCCTTGACCCATCAGCTGAATGAGTGAAGTTGTGTTAGGGGTACATAAACAATTTTAACATCTGAATGGAAATCATGTAAGTGCAGTGGGTGATGAGGGGCATTATCCAAAATTAAGAGAATCTTGAAAGGAATCCCATTCTCGCAGCAGTACGGCTAGACTTTGCGAACAAAGTGATGAAAAAACCAGTCTTCAGATACAGCAAGAGTCACCCAGGCTTTGCTATTGGACATTCAGATAATGGTTGTAGAACTTTTTGGTGATAATTTTGAGTGCCTATGGATTTCCAGTGCAATACACCAGGAGAGGTTTTAGCATGAAGTCTGATGGGTTGCCACTTAGATTTAAAGGTAGCCGATCCTTTGCTGCCTTAAATCCTGGCATCATCTTCTCTTCACGGCTGATGTACATTTTTTCTGGCTTTTTTTTTCCAGAAAAGGCCTTTCTCATCAATATTAAAAATTTGCTGAGGGGGATAACCTTGAGCATCTCGGGAAATTTTTCAGCTGCCTCACTATATTCTATTTTTTTAAACCTGGCTTCTTGCACTTAGCTGCTTGGCTGATTGGATGGACGTCCTGTTGTCCGAATCTCACAGCTTTGTTTTCACACTGTTTGAGAATTGGGATTATTACGGTCATAGAGCAAGTTAAGAGCTAGGTTATTTAATGTTATGTAAATACCAGTTGTAATGAACATAAGTATTAAGAACTTACATACCAAAATATTTTATATATTTAACAATTATGAAACAACACTTAGCAAAGCCGTAGACTAGAAATATGTTTCAAACGCATGATCTTTAATGTTTAATTTCTGCTAGATTTTTTAGCGCAATCATACCATTACTGTAGTGGTTTGGAAATAACCAAAATGTGTTTACTGTACATTGCTGAAGGTTCTCTAACACCTAAGAACAAAATACTATCATAAAAATTTAAGCTTGGCAGAAAATGTTGAGGAGGTAGAATTGTGGGAGGAACAGCCTGTGAGTTGTTGTCTGCACGTGACACCACTTACAACCAGAATGATTCAGCTTAGAATCGGCTATCGAGCAGGTGCCTCACTATCTATTTCACATATTTCAGCCATGGCCACAAAAGACGATACAGATCAAAGCACACATGAAATAACTTCAAACACCAGTCAAAGACATAATTGAAAATCTCTAGTTGAAGAATAGTCAGTTTACTGAAATGTTATATAGCAGAGAGTAGCACACTAGCTAGAAAAAAAAGTATTCATAAATGAAATGCATGTTCAATTTGCCTTTATACATATCCTAAAATATTAATGACATTCTGTCTGCAGTATTTTTGAAATGAAAAAAAAATTAGCATTATGATATATAAACATCTTAATGATTTTTTTAGGAACACAAGAGCACCAAAACCCAGGTTTGAACCTCCCACTGAGAGTACGTCAACCGTGTGCCAACCCTGTGGCTGTTCCTCCCACAACTCCACCTCCTCCACTTTTCTGCCAAGCTTAAATTTCTACAATAGTTTTTGTTCTTAGGTGTTAGAGAACCTTCAGTAATGTACAATAAATATGTTTTGGTTATTTCCAAACCACTAATGGCATGATTGCACTAAAAAATCTAGCTAGAAATTAAACAATAAAGTTCATGCGTTTGAAGCATATTTCTAGTCTACGGCTTCGGTAAGTGTTGTTTCATAACTTATATATGTATATATATATATATTATAATTTACAAGAAGTTGCTGCACAGCGCGCCTCCCCCCCACCTAATTTACCCTTCGTTTATTGAGAATAATGTTGCCGCAGCATGGCCGATCGTATTTGACCTAGAAATCAGAGCAAAGTTATCAACATTTCAATCTGTCCTTCTTTTTACCTGGAACAGATATTGAGATGACACACATAAAAAGGGCAAGGAGAGGAGACTTAATGCCACTCCCTTAAGCAGCTTAGCCCAACTAAGCTGCTTAAAACAACCTTTCTAAAGGCAGATTAAGCTGCTGAATTGTCTTACCTTCGCAGGACTGGGGAAGAGGCAACTGAATCGCTGACACCTGGCGAATGACACATCACGGGCATGACGCGGCCGGAGCCCTCAAAAGGAAGAGGCAGCAGTAGCAGTGGTAGTTAGTAGTGTGAGGAGGAGCCATGCAGTAACAGAGGAGGGGACAGCCATACACACAGATGAGTTTACAGTTGCTGAGAGACCATTCATTCCCACCCCCCCGTCCGACTCCAGACTCCAGTCATCCTCGAGGGACGGCATGCATCGCCAGTGTGAACGTCCCTCGTCATTCTTTGCCAGAGACCTGCTTCCCCTAAGGTAAAGTGCGAGTAAAGACTTTTCAGTCATGACCGTTTGCCCTTTAGAAAGTTTGGAGTACCAGCATTTCACTCCTGTCCTTGTGCCAGTTTATCCAGTGCCATTTCCAATGTCCTGTGTTTGAGTGTAAAGTGGTCATCCATTCCTCGAGTCTTTGGCACCCTCAGTGCAAACTCAAGTCATATTCGGTGTTATATTGTTCCTTTACTGGCGTGTAATGTGGAAATCTCTCTTGCAGAGGGACCTATCCGCAGTGGACTCATCTTGGACTGTGCCTTGCCTTGAGTCAAGACTCCAGTAGAACGATCTTCAGGCGTTGCAAGCCCTTTATCAATTTACTTATCCATTTTCCCTTCAATTGCTTTCTTTTGTAAATATAATTCTTTAATTTATCCCAAGTGTTTACGTAACATTTCCCTATGAAGTAGAGCCTTCAGCTCCTAAATTCTCCCTTTTTCTTATTTTTTTATGATTTCCCTTTACGCAAGTCAGAACTCCAAGGCCAGTCAAATAAAAAGTTTCCGTTGCCGGCCTGTAAAAATACCAATAACCCAGGAAATACGTAAATATATATATATATACAATAATTCGGTATGTAATTTCTTAATACTTACGTTTATTACAACTGGTATTTACATAACATTACATAACTTAGCTCTTAACTCACTCTATGGCCTTATAATCACAATTCTGGAACAGTGTGAAAACAAAACAGTGAGATTTGGACAACAGGATGTCCATCTAATCAGCAGCAAGCAGCTAAGTGCAAGTTTGCCAGGTTTAAAAAAGTAGACTATAGTAACGGACACACGATGCAAGTTAGCACATTTTTTTAAATGATGACACCATCCATGATTTGCAGAAAATGTTTCATCTGCAATGCTTTTGCCAGCCTTAACCTTCAAGTCATCAAAAAGGCTTTTAGCCTTTTCCTGAATCAGCATAAAGCTAAGCAGTGCAGACCTTTGTCTCTGGTGTTCCATCCAGGTACCCAAAAGTTTTTCCATTTCTTCTACTGCCCTCCCCCTTCTCTAAATTATAATTGTTGACTGCATTGGCACGGCGCTGTGTTCTTAAATATTGTGCCAGTAGTTGAATGATTTGTATAATGGGGTGCTACCTCAACCATTTTTTCACCACTTTCTAATTTCTTTATAATTGCCACTTTTGTTTCCATTGAGATAGCTTGCCACTTTTTACCACTGCCACTATCGTCACTTGCTTTTCACTTGCCATTAGCCATGATAGGTAAAGGATTGGCTTGATATTTCACGAGAAAATCACAGAATCAATCGGAGCACAAGAGATGACGTCTTACCACTTGCGTAGGCTTGAGAGCCTGGGACGGCATATTGGCATCAGCTACGGTGCTGCTTGGCATGAATAGTGGCAAAAATTGTAACTAAGCAGTGGTGTGCAGTACAAAATTTGAACTTATGGGTGGCAGACAGTGTGCTCCAAACAAATTTTAATTTATAATCATGGTTGTTCATATCTCTGAAAGTTTGTAAGTGGAGGAGCATTTGTGTAAGTCTTTCAAGGTTTCAGGAAATGTATATATCTTGAGGAATTGTTGTTATTCTGCCATGTTTTGAGCAGTGTTTCCTGATTAGGTCCTCAGCAACTGACTGACATCTTAAATTGCTGAGTGAGTGTTTCAGACAACTTATTCAAGACCTTCACTATAATCTATAGAGGCATTATATGATTAACTTGTGCGTACTTTATCATGTTTATTATCCTTCGCATTCAGATCTTCACAGGTTTACAGTTAATTCTAATAGTCTTCCATTATTTAGAGGGTGGAATCCACATGATTTCTATTAAGTTTTGTTCCAGCAGTGATGAAATCATGGAGTGATCTTCATACTCATGTAGATGAGTCCCTGGAACTAAAGAAGTTCTAATTGTGCAAATGCATTTTTGCTGAGTTGGCTCATTTAAGTCTAATTTTATAGTGTAATTGTTTCACCTCTTTTTTTGTGTTATTTCCCCATGTTGTTTGTCTTTTTTCATTTCTATTGATATATGTCAGAAAGAAAACACTCAGAACAAGCAGAGAAGAGATGTAGAACAAGATTTTCGATAAAACGAGGTTGAGAAGGTGTCTAAAAATAGAAAAGGTTGGAGGCGAATTGTCAGTCCCTCTCTCCTTGGATGCAAAATAATATTAAAGATATAACAGAATAAAAGAACAAAGACCAAGGCTAAGACAAGAGTTGGATTTCCATTATATCAAAAAGCAAAATAAGTTAGAGAGAATATCAAAGAGAAAGGCTCATACAGGCTAAAACGAGTTGATTAAAAAGTATGCAGCATATCTGTGTAGGAACAATTATGCAGCAAGAAAGAGCAAAATATAAACAGAGTAGAACATGTTGTAAGTTGCAGTGTTTCCAAATAATCAAATATCTCAAAACAACAATTATACTAAAAAACGAAAAGAATTATGAAGAATTAAGTCAAACGGCAGGCAGCAGAATAGACGAGTCTGTCTCAGACTGCGGCCGAAAGATAAAGTGAATGCATACCATCAGTAGCCACCTACCAATATCCACCCTGTTTTAAGTTATACGGCCAGTTCCAGCTTGCACTGAAAGTAAATCCTGTATGTAAAGACTGAAGGTTTTTATGTTAGGAAAAATACAAATACTTAAAGAATTTGTCATTTTGCACCAGACTGGTGTTCCTTTTGAAGTCCTTAGGCTTGTAGCATTCTGCTTTCAAGCAAATGTTGCAGCTTGGGTAGTAAAAATAATAATATATGAAGGGAGTAGACCCTCTTTTAGACAGGTCTTATTAAAAAGGATGGCTGTATTATGCAAATTTATCATATATAGTGTCTTTTCTATCCTCCTTATGATTTGACATAACTTAGCTTTTAAGGCTCAGCGATGTTAGTCAGTAACTGTGAAAACCAATATTCATGTTGGAAAAGGACAGTAATCAGGAATATTAAAGTCTTTATTAAAAAATAGACAATCAGAGATCGTTCGTCTTTTAAATCAGGTTCTATTCCAGGTACCGTTGACATGTTTGCCAGCCAGCTTGTTGGTCATCCTCTGGGCGTGAATGCAGAAAGGTCTGAAGAAACGAGGTGCTCGGGTTGGTATTTATAGGGGTTCTGGATTGGTGCTGAATTATGATTGGCTGCTAAATTATATGTACTCGGTGAGCCTTCATCCAATTCTATCTGGTTTTAAATATTGCCAGTCTTGCGTGTATAATGAAAAGCCTCAACCATTGTAGTGCTGAGGATGAAGAAAGAATTTTGATTCTTGGATGCCGAATTTTGATTTTGCTTTTCACGCTATGGGGATCGCCGCATGTCTCCTGGCTGCCGTGGGAGGAGAAAGGTTTCTTACTACTGCGTAATGTTGAGTGTTGGTTTCTCCTTCCCAATGTGCAATGCTTCCAAGAGTGGCAAAAATTGTTACGGCAGTGGTGTGTAATTTGAATTATTTCGATGTTCATGATTATGTCTTTTAATCTTGCTATTCCTGGGTATGGACGGTCCTGGCATGATTAAAGATAGCCCCTCTTGGGCGTGGCAGAAATCCTCTTGGAGAAACGCATGGTGGTCATACCGATGTAAGAACTATAGGCATCCTATGGACGGGGCATGAGTACCGTATACTAGATCGTTGGTTTTTCTTCAAGGGGTCCTGCTGAGGGGGCTGGGTTGTTTTGTTCCAGCATAACCAGGCTGATCTTCGTCTTTCTGCTCTTGTAATAAATAACCAGATGTATATTTTTGTTGGAGTCAACAGGGTCTGACATTATTCTCGATGATGTTTTGAGGGCGTTCGTCTTCTTTATATTTATGGTGAAATGTGTCAGAAAGCGCGGTACTCAAAACATCATCGAGAATAATGTCAGCCCTGTTGACTCAACAAAATGTTGAATGTCTAAGAGCAAATCAAATTCGGCATCCGAGGATCAAAATTCTTCTCTTCATCCTCAGAACAAAGACCAACGCCGACAAGAGTTGGATTTCATTAGATCAAAAACCGAACTTTGAATTGGATGAAAGAAAAGGCTCCGCAGGTACATGCCCGGGCAGCCAATCATAATTTAGCACCAATCAAGAACTCCCCTATAAATACCAACCCGAATATGCACCTCGTTTCTTCAGACCTTCTGCAACCATTATCCAGAGGATGACCAAAGAAGCTGGTCGAAACATGTCAACGGTACCTAGAATAGAACCTGAACCCAGATGAACGATTTCTGATTGGATATTTTAATAAAAGACTTCAATATTCCGCACACTTGTCCTTTTCCAACATGAATATCGGCCAGTTACTGACTAACATCGTTGAGCCAAATGAAAAGAATCATAAGGAGGATAGTGGCATTTTTTGACACTACATAAGATAAATTTGCATAATACAGCCATCCTTTTAATAATAATATAATAATAATAATTGCTAGAGATTTATTCCTATGGAATCTGATCCTTGCCAGGAACAACCAAACAAGTGCTATAGTCAACATTTTTATTCCATGGTCATGTTTTGGCTTCAACACAACCTAAATAGAGGCAAAACACCAAAACAGAAAATTATGTATTAGGAAAGTACAAATCAAAGGAAGTTCACACTTGAGATTAAATACTTATTGTCAATAAACTACATTACCATCAATAAAAACACACTACTCAGAAAAAACCATAATGGCTTAAACTACAATCACAATAGTCATTAAGACTACTAAGTTTAAGAAAATGCTATGTACAAACCCCAATCATAGGAATATCCTAAATGAGTATATGATAAACAGGTAGCTTAGTTTTTTGAAAAAAGGTAACTGTATTTCAGAAGAAGAATACAACAACTGTTATGCAATTAGTTGTTCCCCCACTAGTTTGTACGGAGTACTGAAAACCTATAAGCCGAATGTACTGTTAGGACCAGTTGTTGCTTCTTATAATACCCCCATCATATAATTTAGTGAAATTGCTAGTACTACCCTTTTTAAATACTGTAACGGATGCTGCTTTAAAATATTCGTGTGAATTAGTTAAAGGATTTTGACAAAGGAAAAATCTATTTCTGGGGGGCCCGTGTCACCCGCAAAATAATCCATTCAGCACTTATTTCTAGGTAATTCCGTTAATAGATACCAGAGAAAAGCTAAATGTAAAGCTGGGGTTATTACCCCAGAAACAGGCTCAAGAAATGGAGTCGTATATGGTAAAGGTGAGATTGTTTTATCACGGGACCCTGCCCTGATAAAGATTCCCAATGTCAAAGTCCCAACGAGAGGTGCTGATACAAGCCCATGCACCACTCTCAAGGACTGATTGGATTGAAAAGGCAACACTAGTCGTATTCCATTTTAGCACGCGATTTACTTTGCTGGTAATTTCGTTGTGGTCCTTATTTTGTGCTCTATTTTGGCATTTTTATGGCATTCTCGCAAGGTTCTTCTTCAACAACTTGAGTACCAGTGTTTTATTGTTTTTAGGCAATTGAGGCTCCTTATTTTCCTGTAGTTTAATAATTAAAGGATTTATAACGCCCGTCTCGATCTCCTCTCACGTCAGCCTCTTGACCTCTTGGTCTTGGGTCGGCACATTTGTTTTGTTTTATTTATTAGTATCCTTTTTGTTTGGGATATTTTCCCAATTAATGATTCCTAACTTTAGTGGGTTTGATTAATTTTATGTTTATTCTGTACCCCTTTACTATGAGAAGTGCTGTTTTAGCGTTTAGGCTACGAGCTACCCCTCGGGCCCATTCGCTTTTTTATCATGGCTTCATTACGGGTAGTGATGTTTAGCGTTTAGGCTCAGTGCCACCCCTTGAATTATTTGTTTTTATCATGGCTTCATTATGGGAAGTGCTGTTTAGCATTTAGGTTGAACTTCAGCTACCCCTGGGCCCATTCGCTTTTATAATGTCTTCATTACGAAGTGATGTTTAGCGTTTAGGCTCGAGCTACCCCCTCGGGCCATGGGATTATCATGGCTTCATTATACCTTAATTTTGTCCTCACTTCTTCTTAGCCTTTGGGGATCTTATTTTCATTGGTACTGTTACGGTTTTTACTTTGTTTTATAATTTTGTTTATTTTGTGAATTTTGTGTTCCCTTCCTGGTCAAGTGCTGTCTTGCTGTTTAGGCTACGTGGTTCCCTCGGCCTATTCTGCCCATTATTTTGGCTTTATTTTGCCTTATTTTAGACTCACTTCTCTAAGTTTATGGGAACATGATTTTCATTGGTTCATTTAAGTTTTGACCTTGTGATCTTGTAATGCTACCTCAAGAGACGTTGGAAGAGATTTTTCCTCCCAGAGAGAGAGAGAGAACTGGAGGAGAGAGAGATTTCCTTGGAAGGCAAAGGTAAAATTAGAATCATGATCGTTTGACGTCATACTCATTAAAAACCTTAATGAAATGGCTCAAGATACTGCATGATTTGATTAAATGAACACCGACACGCTCTCCCCTCTCCCATCCACATCGCACACATAACAAAGCATATATACATGGCGTATATATATTTATATATATATATATATATATATATATATATATATATATATATATTATATATATATGTATATGTTTAACCGAATCTGTGATCTCGTTCTATGGAATTTGTGAATATATAAATAAAGACAAAATTCCTTTGTTTGAAAAAGAAACACTGGATATATTGCAATGTCCTTTTTTCGACTTCTTGTCCTTACTTAGCTGACTGAATAAAGGACAAGAAGTCTAAAGACTGGAATGCAGTACTCCAAATTGTTTCTCTTCCTTCGTGGACCTCAATCTTTATTTGTATGTCTTATATATATATATATATATATATCTATATATATATATATATATATATATATATATATATTATATAATATATATATATATATATATATATTATATATAGACATATATATTAATCTGTACTGTATATATATGTATGTATATATATATACATTTATATATATATATATATATCATATATATATATTAATATATATATATATATTTTATATATATTATATATATATATATATATATATATATATATATATATATATATATGATATATGTTAACAAATATTATTCTACAAATGCCGTTAGGTATCCAACTGGACCTGGACCTCAGGATTAATATAAACTCCTGGAGAACTTCGATTTTACCTGACTCGTCACCAGGAGATTCGAACTCGGACTGGTTGTGAATCAACGACTAACATCGACGTTTTTACCACTGGACCATCTCGAGTCTCCCTGCTGTAGAATCATGCAACACTTACAAATCCTCTTCGGAATATGTTATTCCCAAGATAGATATTGAACTTTATTTGTTGCTTAATGTTTGTGAATATATAAAATTTCCAACAAAACCGTAATAATAATAATAATAATAATAATAATAATAATAATATAATACAATCAGTAAAATGACTATAAAAATAAAAACGTTTTGATGCAATAAAATGAGATTATTACTAAAAAATATCTGATCCCATTTGTAAGTAAGAAACCACAATAAAAGTGTAAAGCCTGATTTCAATTTTTCTAATTTATGCTAGGTTTACCTGAAATAAAAACGGAAAGATAAAACTTTATATTGAGTGGCTCCAAGTACTGCTCCCGTAAAAAGGGATTTTGACAAAGGAAAAATCTATTTCTGAGGAAGGTCCCGTGTCACCGGTGAAATTCCATTACAGCACGAATTTCTAGGTATAACCTTGCTAGATATACCAGAGAAAAAGAGCTTTCAGGAAAGCTGGGGTTACTACCCCCAGTCGAGCGTCTTCTAGGAAGACGTCGGTATAAGGAGGGGTGAGTGAATACCACTACCACGGAAACCTACTCGAAAGATCTCTCCTGTCAAAACCCCGAACAGAGCGGTGAGCCGTTACAGCCCCCACACCAAACACCCGCCAGGACGGCGACACCAGCGCCACCTACCTCATTCCATGCTAGCACTAACCCCAGACTTGGCATGTGCAAGAGGGGGGGGAGAGTACTAGGTGATTCAGGGAGGGTCACCGGGTGACACGGGACCTTCCTCAGAAATAGATTTTTCCTTTGTCAAAATCCCTTTTCTGAGTCCAGTCCCGTGTCAGCCGGTGAAATCGTGATAGAGAATCATGCCAAGGCTGCAACTACCAGGAAAAAGAAATGGGGGGTAATCTGAAGAAAAGGCAAAAGTTTACCAAAATAATTTTAATTAAGCAATCTCTTTCGTGAGCAAGAATACTAAGACTAAGGCATACTAAATCTAAGGCACATCAAAAAACTTAATACTATGAAACGTGGGGAGGTCCCCGACACAACGGAGAAGAGGCCCCAAAAAATCTTAAAATTACTTAAGCAAGGTGAAACATGAAAAGCGCACAAAATAACTGTAAATATAACCTTAATACTATACACATAAACTTATTCTAAACACGTAAGAGATAAAATCAATGAGCATTAACATATACATATATCTGGGGTACGTGGAGCCAAATAAAAACTGTCCAGTACCCCATAAGAAAAACAATCATGGCATATCAGATTACACTTTTTCCATCAACAGGTACAAGAAACATCAATATGAGGAGCCAGGCAGTGAGGTATAATCAACCAGGAGAATAAGCAGAAAAGTAAATGAGGCAGGCGGGCGGGGGAAAGGAAAGGACAAGGATATGATTAATTAAGGTGGGAGATGACACTTCCCACAGCTATGGTAGAAAATTTCAGGGCTTCGAGCGATTTTTAAATAGTGGCGTTTAAACACTAGAGGTGATTTCCAACCCGTGTATTTAGAGAGTTCTGAGAAGTCCATATTATGAAAGTAATTAATGGAAGTAGCAACTGCTCGAATATCATGAACCTTGGGAACTGAATCTGGGTTGGCCTGTTTAATGAAATAAAGAATTTGTTGTCTTATAGCATTTAGTGAAAGAGTACCACCTTTCTCCCTGATAAAAAGAGGACCCGACTTACTCTGTGGAGTTCTTAAAAGGTAAGATTTAAGTGTATAAACTGGACATAAAGACTGGTCTTGAGGAAGGGGCACCACCTTCCAAGGAGACCACCTGTCCTGTGGGTCTTCGTTCTTAGCTAAAAATCTAGGGTCAGGGGAAAGGAGGACCTCTCCAGACGGGAGGAAGTTCACATAATTATCACCTCTAGTGAGAGCCGACAGCTCTGAGATTCTAGCACCTGAAGCCAAGCTAATCAAAAATAAGGTCTTCCTTAACAGATCCTGATAAGAGCAATGAAAGTTATCCATCTCTGATGCTAACTTGAGGACGTCATTGAGAAACCACGTAACAGACTGTGGGCGTGATACTGGTCTCAGACGAGCGCATGCTCTGGGGATAGATGAAAAGTAAGAATCTGTAAGGTCGATTTTAAAGCCGTAAAGAAATACTTTCTTTAATGCTGATTTGATTGTGGTAATAGTGGCCGGAGCAAGGCCTTTCTCAAACAATGATCTAAAGAAGGAAACTCCTAAATTAGCTGTCATGATTTTGGCTTCAGATGCTTTTAGGAAGGAGGCTAATTTTTTTGACTGCTGAGTCATACTGTCTAATAGTAGAATCTCTTTTATCTGATTCTAAAAACAGAGTGTTGACAGGGTCAATGTTCGCTCCTTTTTGGGCTGCGAATTTTATAAAGTCCATAAAACTAGGGCATTCTGAATTCTTGAGGAAGCTGACACAGTCTTGGTTTGTACTGTCTGAGTCAGAATGGGCTTGGGAATCCGAAGACTCCGTAATCCCAGTTCCTGAAGAAGAGGGAACCAATTGCTCTTCGGCCAATAGGGGCTACTAGGGCTAATTGACCTTTGAATGTCCTGAGTTTGTGTAAAACTTTCAGCAGTAAATTTATTGGAGGAAAAGATAAATCTTCTCCCAATTGTTCCAATCTACTGTCATTGCGTCTATGGCATACGCCTGAGGGTCCAGGTTGGGGGCCACATAACAGGGGAGCTTGAAGTTGCTCTCCGTTGCGAACAGATCCACTTGGAGGCCCGGAACCCGGCGGCAAATCCATTTGAAAGATTCCACGTCCAGGGACCACTCCGTCTCCAACGGAGTAGTCCTGGACAGGGAATCCGCCACCACGTTCCGCACCCCCGCTAGGTGGGTGGCTGACAGGTGCCAGCTGTGCTTGTTCGCCAGGGAGAAGATAGCAACCATTACTTGGTTTACTCGGCCTGATTTGGAGCCGCCCCTGTTGATGCAATGAACTACCACTGCGCTGTCCAATACCAACCTGATATGAATCCGGTTGGGGGGGCGGATTTTCTTCAAAGTTAGAAAGACCGCCATAGCTTCCAGGGTATTTATATGGAACTGCTGAAACATTGTGGACCACGTTCCTTGTACTTTTTGTTTTGGTGAATATCCCCCCCAGCCGCTTAGGGAAGCGTCTGTGTGAACAACTAGTGCCGGAGGGGGAAATTGAAGCGGAACTGTATTGGACAGGCCCTTGACCGAGGCCCAAGGACGCAATCTTGTCTTTAAGATTTGAGGAATGGAGGAGACCTTGTCTCTGAGCTTGACATTGGCTCGACTCCGCCACACTCTGTTTATGTCTTTTAATTTCGCTTTTAATAGCAGGTCTGTCACTGAGGCAAACTGAAGAGATCCAAGGACCCTTTCTTGGGACCGGCGGGATGCTGATGGATTTTTGAGGAATCTCCTGGTGAGAGATGCTATCTCTTTCCTCTTGGAAGGCGGAAGGGACAGCGTGTGAGATGACAGATCCCACTGGAGACCCAACCACTGAAACCGGGACTCCGGAGTCAGATGGGACTTCTCTGTTCAGTTGAAAACCTAGCGACTCCAGGAAATTGATGACTATGGACGTAGCTTGACACTCCGGAACTGTTGGTGCCCAAATTATCCAATCGTCTAAATATGCTGCTAGGGATATCCCTTGAGACCGGAGTTGTTGTACTACCGTGTCCGCCAGCTTTGTGAATATCCTGGGCGCAATGTTCAGACCGAAGGGCATGACCCTGAAGGAGTAGGCTTGATTCCCGAGTCTGAAACCGAGGAACTGAGAGAAGTTCCGCGCAACCGGGACGTGATAATAAGCGTCTGAAAGATCGATAGAGGTGGTGACGGCTCCACGCTGAAGTAGAGTCCGTGACTTGAGCTACCGTAAGCATGCGAAATTTGTCGCATTTTATGTAGAGATTTAGACGCGACAGATCCAGGATCACTCTTTGCTGATCGGAGTCTTTTTGGGAACAGTGAATAACCTGCCTTGAAACTTTAGGGTGCCTTACTTTCTTTATTGCTCGTTTGTTGAGCAATTCTGTCACGTAATCCTTTAGGATTGATGTGGGTGGCTGGTAAAACCTGGTTAGAGGAGGAGGGTTTTTGATCCAGCTCCATCCTAGTCCTTTGGACACAATGCTGTGTGCCCAAGGGCTGAAGGTCCATTGGTCCCTGAACCAAAACAGGCGACCGCCTACCTGTGTTCTCTCAGTGGGAGGGAGCGGGTTTATTCCCCTACCACGTCCAGGTCTTCCCCTTGGGGTGGTGTTGGGCTTCCCTCTATGGGGGGCTTTGCCTCTTCCTCCCCTTGCAACCCTATTAAGGCCGTGAAAGTAACCACGGCCTTCGTATGTGGGGTTGTACGCCGGTGAGGCCACATAGGAGGGTGCAGCTGGTTGGACCAGCACATACTGTTGGGGGTGAGCCTTGAAGTAGAAGGCTGCTCTACTGCCGAGACCGGGGCGGCTTGGACTACCGCCTGATGGTGGGGCCTCTTATGCCTCCTGGAAGCGTTTACCTCCTCTCGATTGGGGGCGGCCGATTCTGGGGTCTTACGCTTATAGGCCGAAATGCCCCAGCGAGAACGAAGACTCTGGTTGGCCCGTGTAGCCTCGGCCATAACATTCGTGACCTCCTCTTCAGGGAAGAGGTTAGGTCCCCAGATCGAGCTTTTCACGAGCTTGTTAGGCTCGTGGCGGATAGTCGATCGGCAAAGATGAACTTCCGACATTCCAGTCTGGCCATAATAAACTCAAATAAGTCAGACTGGAAGCCTGCCAGCAAGGATTTAGCCAATACCTGAAAGAAAGGTTCGTCCGAGCAGGAGACGGCAGTAGCTTCAGTAAGGCATACGGAGTTCAAGGACCGGGCTAACTTAACCCGAGCATCAAACTCCGCTTTCAAAAGAGCTTCCGGCAGCTTGGGGAGCTGCTCACTAAACTGGGCGTGGAAGCGCAGAAGGGGTCCAGCTTCCCGACCGTGAAAGTGGACGGGGCTTCCAGCCAGAACTCATTACTTCCTGGGAATACCAGGAAGTAGGGTCTGTCTCCTTAGCTGTGGTAACGGATTACCATCAAAGCACGCCGGGCCGTAGCCAGAGCGACTTTGTCCAAGCAAGGGGTGGGAAGGTTGTCTCCCAGGGCAAACATAGTGAAGTTGCCCTTGAAAGGAGTCAACTTCAGATTGTCTGCCTGCCACTCCGTCAGAGTGCGCAGAAGAGCCGACTGAGCTTGGTCCCTAGGGACGATGACAGTCTCCTAGGAACCTTGTCTGACCGAATCCAAGCTTCCTCCGTAAGCCTCACGAAGCCTGGGTAAGGGGGCAGGAGATCGGGGAAGAACTCCAATTCCTCCAACCGCCTCGTGCCAAGACCATCAAGTGTCAGTTTGCCATCATGTTGGATGGCCCGGAGTGCAAAACGCCAAGGGTTACCGACATCGAACGGCGGAGGTCCGCAGTGTCGGGGATAACATACTGTGGTTCGGCTGGGGGTGGGTGAGCCATTCCCGCCAGTATGTTATCATGACTGGCCAACTTTTCGGAGATTTTGTTAAATCTCGAATCCAAGTCCTCCGTAAAACGCTTTTATAAAGCTGATTGGCAAAGGCCTCTGCGTCGAAAGCAGGTTGGCGAGGAGGGCTTGATTTTGCAGCCCTCTTACTCGCGCCTTTGCTGGAGGAACCAGACTTGCTCCCGGAGGCTACAGGCCCTGAAGCCTTAGCCTTCGACGGGGGAAGGGCGATGCCTTCTTGGAAGTCGAGGACTTGTAGCCCTTTTCGCTTCCATGAAGTCTTCAACTTCAACTTGGGGATAGCAGACGGAGCTCTATCACCCAAGGAGGAAGACTTCACAAAACCTGCAAATGAAGAAATTGATGAAGCAGGGGAGTCAAATAAAGGGGGCCCGCCCCAACAACCTCACTTACCTCACCACTTACCACCTGGTCCTGCTCTGTTCATGGGTTCCAGATTGAGATCCATGGCGCTCGCCCTCCGAGACCTCAGCGTGAGGATATCCACTTGGGGTGGCTGGGTCTCATCCCGGATCTGCTGGATGATAGGGGTGGCAAGGTCTTCAGGCACTGCGGCCGCCACCCGTGCGCTCGGGTAGAGCAAGTCCTCAACCTGGCGCCGAGGACGTAGGGGCTTCCCGACGGAACGTTCCTACCAAACCCAGCCACCCAGGCCCGGAGGGATTCCAAGGCAGACTTCTTGGAAGCTTCATCCGCCTGTAAGAAAACCAACAATTAGCTAAGAACGAAAACCATTCCGGGAACCTCATAAACAATATACCACATATAATATGAGGAGCATAAGGCAGGAGTAATGTAAAGACTGTTACTTACCGACTCATCCTGGACAGTTGTGCAGAGAGCGAAGCAAACCTCACAACCATCAGGGTGCCAGACAACCAGGTCATCCAGTCGGACCGCACAACCAGCGTGGTCCGCAAACTACGTGACCGTAAGGTTGTTGGAGGGAGGCGGTGCACCCGGCTCCTCACAGCGAACAGTCTGTAAGTAGAACAGTACATGAACCTCCCACCTAAGCAAACTAAAGCTGACGAGGCCGGGAAACTCAACTGCAACCGAATACTCCGGCGGAGAAGAACTCCCTAATCATAAACTGGGCCAATAAGCTCTAAATTACATAGAGTGGAAGGTAAAGGTTTTCAGACCCGGAGTACTCCGGGAATGAAGGAAAGAGAGACCAGGAACCAACCCTAAGGGCTGCCAGTAAAATAACGGCGGAGCCCCCGGGTATAGGACCGGACTCACTTATATAACATATATAATGAATTAAGGAAAATATTCCTGTAGATAAACAGACTTATCTAAAACAAAACAAAAATAATAACAGTAATAAGTGATGGTAAGAACTCAAGAGGACGGAAGGATCCGCTCCTCTCAAAATGAACAACCTTCCGCCCTTACTTCCCCGCCGGAGAAACAAGACAGGTAAAATGCTCGTATGTTCATAACATAGGCTGAAGCAATATGTTACCGTATCAGCGTAACCCGACGGGGAGACTAATGGATAGGGACTCAACACGCTCGAGTAAACAAACCACCAACCCCAATACAGCGATGCTTAGGGACGATATGGGAGGGGGCGAATCTCTCAACCAATAGGAGAAGTCCCTGAACTCGGAGAAAACGCCATCTAGCGTCACCCCAACGAGTAGAGCAAGGCTGGGGAGAGGGAGGAGGGGGGGAGGAGGAGGAGTAGGCTACCAGGAAGGAACAGGAGACGGGGAGAAGCTCACCCGCTCAACTGCACCATACCTCCCAGACGATGAATCTTGGAAGGGTGGAATGACCGGAAGCAACACAACCCAAGCCCGACTCTACCTAGGCGAAGCCTAATATGGACCTAACTTAACATAGGCTAGGAAAAAAGGAGGGCAGAAGGGAGGAGGAAGCAACAGGGAGAGAAATTTTGTGCTGAGAACCAACCAGGATCGAGAATGGCGGGCAAGGGGGCGACTAGCCTAGAGGAAACACAACCCAAGAACTCGATTCCCCCAAAATGGAGGAAGAGGACTAAGGGGCTCACTCTGCCCACCGAAAAACGATCCCGGAGGAAACCGCAACAAAACTCCCTCAACCTGAACTCCCCACCCAGGGCAAGGGGATGGATGCAAACAGCCTACTCCACAAAATAACCATCACTTATAAAAACTAAAATGTGCTCAACAGAGAGCGTAGCCTACCCCGGGGAAGCGGTTAGATCTGAGGCTGCCGCCAGCACCCGAGGTAAACAAACAACAAAATAATAATAAAAATAAAACTAAAAGAGAGAGCACCATCTTCAAGCAAAATAATTAGCCTAGTAAGACCAAAAATAACAGGAACCCAACCTGGAGGGGGGGAACCTAGACGGGGCATCACTCTCACCAAGGCCCGTAGGCCAATGAAATAATTCATAAACAGGGGGAGCCACCATGAAGGAACCACCAGGAAGGGGACCAAGGGGCAAAATTTATCTATAACGACGAGGAGACAACTCCAACTGAAAAGAACAGAAGGAGCCTCGCCTGGTCGACATGGCTGGCAGGGGACGCTGTGGCGACATAATAAGATCTCAATATTTATGAAAATACGAGACCTTAACAGCCAAAAATCAGAACAAAACCCCACAAGAAGATGGTACTTAACTTGAAATGGTAAAGCTGCTCGACGCCATCTCAGAAAGCAGAAAAATCCAAAATAATGGAGACGAGCACACAAAAGAAACAGAGATTTCACGTGCTAGAAAATGGAATGAGGTAGGTGGCGCTGGTGTCGCCGTCCTGGCGGTGTTTGGTGGGGGCTGTAACGGCTCACCGCTCTGTTCGGGGTTTTGACAGGGAGAGATCTTTGAGTAGGTTTCCGTGGTAGTGGTATTCACTCACCCCTCCTTATACCGACGTCTTCCTAGAAGACGACGACTGGGGGTAGTAACCCAGCTTTCCTGAAAGCTCTTTTTCTCTGGTATATCTAGCAAGGTTATACCTAGAAATTGTGCTGTAATGGAATTTCACCGGCTGACACGGACTGACTCAGAAAATACTGTTTTAATTTTTGAACATGAACACCATTACCTAAATAGCAAACATGAAAATATAAAATTTACTTTAGAAGGGAGATGAATATTAAAGGTGCCATTTTTAGATACTTTCATTGACAAATCTGAGTTCATTCTCCGCTGACAAGAAACCTACTTTTCAGGGTTAGATTTGAGTTTTTTTCGATCATTGTCCAAATATTTTCAGATTAAATTCAATAAATACTTTATTCTACAGGGCTTAAAATTTATGCTCCAGTTTCACTTTGTTTCATGAAGAAATGGGATTCTTAGTAAGATTTTTTACAAATAATGGGTACTCAACGAATTTGGTCTATAAACATGTTGGGCTATTTCTGGATTATGTTTACAGTCCTAAAGTGCCAATTGTTACAGTTCTTAAACTAGTTTTTGTTTTCTGTAAAAGAAAATTATTGTGATGGCTTTGTCTGTCTGTCCACCTTTTTCTAAAATGTAAAATCTTAAAACTAAATTGGGCTAGAGGGCTGCAAATTGGTATGTTAAGGAGTTTCTTCAAAAAAAGACGAGGAAGGACTGTCAATGTTTGGATATTTAGCCAACAGCGGCAGTGGTTAAAGCTTCATGGGGCACGGCTCATACAGCATTATACTGAAACCACCGAAAGATAGATCGGTGGCCTTGATTATACACTGTAGCGGCTGTACAGAAAACTGTAATTGTGTTGAAGAAACTTAGGTGCATTTTTTTATATATTGTTTTTAATGCCAATTGCTTTACATTGGTAAATCATTTAAGCAACTGGAGAGGGAATTGAAATACTGTTTTAATGGGTTTTATCCACAGATTACTTTTAAATTCCTTTTTAGTAATGATTTTACTGTTGGGTATTTGAATAGTTCCATAAAGGCACTCAAACCAAGATACTGTCAGCAAGCGCAGACAAGTGATAGGAAAGGTTGAGACCTAAACATCTAACAGCAGTCTTCAATCCATGAACATGTTAAATGCAATCCAAGACTATAAGGGATTATAAAATTGGACTAGATTCTCAATGAACATTGATTTAAGGATTTTAGACTTGATATATATTCACAAACTTGAAGTACAGCTCAACCAAGATTAGTCTTCCTTTCCATTATCCATAATCTGTTCATTTTCTAGCTGTTCTTTATGTCTGTGAATTTTGATTTCTCTTCTTGAATTTTATTTTATTTTACTTAGTTTTAATAACTATTGTAATTTAATAACTATTGTAATTCACTAAATTAAATTAGTTTAAGCCGTTATGGTTTTTTCTGAGTAGTATGTTTTTTTATTGATGCATTATAGTTTATTAAAAACAAATGCTTTATTCTCAAGTGTGAATTTCTTTTGAGTTGTAGGTCAAGTCTCTGTCATATGACCATTGTAATGGTTCATGTGGGCTCGAGTGAGACTACTTAGCACCAGAGTCAGATCCCAAGTAGGAGGTTTAAGTTCTCCAGGAGAACAAGACTGCTCAAAGCTTTTGAGTGGCATTGATATTTCCCATGAAGACAGGTCTACATCTTTTAGGCACAGGAACCAAACCCAAAGCAGCCCTGTAAATTTTGATGGCAGAGACAGAAAGACTTTTCTCCCTCCAGAGAAAAACCAGGAAATCTGCTATTTGCTGAATAGAAGCTCCAACTGGAGAGAGACCCCTTCGTCGACACCAATCACAGTAGATGGCCAATTTTCTGTGGTACACAGCTGAGGATGATCTTCCGAGATAGCCGGACATCTCTGTCACTGCTCTGCGAGAAAAGCCTGTTGCTTGCAGGAGGTACTGGATAGTCTCCAGCCAAGAAGAGATAGGGACCTTACTGACTGGTGATATCTCTCAACGTGAGGCTGGCAGAGGAGTTGTGCCATGGAGGGATCTCTCTGGGAATTGCTCACATCAGGGCTAGTAGATAAGGGAACCACTCTCCGTGAGGCCACCAGGGAACTACAAGGGTCATCCTGAAATTCCAGGAAATCATTGCCCTGTTCAAGACCTGATGGATCAGGCAAAAGGGAGGGAAGGCATAAACTTCCAGGTTGTCCCAAGGGTGTTGTAGAGGTGTCGTCCACCACAACGAAGGGTCTGGGACAACTGAACAGAAGACCTCTAGTTTCCTGTTGAACCTTGTTGCGAACAGATCTATCATTGGTCTTCCCCAAAGGAGGAAGAGCCTGTCAGCTATCTCTTAATGTAAGGACCACTCTGTCCCCAGGACCTGACCCTGGCAACTCAAGTTTGTCGGCCACCACATTCCTCTTGCCTGGGATATACCTGGCTGTCAGGTCTACTGATTGGTCTATCACCCATTGGTGAAGGAGTACTGTCATGGAGTGAAGTTGGCGACATGTTTGAAGGTGTCAGTGAGATGGATCATTCCATGTCTATGGTCCTGTGGTTCCAGTGACAGTATGACATCTATGTTGCCTCTATAAAGACTAGACTTTCTGCCCAATGTCAACAACTCGTTTGTTAGCTTTGAGTTGGCCGAGAAAGTGTCCAAATTGTCATTTCTCTGACTAGTGAGATGATCAAATAACTGTACTCAGCAACTTCCTGGTGGACATCAGTATGTTTGGGACCAGATCTTTTGAAGGCCAGGGGCATCAGTCTGTCTATGGCATTCAGGAAGAACCTGTTGGGCAAGTACTAGGATGGAATGTAATTGTTCAGATCACATTCATCTCCATTTTATTTGAGAGGTTGCTCATAGGTCCTTGGACTCCTTTTCCTTGGATCCTGTGGTGAATGCTCAATAAGTCATATAGTTAACCCCAGCTCTTGAGGGACAGGATGCAACTTGCCCAAGGTGTGCGGCTGCAAGGAGAAGGTGTGTGTGGGATTGGCCTCCTCCCTTTGTCCTGTCTTCCTTCCTCTTCCAGTGGGCAGAGGAGCAATGAACGAGCCGTCACGTGCTAGACAGGCGTGCTTGCAGGTGATTTAGATGACTGAGTATCCTATCTATAATCTAGCTACATTTGGATTAGTAGATGCAAAACCTTCCTTCTCTCTAGCAAGGGGAGAGAGGGACTGATTATGAGCAAACCAGTTGGTTACTCTTGGCTTTATAGTTTCCAGCACTATGGATTCTCCAAACCTTTTTGAATCAAGGATATTACATTCCTTTTGGGATTCGAAATGCCCAGAAGTCTGACGATTGAACATCACTCTTGTTCTGAGGTCTTTACATTAAAGGCCCACCTCTTTCCACCCCTCATTCTCTTACCTGGGCCAAAAAAACTGGGTTACTGAATTGAACTGACTCTGATGGGTGGTGCAACTTGTTCCTACCATCGGTAGGCTTTTTATCATAACCACCTTTTGGCCCAGGAATGTTAGGAAAATACAAATTAATTTGTAAAATTTGTCATTTGTTCCTTACTTGTATACAAACCTTTGGTCTTTAAATATGGGACTTTTGGTTACTTCTAGTGGGAGGATTCTGAGCAAATCTCTGAACTGATAGGTAGTTCATCACCTTGGGCTTCTCTTCCTGGTCATGTAAGAGCATAGGAAGGAGACCCATGCCTTCTGATCTGTTGAACATATGTGATGTTCAACTGCCAGACTTCTGAGCCTTTCATAATTAATGGGATGGAGCATCATTGATTCAAAGAAAGTCTGGGATGAACCCATATTGTCAGAGATAATATGGGTTTATTCATTGTCAGTCCCTCTCTCCCCTTGCTAGAGAGAAGGTAAGACTGGCATCTATTATCCAAACTGAGCTAGATTATAGATAGGATACTCAGTCATCTAGAACACCTGCATGCATGCCCATTCAGTATGTGACGGCTTGCTAATTGTCCCTCTCCCCACTGGGAGAGGAAGGGTATAAACCTTCGGCGAGATGCCACCTATCCTTCAAGGGGAGCTGGGTGAACTACTGTACAGTACATGACTGCTGAGGAGCCACCACAGAACCCAAGGAAAAAATGTCCAAGGATCTATGGGCAACGTCCCAAAGGTAAAATGGAGGAAAATGTGGTCTGTCATGACCACATTCCAGTCCTTAATACCTGTCTGACAGGCTCTTCCTGAAAGCTAGGGCAGACCAATACCCTGACCTTGCGAAATTTCGCCTGGAACATACTGTGTCCACCACTTCAGCTGTGGAGTACGCCCATTTGATCATCACATGAAGTCAAATGAAATGATGCACTTGGATGCCGCTTCTTGGCTGAGCCAGAACTAACAAGGAATCGTCAGCATTCAGAATTGAAGATCAAGTCCTTTAGGTGGTAATGCAGACGGCCTGCAGTCACTTCATAGCCACCAGGGTCCTTAGATTCAGAATGATCATACCCTGTTGAACACCCAGCAAATCAGAAAGGATGCTATGCCTTTTCGTCTGACATAGTTTTTGTTCAATTTTGTCCACGTCTTTTGGTCTTGCATCTTTTTGTCGGTTTTTTTTCTGTCCAGCGACATTTTGTCCAATTTATTATGATCACTAGTAAATAAACTCTATAAAAAAAGGGGAATATAAAAGAGCAAAAAATCTTTTAGAATTTTATTGATAAGATACAAGTAAAATACAGTGATAAAATGTATTAAAAAAAGCACTTAAGAAAAATAATAAGATGTAACTAATGATTTATTATGATCACCAGTAAATAAATTATAAAAAAAGGGGAATATCAAGATCAACTAATCACTGAGAATTTTATTGATAGGATACAAGTAAAATACAGTGGAAAATTATTTTTAAAAAGTCATTTAAGAAAAGTAATATATAAGATATAACTAATGATTTATTATGATCACTTAAAATTGATCCAAATTATATGCCACATTCCATACACCTATCGAATGTAAGTGGTTCTTCCTTCATCTAGCACCACGAATTCTCACACTGCCTATGCACGTCAAGTTGAAGCAATGAATTCAGCAGGTATTTCTTCATCATCTTTTAAATCTTCATAAGCCTCTTCAACATCTTCAACAGGGAGTAAGGCTAATGCTAAAAAACACTGAATTTTAAGACTGAATTAAGAACTCAGTCTGTATGTATTTTTCTTTGAGCCCTAAATCTGTAATTTTTTGAAACACTGATTGGCTCAAATGAAACAAATATGCCACAACAGATGAATTAGGGAATGATAAATTAACTTCCTTGTGCACTGAAACCTCAAAATCTGCCATGATATCAAGCGGATCTGCATTAGGCTGCATAATTTTCAATTGCTCAAAAAATAATTCATATGTCTGCTTTGTTTTATTCGGCAGTAATGCAGACACCCATGGAAAGCTGTTACCTTTAACTTGTACAAGAATGCAAAACAGTTGAAACCACTGTTCTGGCACAATTTTGAAAGTTCCATCACATGACCAATGACAATAGGATGCCATATCCTGAAGAGCACTTTCTGATGCAAATACTAGTACAGTAAGCGCTGTTGATCCTCGACAATATTCGTCAGGTATTTCAAAACCATGTCTAGCCACTGCATTAGCTGAAATCCACAATTTTTTTGTCGGCATCTCTGAATAGTTCTTGAGAGTATGGGCAACCTATGAAGTTGAGAGCAAGTATTTTCTGTTAGTTGCGTAAACTTGGCTGCTGTTATGCTACGCAAACTTGCTGCTATGTTTTCCACTGCTTCATGCTTTATTTCAGCAAATGCCTTTCTAGCATTTAACGAATCTACATCAGCTGGATGAAGGTGCTCACTAGAAAAATAAATAATTTTCGGCTCATTGTTTTCCATTACCATGTGATTTCGCACTGAACGCAGCCTTCTTTTCTCACATCTCCAATATTCTTTTCCTAGTTTTACTGTATATTGCTTGAATGAAAATCATAGGTGTAATTACTTTCATCAACTACTTTTCTTTTGTTCTTGGTCGACACAATGAACTTTGCCATTTCAGGATGGGCAAATTCAGAAAGTTTACATTACGCTTTAGCAATTTCTGTATGCAGTACCAAACTTGAGAGAGAATGAGTACAGTATACTGTACTACTTTATCATAAGCTTTTAACAATACAATAACAACTTGTAAAAGAGAAGAAAAGAGAAGGGTAATAACAATCCTTTAATGACCGCTCAAAAGGAAGAGAACAGCAATAAGATTCCTTTCATGAGGCTCTTTATAGTGTTTTCTAAGGAGTTTGTTTACAATTGGACAAAAGTCAGACAAAAATCACCTGACAAAAAGACGCAAGACCAAAAGACATGGACAACATGATGTCGGACGAAAAGTCGACACGATCAGACAGAACGGCAGGAAGGCATAGCCTCAAGACTTGTACCATGGATGCGAAGACATCTCATAGATGCCAACAGCATCTGGTATTCCCAGTCAGTCACCCATCCAAGTACTGACCAGACCCTACGTTGCTTAACTCGCTGATCGGACAAGAAGCAGTGCTTTCAACATGGTATGGCTATTGGCCATTCTTTATGCCAAAGGTCCGAAAGACAAAGCCAAACAGTTAAGAGCTTCTCCTGATTGTCCAGATTGAAGGTCTAATAATCCTTCGGAATGTAGAGGTGCCAGATCAACTACCTAACACTGAACCTAGAGACCCCTGAAATTGTCTGTCATTACATCTGTCTTGCCTGGAATGTTTCTGACCACTGTGCTGAGTTTGCTACTGTCCTTGAACACCTGCACCATCAATATTGTTCAAGGAGATGAAAGGACACTAGCCCCATTTTTACTGCCCATGGAAGTATCGTGGTACTGTTGCTTATCAACACCATGGAGTACCTATCCTCAGATCCTGAGGCTTTTGAAGAGGTAAGAAGTTCCAGGATATTTAAGTGCAGGTGACTGCCGTTCTGGTCGATGCTTTGAGGCACGAAGTTTCAGGAGAGGGAGCATGTAATGACACTCCAAAGGAGATACCTGTCATCTATCTTTCCCCTGAGAGCTCTTGTCGGGAAGGAACAGGGAGCCCCTTGTCGAAAACCAAGACCCCTCAATCTGCATTGAAGGGAATGAAGGAGAAACAGCCCATGAAGAACTGGCCTCCCGGTGGTGATCAGTGACCAAGTATGGCTTGCACTGAGTCTTTCTTGGTTGCCCCTGTTGAGACCAGGACAACCTTGCTGCTGTATGTTAGCCTTGCAGATATTTATTCTTGCTTGGGTGAGAGTTCAGACTTCTCAAGTACATGCAACTCTCAGGCTGTGACCAAATCTGAGAAGTGGATCCTGTCTTAGAGACATACCCTGAACGAGGTTGCCTAGTCAAAGCCAAGGTGAGAAGTCATTTACTTTGGGAGAGGTCAGAAGCTGGGAGAGGTCAGAAGCTCACAACAGAGATGGGCATGGAGCCTTCTGCTCTGAAGGGGTATGAAATCTCCATGGGATATGAAGTGGAGAGACTTGTTAGGATTGAAGGAAGGGTGAGTATTGGAAATACTCTGTTTTCAAACCAACAGGTTCAAATCAAGTTGGACTCCTGATGGTTGCGAAAGTACAGAGTGTGTCATTTCTGGTTTGAACCTAGTCTGTTGAAATGGGTCGGGAAGAAAGATCTGTGACTGGTTTCCAATTACCCATCACTTTATCTTTGTATTTTGAGAGTAGTGGTAGGAACTCGAAGGGAAGTTGATATCCTACAGAAGGACATCTAAAACCAGGTTTCAGACACTGTAATATGATGCTTAAGGCTATGGGCACTCCTCCACCAGTGGCTGATGGGGAGGAAAGCTGTCTTAGCATCTCATACCTTCCTCTTACCTTTTACTTCCCGGGAAGGGAAGAGGGTGAAAGGGACACCTTCAATTACTTCTGTGATCCCAAAGGGACCAAGTACTTCATTGACCTCTTTGAATCTATTGCAAAACTTGGTTGTAATCCTTCAGGACCAGTCAACACAGGTCAAAACAGAGTAAAAACCTGACCCCTGCAAATAGAATAAAAAGGATGTCTAGAAGATCTTCAACTGTTTACTCTTTCTTTCTGAAGAATATGCAATGAGAGGCATTTCTGATTTCTGGTGAAGGAGAGAAAGAACAAGAAGGAATGGCAGCATCCACTGACGCCACTGGAGGCACAAAGCCTTCCCATGACAGAACAGCCGATTTCTTCTTGCATCTTCTTTTTCTACCAAAACGCCCATTGCTCCAGAGACCAATCACAACTCTCTTAACAGGGGTTACACATATTGCAATCATTTGATCCGGCTCTGCTACAATTTGAATGAGGATCAGTACCAAGAAAAGCTAGATAACGAAAAAAGACATTTCTTCTGAGGTCTAGCCTTCTTAGATGATTCATTGGTTTGCATCTCGAATGCAAATACACACAAAACACACACATCTTCACAAATGTATGACAAAAACACAGAATAGGACCAGAATGCCAAGGCAAAGAATGAATCAGAAGTGTGTCAAAAACCGGCTTCTAAGCTAGAAAGGGCACTGGTGCGTCACAGTTATGTGAAGGGGAAAGAGATCAGGCGCTGCCTACTCTCTCCCCATTGGCTAATGCACTCTCCACCGACCTTATTCTATTTGTAAACCAGATTCAGCTTATCACTTTGAGATTTTCCCCATACATAAAGACCAAAGGTTTGTTTTGGTGTAAGAACAACTTCAAGTTATACTAACTACAGTAATGAACATCTAAATAGGAGAGATCAGATATTAACTGTAATAGTACAGGCAGTCCCCAGTTATCGGATAGGGTCCCCTTCTAAGAATGTGATTAACTGAAAAATTGGCGAAATCGAATTTTTCTGCAATTTTCGACTTTATCGGTGCCAAAAGCATTGATTTTTTATTATCAGCACCTTGTTTCAAGTATGTATCGGCGCCATTACCTAATTGATTGGCGCCGTTAAGCAAGAAATCGATGACTTATTGAAACAGAAAAAGCCTGCAAATTAGCCAGTTTTTTCGCTGGACAAGCACCGTGAAACCGGATCACCACTAACTTAACCGCCATCAACCAGGGACTGCCTGTAATGACTGTTTTCACCTAAAAAATATAGCCTTCAAAAAGCAGTTCCTGTTTGTGGATACATGAAAAGTTCTTTAACATAACGATATACTGTAATCACAATTCTCTACAGGCAGTCTCTGGTTAACGGCAATCCGGTTTTACGGGGCTTGTCCAGCGATGAAAATTGGCAATTTTCGGCACCGAAAGTCGCCGATTTTCGCTTATCAGAGCCGATAATTGGGTATTGGTGCTGATACATACCTAACAGAGGCGCCGATAATCAAAAATAAGTGCTATTTCAGCAAATCATAAGCCCCAATATTAGCCACAAAAGTGCGAAAATCACCGATTTTCAGTTAGCAGCAGTTTTTGGTTATCATCACACCCTTAGAACGGAACCTCCGCCGATAACCGATTAGTCTCTTTAACCCTTAAACGCCTACTGGATGTATCATACGTCGACTAAAATTGTCTGTTGGGTGCCAAGTGGACGTAGTTCTACGTTGACTACAAAAATTTCAACCTTTGGTCAACTTTGGGAGATCTCTAATGGTCGAAAAATGCAATTGTAAGCTAAAAAACTCTTACATTCTAGTAATATTCAATCATGTACCTTCATTTTACAACAAATTGGAAGTCTCTAGCACAATATTTCGATTTATGGTGAATTTTAAAAAAACTTTTTTTTACGCCCGTAGCAACTCAACCAAAAATTTCAGAAATTCTTTCCTCATTTGTCGTAATTTTTGCACTGTTCTATATTAGCCATTACATAAAGTTTTATATATGAAAATGTGCGCAATTCATGTAAACTACAGCAAATACAACCCATGGTTGTAGCTTTTGATCAGTTTGGAAATATTTTCATATAAACCACAATAACTGCCAGTTTCAACCTTCGGTCAACTTTGACTCGACCGAAATGGTAAAAAAACGCAATTGTAAAAAACTCTTACATTCTAGTAATATTCAATCATTTACTTTCATTTTGCAACCAATTGGAAGTCTCTAGCACAATATTTTGATTTATGGTGAATTTTTGAAAAACATTTTCATGATGTCCAGAAATTCTTTCCCCGTTGTCGTAATTTTTGCACCATTTTATATTAGTTGATTTACAAAAGTTTTATATATGGAAATGTGTGCAATTTCATGTAGAATACAACAGAAAATAACTCATGGTTGTAGCTTTTATCAGTTTTGAAATATTTTCATATAAATCACGATAACTGCCAAAAAGTTTCAACCTTCGGTCAACTTTAACTCGACCGAAATGGTCAAAACGTAATTATAAGCTAAAACTCTTACATTCTAGTAATATTCAATCATTTTACCTTCATTTTGCAACAAACTGGAAGTCAGTAGCACAATATTTCGATTTATGGTGAATTTCTGAAAAAACTTTCCTTTTTCGCTTACTTTTCATACAACTCAGCCAAACATCTCAGAAATTCTTTCAATGACATGTTGTAATGTTTGCATCGTTTTATTTAGTCGTTACATAAACTTTTATATATGAAAATGTTTTTCATTAGAATACAACATAGAAAATAGCTCATGGTTTAGCTTTTATCAGTTTTGAAATATTTTCACATAAATCACGATAACTGCTAAAAACATTTTTCCTCTTAGTCAGAGGCTCAAGCACCTTCCTAACTCGACCAAATGGTAAAAACGCAATTGTAAGCTAAAACTCTTAAATTCTAGTAATATTCAATCGTTTACCTTCATTTTGCAATAAACTGGAAGTCTCTGGTTACAATATTTCGATTTATAGTGAATTTTAAAAAAAATTTTCACTTACGATAACCAAAACTCAGCAACATCTCAGAAATTTTTGGCGTTGTCGTAATATTTGCACAGTTTTATATTAGTCGTTACATAAAGTTTTATATATGAAAATGCTGCAATTTCATGACAATACAACAGAAAATAACTGGAGATCAGTTTTAAAATATTTTCATATAAATCATCGATAAATAGAAAAATTCGACTTTCGGTCAATTTTAACTGAGGCCGCTGATGGTCGAAAACTGCAATTGTAGCTAAAACACTTACAGTCTAGTAATTTTCAATCAATTAGCTTCATTTTTCAACAAATCTAGTAATTTTCAATCAATTAGCTTCATTTTTCAACAGACAAAGTCTCTAGCACAATATTTCATTTATGGTGAATTTTTAAAAACATTTTTTCAAGGTCACTGTTACGAATTCATGCATCATTTTGTGATAATATTTTCTCTGTGTTGCTTTGATCGTTTTACAATTTGTTATATACCAAAATCATTGCAATTTAGTGTACAATACAAAGAAAAACAAAATAACCCGTTAGCTTTAACCCCAGGAATTTGCTCACAGCGATTTGTATAAAATTATATATGAACAATTTTTTTATGATGTCATTGGATTTCAATATTTATATATGATTATATTTTTTCCATTTCTGATGGTTGCATACTAAACTTCAGGCAATGCCTTTAAAAATGAGCCAAAATGAACTCTTAATCTTAAAACTAAGCTCAATAATGTTTGATTTTTTGAAAAACTTTTATAGCTCAAAGCTTAACTCACCGAACGCCGACCACATACCAGGGAGACGTTTTTGTAAATAGAGGCTCGGTGTTTAAGGGTTAATGGTATACAAAATTAATTCGCAAAGAAGTTAGGTTTAATGAACAAGGCAGCCAAACTGGCAGTGCAAAATACTCACGGGATAGGGTCCCAAATATCCTGAACTTCACTGGCTACCTGTTAAGACAAGAATATTTCAGCCCTCTTACAGAAATATACAGTGAAAGCATAATTATATGTGGGATGTGGCTTAGTAAACTGGTGTCACAACATCTAGATTATTGTGTAGAACAGGAGTAACTTTGTACAAGATCCACAATAATATATCAGTGGTAGAATATGAGACTTTATAAAAATGTACAAAAAGCTCTCAAACCCTATCCTGGGTTTGAAGATGAACCAGGATAGGATTCAAAAGCTTTTTATACATTTTTATAAAGTCTCACATTCTACCACTGATATATTATTGTGGACCTTGTACGAACAAATCTAGGTTATTGACACCTTTGTATGTGGAAACATGAACAAATATAGATTAAGAGGCCCAACAAAAGACTAGAAGATAGTCCTCCATTATACAGCACAAGGGCTTCAACAAATTGCCAAAAGAACTGAAATGCAAAAACAAAAGACATTTAGAAGAAACTACAGATATAGTATATTGAAAAAAATTTTGACAGAGAACATATTACAGTAAACTGTACTGGTATTTAAGAAAGTTGCACTGACAGTTTACTGGGTTCCACTAAGAAAGAGAGAGAGAGAGAGAGAGAGAGATGATGCAGATACTCTGAATACAAGTCTTGCATTTTCTTTTAATAGTTATCCGAATTCCAAATTAGGCTAAGAAAGGGATTTTGACAGAGGAAAAATCTATTTCTGAGGAAGGTCCCGTGTCACCCGGTGAAATTCCATTACAGCACGAATTTCTAGGTATAACAATGCTAGATATACCAGAGAAAAAGAGCTTTCAGGAAAGCTGGGGTTACTACCCCCAGTCGAGCGTCTTCTAGGAAGACGTCGGTATAATGAAGGGTGAGTGAAATACCACTACCACGGAAATATACTCGAAAGATCTCTCCTTATCAAAACCCCCATAAAAGAGCGGTGAGCCGTTACAGCTCCCACACTCAACACCCGCCAGGACGGCGACACCAGCGCCACCTACTTCATTCCATGCTAGCACTAACCCCAGACTTGGCATGTGCAAGTAGGGGGGGGGAGTACTAGGTCAGTCAGGGAGGGTCACCGGGTGACACGGGACCTTCCTCAGAAATAGATTTTTCCTCTGTCAAAATCCCTTTTCTGAGTCCAGTCCCGTGTCAGCCGGTGAAATAGTGATAGAGAATCATGCCAAGACTGCTACTACTGGGAAAAAAGGGGGTAATCTGAAGAAAAAGGCAAAATTGTAACGAAAATTAATTTTAATCAAGCAATCTCTTTCATGAAGCAAGAATACTTAAAAGTAAGGTAACTTAAGTCTAAGGCACATCAAAAAACTTAGCACTATAAAACAATGGGAGGTCCCCGGTATGATGGGGAAAAGACCTCAAAAATCTTAAAATTACTTAAAGGTAGTGAAACATGAAATGTGCACAGAACAAGCAAATAAAACCTTAATACTATACAGGTAAACTTAGGCTAAACACGTAAGAGACAAGACTAATGAAAATTAACACATACAAATATCTGGGGTAATGGAGCCAAATAAAAACTGTCCAGTACCCCAAAAGAAAAACAATTATGGCTAGTCAGATTACACTTTTCCATCAAAAGATACAAGATACATCAATATGAAGAGCTAGGCAGTGAGGCATAAACAACCAGGAGAATAAGCAGAGAAGTAAATGAGGCAGGCGGGCGGGGGAAAAAGGAAAGGATAAGGATATGATTATTTAAGGTGGGGAGATGACACTTCCCACTGCTATTGTAGAATATTTCAGGCTTCGAGCGATTTTTTAAATAGTGGCGTTTAAACACTAGAGGTGATTTCCAACCCGTGTATTTTGATAACTCTGAAAAGTCCATATTATGAAAATAATTAATAGAAGTAGCAACTGCTCGAATATCATGAACTTTAGGAACTGAGTCTGGGTTGGCTTGTTTAATGAAATACAGAATTTGTTGTCTTATAGCCATTCAGAGAAAGAGTACCACCTTTCTCCCTGATAAAAAGAGGACCCGACTTACTCTGTGGAGTTCTTAAGAGGTAAGATTTAAGTGTATAAACTGGACATAAAAATTGATCTTGAGGAAGGGGCACCACCTTCCAAGGAGACCACCTGTCCTGTGGGTCTTCGTTCTTAGCTAAAAATCTAGGGTCAGGGGAAAGGAGGACCTCTCCAGATGGGAGGAAGTTAACAAAACTATCACCTCTAGTGAGAGCCGACAGCTCTGAGATTCTAGCACCTGAAGCCAAGCTAATCAAAAATAAAGTCTTCCTTAACAGATCCTGATAAGAGCAATGGAAGTTATCCAACTCTGATGCTAACTTAAGGACATCATTGAGAAACCAAGTAACCGAATGTGGGCGTGATACTGGTCTCAGACGAGCGCATGCTCTGGGGATGGATGAAAAATAGAATCTGTAAGGTCGATTTTAAAGCCGAAAGAAAGAAATACTTTCTTCAATGCCGACTTGACTGTGGTAATAGTGGCCGGAGCCAGGCCTTTCTCAAACAGTGACCTAAAGAAGGAAACTCCTAAATTAGTCGTCATGATTTTGGCTTCAGATGCTTTCAGGAAGGAGGCTAACTTTTTGACTGCTGAGTCATACTGTCTAAGAGTAGAATCTCTTTTATCTGATTCTAAAAACAGAGTGTTGACAGGGTCAATGTTTGCTCCTTTTTGAGCTGCGAACTTTATAAAGTCCATAAAACTAGGGCATTCTGAATTCTTGAGGAAGCTGACACAGTCTTGGTTTGTACTGTCTGGGTCAGAATGGGCTTGGGAATCCAAGACTCCAGAATCCCAGTTCCTGAAGGAGAGGGAACCAATTGCTCTTCGGCCAGTAGGGGCTACTAGGCTGGTTGACCTTTGAATGTCCTGAGTTTGTGTAAAACTTTCAGCAGTAAATTTATTGGAGGGAACAGATAAATCTTCTCCCAATTGTTCCAATCTACTGTCATTGCGTCTGTGGCGAACGCCTGAGGGTCCAGGTTGGGGCCCACGTAACAGGGGAGCTTGAAGTTGCTCTCCGTTGCGAACAGATCCACTTGGAGGCCCGGAACCCGGTGGCAAATCCATTTGAAAGATTCCGCATCCAGGGACCATTCCGTCTCCAACGGGTAGTCCTGGACAGGGAATCCGCCACCACGTTCGGACTCCTGCTAGGTGGGTGGCTGACAGGTGCCAACCGTGCTTGTTCGCCAGGGAGAAGATAGCTACCATTACTTGGTTTACTCGACCTGATTTGGAGCCGCCCCTGTTGATGCAATGAACTACCACTGCGCTGTCTAACACCAACCTGATATGAATCCGGTTGGGAGGGCGGATTTTCTTCAGAGTCAGAAAGACCGCCATAGCTTCCAGGGTGTTTATATGGAACTGCTGAAACATTGTGGACCATGTTCCTTGTACTTTTTGTTTTGGTGAATATCCCCCAGCCGCTTAGAGAAGCGTCTGTGTGGATAACTAGTGCCGGAGGGGGAAATTGAAGTGGAACTGTTTTGGACAGGCCCTTGACTGTGGTCCAAGGCCGCAGTCTTGTCTTTAAGATTCGAGGATAGAGGAGACCTTGTCCCTGAGCTTGGCATTTGCTCGACTCCGCCACACTCTGTTTATGTCTTTTAATTTGGCTTTCAAGAGCAGGTCTGTCACTGAGGCAAATTGAAGAGACCCGAGGACCCTTTCTTGAGACCGACGGGATGCTGATGGATTTTTGAGAAACCTCTTGGTGAGAGATGCTATCTCTTTCCTCTTGGGAGGCGGAGAGATAACGTGTGGGAGGACAGATCCCACTGGAGACCCAACCACTGAAACCGGGACTCCGGAGTCAGGCGGGACTTCTCCCTGTTCAGCTGAAAACCCAGTGACTCTAGGAAATTGATGACTATGGATGTGGCTTCCTGACACTCCGGAACAGTTGGTGCCCATATTATCCAATCGTCCAGGTACGCTGCTAGGGAAATTCCTTGGGACCGGAGCTGCTGTACTACCGTGTCCGCCAGCTTGGTGAATATCCTGGGTGCAATGTTCAGACCGAAGGGCATGACCCTGAAGGAGTAGGCTTGATTCCCGAGTCTGAAACCGAGGAACTGAGAGAAGTTCCGCGCAACTGGGACGTGATAATAAGCGTCTGAAAGATCGATAGAGGTGGTGACGGCCCCACGCCGAAGTAGAGTCCGGACCTGAGCTACCGTAAGCATGCGAAACTTGTCGCATTTTATGTAGAGATTTAGACGCCGACAGATCCAGGATCACTCTTTGCTGATCGGAATCTTTTTGGGAACAGTGAATAGCCTGCCTTGAAACTTTAGGTGCCTTGCTTTCTTTATTGCTCGTTTGTTGAGCAATTCTGTCACATAATCCTGTAGGATTGATGTGGGTGGCTGGTAAAATCTGGTTAGAGGGGGAGGGTCCTTGATCCAGCTCCATCCCAGTCCCTTGGACACAATGCTGTGTGCCCAAGGGCTGAAGGTCCATTGGTCCCTGAACCAATACAGGCGACCGCCTACCTGCGTTCTCTCAGTGGGAGGGAGCGGGTTTATTCCCTCTACCACGTCCAGGTCTTCCCCTTGGGGTGGTGTTAGACTTTCCTCTGTGGGGACCTTGCCCCTTCCTCCCCTTGCAACCCTATTGAGGCCGTGAAAAAACCACGGCCCTCATATGTAGGGTTGTATGCTGGTGAGGACACATAGAGGGCGCAGCTGGTTGGACCAACACATACTGTTGGGGTTGGGCCTTAGAGGTAGATGGCTGGGCCACTGCCGAGACCGGGACGGCTTGGACTACCGCCTGATGGGGGGCCTCTTATGCCTCCTGAACCTTTTTCCTCCTCTCGTCTGGGGGCCGGCCGATTCTGGGGTCTTGCGCTTATAAGTGGGAATGCCCCAGCGAGAGCGAAGACTCTGATTGGCCCGTGTAGCCTCAGACATAACGGATGTAACCTCGTCTTCAGGGAAGAGGTTAGGTCCCCAGATCGAGCTTTTAACGAGCTTGTTAGGCTCGTGGCGGATAGTAGCGTCAGCAAAGATGAATTTCCTACACTCCAGTCTGGCCATGATGAACTCATGCAAGTCCAACTGGAAGCTCGCCAGGAAAGACTTAGCTAGAACCTGGAAAAAGGGTTCGTCCGAGCCGGGAGACGGCAGTAGCCTCAGTAAAGACAGCCGGAGCTCAAGGACCGGGCTAACTTAGTCCGGGCCTCAAACTCCGCCTTCAATAAAGACTCCGGCAGCTTAGGAGCTGTTCACTAAACTGCGTGGAAGCGCAGAAGGGGTCCAGCTTCCCGACAGTGAAAGTGGACGGGCGTCCACCCAGAACTCATTACTTCCTGGGAATACCAGGAAGTAGGGTCTGTTTCCCTAATTGTGGTAAGGGGTTACCATCGAAGCATGCTCGGGCCGTGGCCAGAGCAACTTTGTCCATGCAAGGAGTGGGAAGGTCTTCTCCCAGGGTGAACATCGTAAAATTGCCCTTGAAGGGGGTCAATTTTGTGTTTACTGCCTGCCACTCCGTCAGAGTGCGCAGGAGAGCCGACTGAGCCTGGTCCCTAGGGATGATGACAGTCTCCTAGGAACCTTGTCTGATCGAATCCAGGCTTCTTCTGTGAGCCTCACGAAGCCTGGATAAGGGGGCAAGAGATCGGGGGAAGAACTCCAATTCCTCCAACCGTCTCGTGCCCAGACCGTCAAATGTAAGTTTGCCATCATGTTGGATGGCCCGGTCTGCGAAGCGCCAAGGGTTTACCGACATCAAACGGCGGAGGTCCGCAGTGTCGGGGATAGAATACTGTGGTTCTGCTTTAGGTTGGCGAGCCAAACCTGCCAGTATGTTGTCATAACTGGCAAACTTATCAGAGATTTTCTCAAATCTAGAATCTAGGTCCTCCGTAAACTTTTTGTAAAGTTCAGTGGCAAGGGCTTGTGCGTCAAAAGAGGCTGGCGAGGAGGGCTTGGTTTTGCAGCCCTCTTACTCGCGCCCTTTGCCGGAGGAACTAGATTTGCTCCCGGAGGCTACCGGTCCTGAAACCTTAGCCTTCGACGGGGAAGGGCGATGCCTTCTTGGAAGTCGAGGACTTGTAGCCCTTCGCCTTCCATGAAGTCTTCAACTTGGGGATAGCAGACGGAGCTCTATCACCCAAGGAGGAAGACTTCACAAAACCTGCAAAAGAAGATACTGATGAAGCAGGGGAGTCAAACAAAGGGGGCCCGCCCAACATCCTCACTTACCTCACCACTTACCACCTGGTCCTGCTCCGTATTCATTGGTTCCAGGTCGAGATTTAAGGCGGCAACATCCTCCGAGACCTCAGCGTATATGATATCCACTTGAGGTGGCTGGGTCGCATCCCGGATTTGCTGGATGATTGGGGTGGCAAGTTCTTCAGGCACTGCAGCCGCCACCCGTGCGCCGGGTAAAGCAAGTCCTCAACCTGGCGCCGAGGACGTAGGGCTTCCCCGGACGGAACATTCCTGCCGAACCCAGCCACCCAGGCCCGGAGGGATTCCAAGGCAGACTTCTTGGAAGCTTCATCCGCCTGCAAGGAAACCAGCAGTTAGCTAGGAATGCAAAAAGACAGACCGGGAATATAAACAATATACATATATGAGGAGCATGGGCCGGGGAAAGAAGACTGTCACTTACCGACTCATCCTGGATGGTTGAACAGAGAGCAAAAGCAAACCTCACAACCATCGGGGTGCCAAACAACCAGGTCATCCAGCCGGACCGCACAACCAGCGTGGGTCCGGCATACTACGTGCCCGTGGGGTTGTTGAAGGGAGGCGGTACACCCCGCTCCTCACAGCGAACAGTCTGTAAATATAAAAGTACATGAACCTCCCACACTCTAAGCAAAATAAAGCTGGCAAGGCCGGGAAACTCAACTACAACCGGAATACTCCGGCAGAGAAGAACTCCTTATTATAAACTGGGCCAATAAGCTTTAAATGCACAGAGTGGAAGGTTAGGGGTCAGACCCGGAGGACTCGGGAATGAAGGAACGAGAAACCAGGAACCAACCATAAGGGCTGCCAGAAAATAACGGCGGAGCCCCCGGTGTGGGACCGGACTCACGTATAATGGATAAACAAAATTATCTAAGATTAAAAACAAAATAATAATAAACAAAATAACAAGTGATGGTAACCTCCCGGAGACCGGAGGGGTTCGCTATGCTACGTGATGAAGAAACCTCCACACCTACCTCCCCGCCGGAGAAACAAAACAGGTAAAGTGTTCTATGTTCATAACATACGGCGGGTCATACATTTCACCCTAACTCGAGCTCGATGGGGAGATGAGAGGTATGAGAAAGTGAGTTCGAACACGTCCGAGCAAACAAACCACCCACCCCACCACAGCGAAGCTGGGGACGTATGGGAGGGAGCGAATCCCTCTACCAATAGGAGAAGTCCCTGAACTCGGAGAAAACGCCATCTAGCGTCACCCGCACGAGTCGCAAGGCTGAGGGGGTAGTGGGGAGAGAGTAGGCTACCAGGAAGGGGACAGGAGACAGGGAGAAACATGACACCCGCTCAACTGCATCCTTCCTTCCCAAATGAACTTGGAAGGGTAGCCTACTCCAGGGAGCTACACAACCCAAAGCCCAACTCCTCCTGATAAGCGAAGCCTAATAAAACCTAACCTAGTATAGGTTAGGAAAGAGTAAGGGTGTAAAAGGGGAGGAGGAATCAACAGGGAGAGAAATTTTTGTGCCGAGAGCCAACCGGGATCGAGAATAGGGGGTGGTAAGGGAGGCGACTAGCCTAGAGGAAACACATCCAAAGAACTCGATTCCAAATGGAGGAAGAGGACTAAGGGGCTCACTCTGACCACCGTAAAAACGACCCTGAGGAAACAGCAACAAAACTCCCTCAACCTGATCTCCGCACCCAGGGCAAGGGGATGGAGCCCACACTACAAAAAAGCCATCACACAAAAACAATCAAAATAAAATTAAGCTCACAGGGAGCGTAGCCTACCTCGGGTGAGGCCCACCAGATTTTAAACTCATCAGAGGCAAACAACAATAAACAAAAAAAATAAATAAAACTAAAAAAATAAAACCTAAAATAAGAGCACCATCTTCAAGTATAAAATAATAGCCTACTAAGACCAAAATGAAAATGGAACCCAACCTGGGGGGGTACAGGATGGAGGGCATCACCCTAATTAAAGGCCGATAGGCCAATAATTCAAAACAAAAACTAAAAGGGGAGGAGCCACCGAAGGAACCACCAGGAAGGAATTCAAGGGGTTAAAATCTATATATATAGCGACTGGGAGACAACTCCAACCGAAAAGAACAGAAGGAGTCGCCTCAATGTCGACATGGCTGATAGGGGACGCCGTGGCGTCATAAGAAGATCTCAATATTTATGAAAATACGAGACCAAAACAGCCAATAAATAGATCAAAACCCCACAAGAAGATGGTACTTAACTTAGAGATGGAAAAGGTGCTCATGCCATTGTAGATGAAGAAAAAAAATCCAAAATAGGGACGAGCACACAAAAGAAACGAACTTATCACGTGCTAGAAAATGGAATGAAGTAGGTGGCGCTGGTGTCGCCGTCCTGGCGGGTGTTGAGTGTGGGGCTGTAACGGCTCACCACTCTTTTATGGGGTTTTGATAAGGAGAGATCTTTCGAGTATATTTCCGTGGTAGTGGTATTTCACTCACCCTTCATTATACCGACGTCTTCCTAGAAGACGATCGACTGGGGTAGTAACCCCAGCTTTCCTGAAAGCTCTTTTTCTCTGGTATATCTAGCATTGTTATACCTAGAAATTCGTGCTGTAATGGAATTTCACCGGCTGACACGGGACTGAACTCAGAAAATACTATTAGACTCACTTAAGGAGATATGCCAAAGTACAGGATTGTGAACTATATGATCTGCCAAGTAAAAAGATGAATAAACAAATCTTGAAAATTGCAAAAATAAAATTTGAAGGTCAAGATCTGCCTCAGAAAATAAAAATTTTAGGCCAAACCCAGAGAAGTAAGACCATACGTCCCAAAGCAAAAAAATATTGTCGAAATGAACCTGTGTGCACATATTGTGGATCTGAAGGACATGCCACACAATGGAAGTGCAGCGAACCAAAGTGTATAAACTGTGGGCAAGACCATCATGCAAGATCCAAAGAATGTATGTACTACAGAATATATACAATACAGAATTAAAAATATTACAAGAAAGAACTGGAATGTCTGTAAAAGGAGCTAAATTAGAATTGAAAGTGAGAGGGATCCAAGATCTGTCTAAGAAACATACACATTCTTCAATAACAAGAACCAATAATGAAACAAAAATGCATACAAATAGAAATAATGGAGCACAAAAAGTAAATCTCAAGAAGAAATTAATGCTTTAGAAATAAAAACTAAAACGGTAAAGAATAAAGATACAGGTACAAATGGGATGGATAATATTTTATCCAATTCATTTGAAATATTAATGCAAATAGGAACACAGGAATGTAACAGAACAGAAGAGGGTCGTGATGGAGTGGAAATTAAAGATAAAAAAAGGCCTTTGGAGAAAACACCACTCAAAACGAAAAAACCAACTATAATTAGAGCAACTTCGGTTAAACTAAAGACAAAGGATATGAAGAAAGAACAAAAAAAACTAAGAATATACCTTCATCTTCTAAAATAATAGTAAAACCAGTGGATACAGCTTTCCAAAACACTGAAGTTAAAGATAACAATGATTATGTCAAGGGAGAAGAGATTACTCCATCACCAATAGTTGGTACAAGAGCAAATGAAACAAGGAATGCACATGAAAGTACATGTGGATGTAACGATTGTTTTGTAGAATTGTGCAGTAATCTTACTGGCTTTAGTTTCATCGAAGAGAGTGGGCGAACTCCATGGTCTCTCTTCTAATGTTGAACACATGAGGGGTTGGGGGTCTGTAGCCTTCAAATTTGTCCTGGAATTTTGTAGCTAAGACTCAAAATCCATCAGCTCATGATGACAGATTTGAATCCTTTTCCATCCCTTCCTTGGGAGATTTTGTTGATAACGACCCAGATGAATTGCTCTTATGTCTTGTCAGGGCACTGCTTGGTTACTTAAAAAGGACTCGTCACCTCAGGCTGGGGTGCCAAAGATTTTTTATAAGCTCAGTCCGGATCAAGAAAAAAGTGTCCAAAAATACCATATCTTTCTGGCTCCGTGAGGTTATTAGATGTGCTTATAGTCTTCTACAACCTTGGATTTCAAGTCAGTGAATGCAAGAGCACATGATGTTAGGGGTTTAGGGACTTCATTAGCTTTTAAGAAGAACTTATCTGTTCATAGAATTTTGAAGGCTGGTACTTGGCCTCGTCAAACCACCTTCACATCCCTCTATCTTCAGGACGTTGCCCACAGGTCCTTGGACACTTTTTCCTTGGGTCTGGTGGTGGCTGCTCAGCAAGTTCTGTAGCTCATCCAGAGCCCCTAGCAGACAGTTTGTACACAGTACTTTACTTCCCAGTGTTTCCCCCATGTACTGTACAAAGAAAATGGCACTGCTATAATACTGTATGAGAGGAAATGAATGTACTTGAAAATAGGGGTAACATGAGTAGTTTTCACACTTAGCTGTAAGCCATATAATTTTTAAGGGTAATGTTTTAAGATGACTTTGAAATATTAACCCTTTAACACCGAAGCCCTATTTACAAAAACGTCTCCCGTATGCTGGCGTTCGGTGAGTTAAGCGCCGAAGCGGAAAAAAGTTTTTTCAAAAAATCATAGCACGCTTAGTTTTTAAGATTAAGAGTTCATTTTGGCTCATTTTTTTGTCATTGCCTGAAGTTTAGTATGCAACCATCAGAAATGAAAAAATATCATTATCATATATAAATATTGGAATATATGACAGCAAAAAAAAAACTCGTATATAATTGTATACAAATCACGCTGTAAGCAAAACAGTTAAAGCTAATGACTTAATTTTTTTTAGTTGTATTGTACACTAAATTGCAATGATTTTGGTATATAACAAATTTTAAAACGATCAAAGCAACACAGAGAAAATATTATCAAAAATGATGCATGAATTAAACGCGCGGACGTAAAAATTTTTTCAAAATTCACCATAAATCGAAATATTGTGCTAGAGACTTCCCGTTTGTTGAAAAATGAAGCTAATTGATTGAATATTACTAGACTTTAAGTGTTTTAGCTTACAATTGCAGTTTTCGACCATTTCGGTCGAGTTAAAGTTGACCGAAAGTCGAATTTTTCTATTTATCGTGATTTATATGGAAATATTTCAAAACTGATAAAAGCTACAACCATGAGTTATTTTTGTTGTATTGTAAATGAAATTGCGCACATTTTCATATATAAAACTTTATGTAACAACTAATATAAAATGGTGCAAATATTACGACAACGAGACGAAAGAATTTCTGAGATGTTCGTCCGAGATACCAGCGCAGACATAAGGAAAATGTTTTTTCAAAAATTCACCATAAATCGAAATATTGTGCTAGAGACTTCCAATTTATTGCAAAATGAAGGTAAATGATTGAATATTACTAGAATGTAAGAGTTTTAGCTTACAATTGCGTTTTTTACCATTTCGGTCGAGTTAAAGTTGACTGAAGGTTGAAATTTTGGCAGTTATCGTGATTTATGTGAAAATATTTCAAAACTGATAAAAGCTACAACCATGAGCTAATTTCTGTTGTATTCTACATGAAATTGCACACATTTTCATATATAAAAATTTATGTAACGACTAATGTAAAATGATGCAAACATTACGACAACATGACGAAAGAATTTCTGAGATGTTCGGCGAGTTACAGCGCGCGGACGTAAGGAAAAAATTTTTTTCAGAAATTCACCATAAATCGAAATATTGTGCTAGAGACTTCCAGTTTGTTGCAAAATGAAGGTACATGATTGAATATTACTAGAATGTAAGAGTTTTAGCTTATAATTGCGTTTTTGGCCATTTCGGTCAAGTTAAAGTTGGCTGAAGGTTGAAATTTTGGCAGTTATCGTGATTTATATGAAAATATTTCAAAACTGATGAAAGCTACAACCATGAGTTATTTTCTGTTGTATTCTACATGAAATTGCACACATTTCCATATAAAAACTTTATGTAACGACTAATATAAAACAGTGCAAACATTATGACAACGTGACGAAAGAATTTCTGTCGCGGACGTAAGGAAAAGTTTTTTCAAAAATTCACCATAAATCGAAATATTGTGCTAGAGACTTCCAATTGGTTGCAAAATGAAGGTAAATGATTGAATATTACTAGAATGTAAGAGTTTTAGCTTACAATTGCGTTTTTTTACCATTTCGGTCGAGTCAAAGTTGACCAAAGGTTGAAATTTTGGCAGTTATCGAGATTTATATGAAAATATTTCAAAACTGATAAAAGCTACAACCATGAGTTATTTTCTGTTGTATTGTAAATGAAATTGCGCACATTTTCATATATAAAACTTTATGTAACGGCTAATATAGAACAGTGCAAAAATTACGACAAAATGACGAAAGAATTTCTGAAATTTTCGGCTGAGTTACCACGCTGGCGTAAGAAAAAGTTTTTCAAAAATTCACCATAAATCAAAATATTGTGCTAGAGACTTCCAATTTGTTGCAAAATGAAGGTACATGATTGAATATTTCTAGAATGTAAGAGTTTTAGCTTACAATTGCGTTTTTTGACCATTTCGGTCGAGTCAAAGTTGACCAAAGGTTGAAATTTTTTGTAGTCAACGTTTGCTATGTCCACTCGACATTCAACAGACAATTTTAGTCAACGTTTGCTACGTCCAACAGGCGTTTAAGGGTTAAAGGGTTTTAATAATAGTTTAAGATATATTTTGTGTAGGATGATAGTTAAGGTATGAGAGAAAATGGATGTACTTGAAAATAGGGGTGACTTGAATAGTTTTCACACTTAGCTGTAAGCCATATATTTTTATGGATAATGTTGTAACATGACTTTGAAATTATATTAAAGTGTTTTAGATGATAGTGTAAGGTATATCCTGTATAGGATGATAGTTTAAGGTATACATTTGGTGTTTGAACTATTAAAATAAGCAGTTATAAACATTTTTAGAGGGGGGGTCTGGTTTTTGAACTATTTAAATAGCCAGTTATAAGCATTTTTAGAGGGGGATGTCAAGTATTCGTGGAATTTAGCTATTCGTGGGTGTTTGTGGTCTCTATCCCCCACGAATACGGGGGGTTGACTGTAGCTCTTTATCTTCCAGTTATGCAATGTTTCTCCACATTGTGTATTAGCTCAGTAGTCTCACTGTTAGATAAACTTTTTGTTTGATGAGTCAGAGGCATACGTTTCCTTCCTCTGCTTTAGCCCAACCAGGAAATGAGACCGAGTGTCCTGAACTTCCAGTCGATTCAAGACTTTCCTTTCCTCCCACCAGAGGTGAGTCTATCACTTTTAAGATCTAGGTTTGTTCCGCATGTGGACAAATGAACAAATGACAAATTATTTAATTAATTTGTATTTTTCATAGCTAACAAACCTATGGTCTTAACATACATCCCAGCTCTTGCTACCCCCCAAAATGATTCCTTGGGCTGGAAGAAACTGAATGTGTCATGGTACTCTCGGGTTAAGAGAGGTTGGCTGATGCCTCCTCTCTCATCCGATTGGCAGAACCCCATTGCCACCAATACTTTGTTCTGCAATTTTATGTTTTTTTTACCAGTCTCCAGCTGGCACTAGAAGATTTTAAACTCACGTTAAGACTGTAGGTTCGTTAGCTATGAAAAATACAAATTGATTTAAAAATTTGTCATCTCTTGATGATCATCAGTACACGTAAACACTTTTTTTTTCTTTATCCAGAAACGAACACAAGAAGTGAGTGGATACAATAAAAAAAAACACCAAATCTCCAATACATATGAATCACACATATCATTTCAGGAGGGGCTTTCACAAAACTACAAAATGTTTTGTTTTTCCACATGCAAATGAGATGAGGTAAAAGTCTTTCCTCTTTTATTATCAAACTGATCACTTCCAAGCATTACAATAGGGAAATTAGCTTTCCAAATCAGTTTTATTTTATATTGTTCACTATCTATCACACAAATGGTTACAGTAGTGTATATGAATTATGTCTTTCCAGAATACCAGCTGTAATATTTGTAATTCATAAAACCTTCACTCACTTAGATTACAAGAGCTCTACTCACTCATTCCTCTCCACAACTATTCCTGAAGATAAAGATTCATGGTTGAATAATGCCTGTGAAAAATGGCTCATAAAAAAAATCAAATTAATGAACATATGTACAAAATCAACAAATATAGTTTATTTTCCTAGACATTAACCATCTTTCAACACTACAATCTTACCGTGCAGCATAATGAACCTGGCTGGCATATAAGTAAATGGGATCTTTCTTTTATTTTTCAGATTTGTGCCTGGATATGTTCTGCACAGAACAGAGGCAATTTATGATTGGTTGTATAAAAATGTTTTATTGTAAAAACATTGTTTTTGTGTTAGTTTCTTGAATGAATTACATTAACTAAAGCTAAGAATGTTTCACTGCCTGCTCTTGAATGTATAAATCTCTGTGCTCAGATACTTTTAAAATATATATGGAAAATTTTCAGCAATGTAGATTGAATATTGGCCAACTTTATTTGCAGCACAAATTGTAAATTATGAACTTTGATCAATTAGCTGAATGCTAAAGTTTTATTGTCATTCAGAGTTTTTTTGCAAGGTGCAGGCTCAGTGTATATTTGATTGACTCATGAAAATACGATACAGTAGTATAAAATTTGCTGTAAACAAATTTTACACTACTGTATAAAATTTTTTATCTTCCTGTTTTTCAGCTCCATGCCAGTTGACACTTTGAGGCAGGTTGGATCGAAGTCAACATCGAGCATAGGACGACCTGTACGTTTTTATGGTGATGGTTAGAATGTATGTAGTATGTAAAATAAGCATGTGTGAGCAATGTAATGATGGGTTGATGCCCAGTAAATGAAAGTTATTACAAGTAAATATCATTGTACACCATTCAGCTGGTATAAGTGATTGGTGTATCTGTCAAGAAATTAGAAGTGAAAAATAAATAACATGCTTACCAATACATTTGATAAGTTAACCTAGGCTGGTATAATTTTCACAAAATCTTGACAAGAAAAGTCTGCTGTATCTTTGTTTGAATTTTAAGGTTCATTATTTCTTGAAATATAGTGTGAAGTTGTGAAACTAATAGTAAAAGTATTAAACTAAAGTTAAACTAGAAGAATAAATTCATTATTAAACTTTATTAACAATTACAGTATATAGGTCACTATCGTAATATAGCTTTTTAGAAAGACCCAATAGTATGAAAATGACTAACAAAAGTAGTTTTTTTTTCATACAAGTTGTAATTTTGTACGAAGTATCCCATCAGGTACTTCATATTTGTATGAAGTATCCAAGGAGGTACTTCATACAAAATTGTAACTTGTATTAAAAAAAAATTACTTTTGTTTAGTAATTTTTTTACTAATGAGTCTTCCTAAAAATGTATATTATGATAGTGACCTTAATACTGTACTTGTAGTAAATAAAGTTTAATAGTGAATTTATTCTTCTAGTTTAATTTAGTTTAATACCTTTACTGTTACTTTTACAACTGATGGGATAGGCACCTTGAGGCCTTTATCTGTAAGTTTTACAACTGATAGGATAGGCACCTTTTACTTTTATTCTCTGTGATGTAAGTGTGGTGTAAGTGGCGTTACAATTACTAGGGCCTTTGATGCATGCACACGTTTGTGTTTATGCACATGCTTATTCGTGCACATTCGAATGTATGCATATACATTATGTATTGTGGGGTTGAAGCTACTGTATTATTTAAAAGTTACTCTATTTCCAACAGATATGGGAAAGAAAATTATTTGCAATAAGAAATTAATGTATAGGCCTATGACTTGTCGTTGCCTCAAAATATAAGAATTTGATGTCTAGGCCTAACCCCACAATGATATTAACATTTGACATGTAGGATTATGATGAATTCATTCCCTAACATTAGAACTGGCTGCTTAATTCTATGCTTCATTTCAACTAATGTCTATGTGGAACCACTCAGTAGGCCAACACCAATTTAAAAAAAGCAAGATGTGTGGATTTGGGGCTGTGCATGATAAAAAGAAGATGCATAGACAGAATGATCCAAGATCTTTGTAGTGATAATATTATATAATAACTTAATATATCTCTTATTGGAGATAATTGCATACTTCACAACTCCGGGAACTCAAATCTGTGGCGTCATTATGCATGGAGTTCAACGTTATTGAACGGAGTCAAATCCATGTTGTAATCATCTGGACTGTTAACTAGTGTAACGTCATTCCCATATCGAGAGCTAGCCAATCATTGGCGTGCAGTGGGCGAGCTTAGCTGCAAAGAGCTGTGGCTTTTGCTATATCTGCAGTCTCCTCTTCCACTCTTCCAGTGGTGGAGCTTGTCTCCAAGAACATTAGAAGAACCAAGAGGAGATAGGTGGGAAACTGTAGGTAATGGATGTAGTCAGATCAGCTACAGGCTTCTATTCCTATACACAACAATCCTGTCTTTACTTTCAGAGGACTTTGGTATGCAGACAATACTGACAAATTCTTGGGGTTAGATAATAGGAAACCAAGCAATAGACAAAATAAGTGTGGTTTAACAGTGCACTGTTGCTAGTTCTGAAAGAGACCAGAGGTTGGCCCTTGATCATAAACCTATCCTACATACTTCTTCCTGATGAATGCTTACTATCTTGTACTCACTCATTTATCATCCAGGGGGATCCCTTTGATTCATCTTGAACAGGATATTTTTTAAGTTTGTTCTTTTTTTTTATCTTAGCTACAGTTTTACAGATTTTTGATGAACCTTGGTACCACTGGCACTTGGAAGCCTCAGTCTGCCACATAGGCTGAAAACTTATTGGGATGATTGGCTGGTTCTGGTAGAGTAGGCAACAACTTTAAGAGGGCCAAATAGCCTTTGAAATATGTATCATCTCCTATCTAGGTATGGAAAGAGACTCTTGAACAGGTCGTATGTGTCGTGTCCCTCTGATGGCAGAATTTCATGATTGATGTTTGGTTAATCATCAGTTTCAATGACTTCAGAGTCCTCCTTGTCTCTACAGTTGCAGCTGCAAATCGGGTAGAAAGTTTTATCTGTTGGCAGATCTTCATTGGTGGCAGGATCCAACACATCTATTGGGTAAGGATGCTCTAGTCCAGAAAACACCAGAACTATTTTTTATTTTGGAATTGTCAAATCAAGTTTGTGAACTTTGCAGATTCTGACATGAAACAACATATGAAGAACTAGGGAGGTACAAAACCTTAGTTTCAGTGTTGTCTGTCAATGAACATTTTTTTTTTTACATAGGCACAGCCAAACAAGGTAGAAATAGTTTGTAGGTTTTTCCAGGAAAGAAAAATGTAAGTGGACTGTCTCAGCAATAAGAGCCAAACTCAACTTTCAGAGTGGTCTCTGGATCCAGGAATTTGCAAAATTCTTTGAAAGCTGTGAGGCAGGTCCAAAATCGAATCTCTGTGATACGAACCTGAATTATGAATTTCCCATGCATTGCTCGTTTTAACCAGACCCAGCAGCATGGAAATTGGATGCTGTGCATCACAGCTAAGATGGGCTGAATATTTAAGCTTCATCTCCTTTCATCTGATTTTCCAGGTTCTGTAGAAACTGAGGCCTCCCTTTCAGATCAAGATGACGTTTGTAACAACTCTACGGCATCAACAGGATTAGTTTGCTGATCTGCTACCTCTATTAGTTGACCATCCTTGGAGATTACTCATAAGGAAGATGCTGTTGGAGCACCCTCACCTCTGCAAACTCTGTGATAATCCAGAAACACTCTAACTTCACATTCAGAGACTAATCGATATCTGCTGCAGAGATTTCTTATTCTTGTAAACTTCGTCCATCAACCTCTATCACTACAAGTGGCAAAATTTTGTTGGCTGGTGTTTTATTAATACCTCTGTGCCTTAATTTAAGGTTTCTTTCTTTACCTTTGCTAATAGAGAAGCTGTCAGTTTCTGCAATTAAAGGCTATAGTGCAATTATTGCATAAGTTCTCAACCATAGTGTCATTGATGTAACTGGTTCTAAGGATCTTAAACAATTGCTTCAACATTTTGACAAGTTTGCCAAGGAAGTGTTCAGCAAGTGAAGTGGGATCTTCCCTTAGTATTTCATTCCCTTATGGAGACTCCCTTTGAAATTTTGGACAATACATACCTCCTTACAGCTGCTCTCCACAAAGACAGATTTTTTACTGGCTTTTGCATTCTCCAGAATAGTGAGCAAATTGCATGCTCTTTTAGGCAGTGTCACCTTGATCAGATATTAGTCAGTTTTGGTTTTTACTTCTCATAATTTCATTGTGAAGATCTTATTCGCAGGCTCTTGGAGTCATCTTACCCTTTTGCTAATTCTAGCATTGGTCATTGGCAGTACTAAGGATCATCTTCCTTGCTCTGATAGAGCTGTTTGGCACTATCTCAAGAGGTAATAATCAGTGACTGAACAAATCTAGGCTCTGTTTTTACAATTCAGTGGAAGTTCATCATAAATAATACAGACTCATACTGGCTTCTGTAAGTTATTCTTCAAGCCTACTCTGGGGTATCTAGGGAGGAAGCATGTCAGGTTGGAGCTACAGTTCTCAAAATCAGGGCCCTCTCAACTTCTAATGCATTTAAAATAAATTTCAGAATTCCAGCTATCCTAAGAACAGGGACATCGAGGTGTCATTATATCTTTACATAGTTTTACATGAGAGATGTTATTTATGAGTTTTAGGTGTGTATTCATTGCAACAATTACTTCTGACAGGAGAAGAGGTAAATTATTCTTCCTCTTCCTCATTGTAATCTCTTAATTTATACATAATTCATTTTGGAGATGAATTAACAAACAGCTACATTTTATTTGCTTGGTTAGTTCCGTTTCCATACATTACTTGAAGTATCCGTGATACAAACCATTGATTCTTTATCCAGTTTCTTTAGGATGCATGATTCCGTACCTTCTCTTATCCCCAGGTTATCCTAAGCCCATCAGAATTCTCACTGTAGCAGGGCATAATTTTTCTCTTTATCCCACTTGAATAGCAATTTAAGCTAATTGCAGTTGGTGGGTTTGTATGAAACAGTTGCAGCTTTTATAAAATAAAGAAAAAATTTTATACAAACCTATCAGTCATTATAAAGTGCCCTCCTCCAAGCCCCCTCATTCTGATTGCTTTACAAGTTGTACCTGAAAGATTTAGGCAAGCTGTTTCTTCTTATGATATATTTAAGATCCCTGCAACCAGTTACATCAGTACAGTACTGTTGAGTTTGATAACTAATAGGTTGACTTTCTAGCTTTTCTTCATTCATCTTCTAGACTTGAGGAGCTGTATGTTTAAGGAATTGAGCACTGTGAATCAAGGCTAATCATTGATGGGTTCGTTTGAAAAATTTTGCTGTAATTTATAAAAGTATCAATTATAGTAAACAGTGTAAGGGAACTGAAAAATAGGTAGAGACTGTCTAGGGAGCATTAACTTGATCTTATATGATCCTTATTCTGAGACACTCTAAGGATTAAAAGTTGGAAGATGAAGAAAGGGAGATTCAAGATTCACAGTGAACAGTACATGAGGGCTGGAGTTTGAAGAAAGAAGTACAAAGGGCTAAATTATAATTTTTGCATGACAATTAGAGGTGTATTGGAAGAGGTCATTGAGAACAAATATGTGAAAGAACGGAACCCAAGCAATTCCACTTGAAATTGGTTTATGTGAATGGAGAGTTAGAGTTTTTCATTTGCCAGCTTTGGTTGAAATTAACATGGGCATTGTATAGAGGGCAATGGTGGAGTCAAGTCTGATGGAAAAGTACAAAAAGTAGAGAGTAATTAGAGAATCCAAGAGGCAAAGATATTCTAAGTAGAGTGAAGGATTACAGATCAAGAAAAAACAAGACCATCTCTTATATCGAGGCCAAAGACTGGTTGGTGGGTGTCAGTTGTTGGGGACAATGACATCATCTTAGTCTAACGCACAATACAACTGTTCAGTTAGATATGAATGATCATGGTATATTATCACCCTCTTCACTTCACGATTTACATTTTTTTAAGTATCATACCAGGTAAGAAATTCATATAACTTATTCCAGTGTATTTGTTATAGGTAAAAGAAATTTTTTTACTGCAAAAACTGGTAGTCCAGTTTGTTTTGCTCAGACTTTACAGTGTGGTGGTCCCTAGTTAGGCCTTGCTCATGGTTTGACAGATTTCACTAGCAACATGATCTTACTGTGTCTCTGAGTTAAAGATGTGGGCTTTGGAGGAAGGTCCATAAGTCTACCTGCTTAGTCATCAGTAGCCACTATTCTGGTCCAGGCTTGGGTAGAGATGGGCTTGGACACTGATCATATGTGTATGGTATGTTTGGTCTGAAGGGCATTGAATGACAGAACAATGAATTTTCCCTGCCTCTGTTGCTCATGAGCAACGTTAAAACTTTAAATGTTACTGAATGAATGCAGAGTGTTTATTACAGATGTTGATTTCCCTTAAAGCAGTTTTCACCTATTGAATATCCACTCAAAAAGCTAGCTTCATCTTGGTTTACTTTAGATATTGTAGGCAATATAGGATGTTCTTGTGAAGGTTTTTATCGTTATCCTTTTATTCATTTTATTGTTCTCTAAATCATTTTGACCAAGTTTCAGGAAAGATAAACATTCAAGGCAAAATGAGTATTCATATATTTTCAGTGAAATAGAGTGTAAACCTCAGTAACTCAGGATATACTTTGGCCAGTCCCCTTGACATTAAATGTACAATTTGTTTTACCAAATTTTATTTCTATAGCTATAGGCTTAAGGGACTCCCTATCAATTTCTTGCCTGTATTCCTAATCTTATCTGTTTCCTCATCAATATATTCAGGGCTACATACACATAATGCTCTTAAAAACATAGATGAAAACATTGATTTCTTAACCTTATTGCTTTGCCCAGAATAGAAACACACATAGGAAGAAATATTAGTAGGTTTTTTACACACACTGTATTTAAACCCATTACTATTTCTTTGTTTGAGGATATCCAAAAAGGGAAAGCACCCATCATTTTCCATTTCCATAGTGAATTTAATTGATGGGACTAATTGAATTAACTTGGCAAAAAAAGTTATTTACATCTTCAGTTTTAATTGATGGGACTAATTGAATTAACCAAAAAGTTATTTACAAATTATGTCATCAGCATACCTAAACCATGTTACATTCCGTGGAATTATGTTGTTTAATATTTTCTTTTAAAAAAATTCCATATATAATTTACTTAACACTGGGGATAGAGGGTTTCCCATTGCCATACAAAAATTTTGTGAGGAAATTTTACCATTAAAATTTACCATTAAATTTAAAACTACATTTCTTTCACGCATAATTTAATCAGTTCAATAAAAGTGCTTTTAGAAAATGGGATATCCAGCTATGTGTTCTCTAATAATTCTGATAAAAACTTACATTAGATCATCAATATATATATATATATATATATATATATATATATATATATATATATATATATATATATATATATGCATTATATATATATGTATATACATATATACATATAAATATATACATATATACATATAAATATACATATATATATATATATATATATATATATATATATATATATATATATATATATATATATATATATATGTATATATTTGTATTTGTCTATATATATGTATATGTATTTGTGTATATATGTATAATATATATATATATATATATATATATATATATATATATATATATATATATATATATATATATATTTGTGTGTGTATGTATGTATTTCTATATGTATATATGTATATATACATACATTATATACATATATACATATGTACATATATACATATATATATATATATATATGTATATATACATATATATATATATATATATATATATATATATATATATATATATATATATATATATATATATATATATATATATATATATTATTGTAGTACAACAGTATAATATGAAGATAAAAAGGCCCATTAATCACTGTTTGAATGATGCAACTATATACTGTACTGTATTTCGAGCACTTCCTTCCATGTCCCTGTTCACTTGTAAAATATGGGGAGATGATGTGTTACAAGAGTATATATACTGCCACCTACATTTTCTTTGAATATATACTCTTGTAACGCATCGTGTGTCCATATTTTACCAGTGAACATGGGCAAATGCAAATTGTAGGTAATATATAAATCAAGAGAGTGTTTTCTGCTCATTTGATTGTATTGTAAATTTAGGGGATATTTCTTATATGACAGAATAGTTTTTATAAAATCAGCCTATAACTATCATAGTTTCATAGTTATTACAAAATAACCATAATTTTTTTCTTTTGCCATTTTCTCAAAACTTAGTTTTTTCACAAATAAATGCTTATAACTCAAGAAAACTGAACCAAATTCGATGAAACTTTTACAGAGTGTAGCATAACTATATATCTTGATTTTGTACACAGGAAATTCATTTTTGAGTGAAACTTTTTCATGTATATATGGCTGACAAGGGGATGCCGCATATCCCAACAAGATTCATATAATATCTAAATATATAAAACAGCCAAACTTATCATAAAAACCCCACAAGAATATGGTATTAAATTGGAAACAGTAAAGGTGCTTGATATATGGTGAAATAAAGGCAAATCATGCCAAAAACCACAAGCCACAAACAAAACAGCGATCAAATATATTTATAGAAATGGAATGATTTAAATGGCAAAGTCGCAAATTTTGGTAACATATAAAAATGAGCGTGAGCACATTTCTGCTCATTTGATTGTCCGGGGATCTTGACATGGGGATTTCTTATGTGGCAGAATAGTTTTTCTTTCAAAAAATCACCCTTCTAACTTTCATTAGAGTTTCTAGGGTATTACAAATTCATAACCATAATTTTTTCTCTTGCCATTTTAGCAAAATTTATACCTTTTTCACAAATAAATGGATAACTTCACCGAAAACTGAACACAAATTCCCTGAAATAGATTTTACAGAGTGTCAAAACTATTATCTTGATTTTGTACACAGGAAATTCATTTTTGAGTGAAACTTTTTCATATTTTTAAAAATTTTAAAATCTTTTTATCAAGTGCAAAAAAAGATTAACTTAGAAGTCGAATTTCTAATTTTCTCATGTTGAAAATTTTCATTATGAGTAGAAGAATAAGTGGTAAAAAGTTGAAGCAAATCCCTTCATTCATAAGGTAGATTATAAGCACTTTATAATTGGGTTGTATGGAGTCAGCACTCCCCTTAACGGAACCCTCGCTTTATGGATTTGGTATTGACTCTAGTATAGAAATTGTCGCTTCCCTCCTCCGGTCTTTTGAACTACAAAGACCCACTTCCAAAAGGCTTCCAATTACTTGGCCCCTGAATAAGGTCAACCCCTCAATTCAGCAGATTCAAAACAACCACAACTCACATGCTGCAAAAGATGATCTTTTTGATTGCGTTAGCATCAGGAGCTCATATCAGTGAACTGGGCTCTCTTAGACAGGGATGATACATCACGCAGACACCGGACCATCAATTATTATTGTCCCCTGGCCCATCATTCCTGGCCAAGATGAGACTCCTTTAAGAAGGAGATCTCCTATTTTGATAAGAAAACTCAATTTAGCAGATAAAACACGGTTCAAGCACTTAAGATTTACCTAGAGGTCACGGCAAACATCCCAGAAGGTCTGATTTTCCTACACCCTAGCACAAACAAACCACTCTCTTTACAAGGGCTAAGAATAATTTTAGTGTCCCTCATTAAAAAGGCTAATCCACACTCCTTTCATAGGACACATGATATTAGAAAAGTAAGTACGTTGTTGGCCTTCTTCAGAAATGTCGCTTTCGGAGAAGTCTCTGAATGTACAGGGTGGTCATCAGAGACAGTACAGTATTTGTAAAACAAATTTGACTACACTGTGTATCAGTAGGTGGTATGGTTAGTCCTAACCCCATAGGTGCTACAGCGGAAAACCAGGGGTCTTCTTGGTGGTGAGTATGCTAACTGTCTCAGGGGGAAGGTGCAACAAGTCACTGTAGAACTATACCATAAAACATAAGTTTGTGTTTAGTTTCTTGTTCTTTGTTACCAAAGGGGTATTTGTATAGAGGGATGAGTGAGTTTTTTAATTAGCATTTCCCAACGTTCTGTGTGAGAGAGAGAGAGAGAGAGAGAGAGAGAGAGAGAGCGAGTGTAGTTGTCGTTAGTGAGTGCTTGGTTGTTGGAAGAGGGATGAGATCGTTAGTTTGTTTACATGTCTGTGGAATATGTGAAGGATTTTTCTTTTTGAGTGAGTCTTGAGTCAGAGCTAGTGCCGGTCAGTCAACAGTTTTTGTGTGCTTTTTGAGATTGTTTTTCTTGTTAGTGTGCTGTTCTTGTTGTGGAGTTCTATCTTTTTTTTTTTTTTTATGTTTCCTTGTTTTGTTTGTGTGGTTTTGGGTGCTGTGTTGGCGATTTTTACTCCATCTTCCAGCAAAGGATCAGGGTGAGTGTTGTGTACCGTTTTTGTGGTTTTGAATTCCGCCACATTTGGAATAAAGAATAGGGCTTGAAACTTGTGGCTTGACCTTGGACCAGATATGTTTTTTCTTATGGGTGTTGGGATTAAAATTTTGAGAGTTTAAGCCATTTCATCACCGATCAGTTTCTCTTTAAAGTGCCCTGAGGATGAAACAAGCAACTATCCTATTTTCGGTAGTCGCTGTTGAGTCTTCAAAACCCTCCTCTTCCCTGACGAAAAGGTGTGGGGTTTGGGCGAGGGATCGTTCTGCAATGACCAACAGAAAGTAATGGCTTCCTGGTCTCTTGCAAGTCTGTTGTCGACAAAATGACAGACTGTGCATGCACAATAATCACTTCCTCTTCTAGCAGGTTTGACAAAGGAAATAGCCTGAGTACAGCTTTGCTGTATGATAAGGGAAAGAGCCCTGTTATCTTTAAGTCCATTACATACTCCATCACATGTTATAGTGTTTATCATTATGACACAATACATGGCCACGAAACCGACTAAAAGAAAATTCTTGGATATTAGTTTGGTCACCATTGAGCTCTTGACAGATCCATGGAAGGTAAATCATTGAGGGCTCAACAGCAACTACCAAAAATATGGTTTTCCTACGTCAAAGCCTATTTTTTCAGTACATATTTAAATATTTAACATACTTTATGTTAAAGTAAAATCCCTCACAATCACAAAGCAGCTTTTTCCTGATTTGTTTTACTCATGTAAACATACTTCAATTCTCTCTCTCTCTCTCTCTCTCTCTCTCTCTCTCTCTCTCTCTCTCTCTCTCTCTCTCTCTCTCTCTGTACTGTACATATCCTTTTAATGAAGTATGAATTACTGTATAGGCAGTCCCCGGTTAACGGTGGGCTCGGTTAACAGCGATTCGGTTTTATGGCGCTTGTCTAGCGACAAAAATCAGCAATTTTCGGCGCCGAAAATCACCGATTCCCACTTATTGGCACTGATAATTGGGTATTGGTGCTGTTACATACCTAACAGAGGCGCCGATAACCGAAAATCGGCACTTTTCGGCGCCAATAACCCCTAAAAATTGCCAAAAAGCGTCGAAATTGCTGATTTTCGGTTAGTGGCGATTTTTGGTTATCATCACACCCTCAGAAAGGGAACCTCGCTGATAACCGGGAACTGCCTGTATCATAAACATCATAAACATAAAAATACAAAACCAAAACTCCAAGAAGTTCACGACACCAAGGAATGAGTGTGTGCATACAAATGTACGTTACAATGATTTACTAATTTTCAAATATTAATATTAATGTAAACACAGTAAAATATCAGTACAGTAAAATGTTATTTCACTTACAGAATCCATTTGCAGTATACTTTATTATTATACTGATCTATTGTCATCATAATATGTATTAAAAAAAGATCGTCAAGTCATATGTAATGTTTTTGTTCTCAGAATCAGCTGGTTGAGCATACTACTGAAAGAATTAGAAAAAATTTTTTTAGTTACTAAAAGAAATTAATATATTAGTGGAATTATTTTTAATTTTGTATATAAAAGTAAAATGGGTATACAGAGGTAAACTAACATACTTTTTGTTAAAGTAAAATTGCTCAAAATCACAAAGCAGCTGTTTCCTGGTTCATTTTACTAATGTAAACATACCTCAGTTCACCCTCTCTCTCTCTCTCTCTCTCTCTCTCTCTCTCTCTCTCTCTCTCTCTCTCTCTCTCTCTCTCTCTCTCTCTCTCTCAGTACTGTACATATCCTTTAATGAAATATGAATTACTGTATCATGAACATAAAGATACGAAATTAAAACTCCAAGAAGTTCACAACGCCATGGAATGAGTGCATGTATACGTACGTACGTTACAATTTTTTTTGCTGTTTGATTTAGTATACCATTTTTATTAAAAGTTTAGTTGAATCTAAGTATGATTAACATACACAACAGTACACGAGAATATTTTATCAATGTTGATTACATTTATAATTTGGTATTTTTTTGCGATACATATTTAGATATTTCGGCACAATACGTAACTTTACTTGTGAATTCTCAATGTTTCCCCTGTCTACTGTAAAAAAGAAAATCGGATGGCTTGAAAACTGTATGAGAGAAAATGGTTGTACCTGAAAATAGGGGGAACTTGATTAGTTTTCACACGTAGCTGTAAGCCATATATTTTAAAAGGTAATGTTGTAAGATGACTTTGAAATGCTATTAAAGTACAGAAGCCCCTGGTTTACACGGGTTTGGCTTACGACGTTCTGAGTTTATGACGCTCTTCAAATATTTTAATCAAAAATGATTACTCGGTTACAACACATATTCAATCAAAAATGATTACCCAGTTACAACACGTATTCTGAGTTTACGATGCTGATCAGATGGAAGAAATATGGCTCCAAGACGGCAGAATGATAAAAATTTGGTGGTTTTTCATGGAAAAACTCAATAAAAAAAGCAGGGTTTTCTTATGATTTTCGAACGATATTTCGAGTTACAACGATTTTTGGTCTACAATGCGGCGTCGGAATGGAACTCCCAGTGTAAACCCGGGGACTGCCTGTATTTTAGGATGATAGTTTAAGGTATATTTGGTGTAAGATGATAGTTTAAGGTATATTTGGTGTAAGATGATAGTTTAAAGTATATTTGATGTTTGAACTATTAAAATAGGCAGTTATAAGTATTTTTAGAGGGGATACTAACTTATTGCAGATTTCAGCTTATTGCTGGTGGTTGTGGTCCCTACTTCTCACGAATACTGGGTGTCGACTTAATTTGTAATTTTCCTAACATACAAGCCTGAAGGTCTTTACATTTATGGCTCACATCAGCCACCTCTCACTGATAATCTGGGCCGAAAGGCAAAGTGGAGTGCAGACCGGTGGGTGGGCTTGGCTCCCCCCAACTGTTGGTAGTTAACGGTAGTTAACAACTTTGTCTGAAAATTAAATGGCCGTTCCAACTTGTGTCCACAAGCTTAATTCTATGTAAAGACCTTCAGGTTTGCATGTTAGGAAAAACACAAATTTTCTTTAAAGATTTTAATTTTTCCAACTTCTCTACATGGCTTAGAACCTCATAAGTCACCAGTGATCACTGATCTTTTTCTTAATGGCAAATCTCTTTTTCCTTGTCAGGTAGGTTATAGTTGACACCCTTGTTTTTATAAACTATGTATGTGACTGAATTTATCCAAGCTAAAAGACACCAAACATTGTATTTTCTCTGGGTGTTCTTGCAGCTGTTGTATTACTGTTATTATCAGTACTGACATCCATTTTTATATCATCTTCATGGAGCCCCTAGAAGAGAGAGTGAATGATTTCAAATTTAAAGGAGGATCATTAACTACATTTTTGTTGTTTGAAAAGTATTGTTGCCACAGATTTATAGTTATGTAACATTAGTAACTTGTTGAGCAAGTGCAAAGAAACTTATATATAAGAGGAGAGAGGGCAGTCTAATATGGATGTATGGAGAGGACAACCTATTTACATATCAAAGCTTTAATATTTTTTTGTATATTCTTTTGAAGGGTTAGTTTGCATAGACTTAGATATGTACCAGCTAATATAGAAAGTGGAAGACAGAGAAAAGCTGATTAATTAGATAAAACTCAGGGTAACTGTACAGAATTTACTCATACAGAAAGATCCGTGTTTTTGTATACAGGCACATTTTTTACAGTAATTGCATGAAGCAAATGCTATTAATTTGTATTTGGGGGAAAAAAATTTGTTTTTAGCCAATTCGGTGGGTGGGTTATAATTGCTATAAATATACTTGTCTTTTATGTGTTGAATGTTGTTAGATCTGATTTTTTCCTTTCATAATTGGTCATAAGGAATTGTAACCCAGCTGTGAATCCGTGGCTTACTGTATTACTTTTTTGTTTATGTTAGAAACCCAAACAATATAATTGTATAGGATTTAATGAGTAACGGTCAATAATTTTAAAGAAACTTTATCTTATATTCTTGTTTAATTTCTTCTCAATTCCTCTGTAAGATGAAAAAAATTGTTTGCAGTTGGTTCCTTCCTGGTCTTAATACTGTAGTGCTGCTGTTTATCTTTTCTTTGATAAAGTTGAATTTACGCAGCATTTACCTTAGTAAGTACTAGTGAAGATGGTTTCCCGTAGGTTTTCTTGTAACAAAGCAACACCATCTAGTTGTTGTTTAGCATCAACTTTATTTTTGATGTACGCTAACACATTTTTCTAGTTTTTCCTTTGCGCAATTTTCCTGGTAGTTATTAATAATTATATTTTTTGTAACATAAAAGAAAGAGGTAATGTTGTCGTATTCTTTATTCATGTTCTTTTGGTAAATGGTGCCATAGATAATATTCATCAGTTTTATCCAGACTTTTTTCCTTGAGAAATTATATGATTACATCATCTGTAGAATGAAATTTAGCTTGGTGCACTGCAGGGTTAGTGCTTTACTTTTTTGGTGCTGCACTTCTGGAACAGAGACACAGTTTTCCTTCTTGCATGGGGTTCTAGTTTTGTTGCTAGAGCTATATTGTTGTTAATACTGAAGTACTGACAAATGCATGCCGTGTTATTTCGAAAACTAAACTGGAATCTTTCTAGATCAACTTAGCAGTGTAGCCATTGCAACACATTAAATATTGAAGTGCTTTCTTGTGCTTTAGATTAGGCTATTTTCATCTTTAATGATATTCTTGCCAACAGCTAGTATACATTCTGAGACTCTTAGATCTTCTTTTGCATGATTCCTCAGGTTGTGATAGGCGGAAGTATTGTTGACTTCATTGCAGTGGTAAAAGAACCACAGATAAAGGTAAGAAATTATTTTGTATTACATTGTGGTCAGCATATTGGAGAAAAGCTTTTCCTGGTGAATTTATTTTTTATATTTTCTTGACAAAGAATCTCCATTTATTTTGATGTGTATTTTTAATATTTTTGTTTATAGAGGTGTTACTGGTGAATCTAAATTTGATTGGACCAGTCGGTTAGCACTGCCTTTAACCATAATGTATATATATGTAAATGAAAGTCCACTGAAGAAGTCAGCAGGTCCTGAAAAAGTTGATTGCTGGAGGAAGAATATTAAGTTATGTGACCGACAGAAGCTGAGGAAAAGTTATTATACTAAAGACTGCTACAAAATGTTTTAAAGAAGTAGCTTGGATACTTTCTTTAACCTCTGCAAATAGTGCATCTTTATGGGATTAAGTTTTAGAAGTACATCTCAAGATCACGATGTCAGTACTGTATAGGAACAAATTTCACATGTTCACATAATATACAAACATATTTTACATGAATGTGTTTCTAGTTGCTTGGAGGATAATATCTATCATGAAAAAAGAGCTTGCATCATGATCCCAGGTGAGTGCCCTCCCTCTAGGAAAAAATCCCTTTCATTGCTTCAGAATACATTCTTCATGTGATTTTAATGGAAACTGTTTATTTTTTGTTGTTACCATTTTTGCTACTGAAAAGAGAATAAGTTACAAGTGGGTGGTGTTTTGTGATATTAAATGGATGACCATAATACCCCTCAGGGTAGGATTTTGCAGTCGTAAGTGTTGTGCTTGTTGTTGTACAGTAGAAGTAACCAAGCATGTCTAGTTAGTACATGCTCAGTGTTTGTTTTTTTTATCCTTTGTTTTTTGGAGGAAGTGCATTCTGTCAGTGCAGTACCTTTACAATAACACTAATCATTTACTCTTTTATGTATGCTTTCCTGTAGGGACACAACACTCTTCAGTTCCTTAGGAAAACATGTTCCAGATGCTGGTGGCAAGTTAAAGGCTTAATTGTTGTTGCTCTGTATTGTCTTTGTATAGAGAAATAACTTTGCTAAAGATAATGGAGAGTACTGAGAATTCTGCTTGGTATGATGTTACCTGTTTCATGTATGGCTACTGTAGAAAGGTCTAGTTCTATGGCAGGAAGAAGAGCAACAAGTCCAGTGATCACTTCATCTTTCCAGTCATAGAGGTGAAGACCACAAGTCTCCCAGGGTGAGAAGAATCTGATCTGCCCAATATCCACCTTTAGTACAGCATGGCAAAGATGCAGGTTACAGAAGAGACTTACTTGAGATAGAAGTCCAGGTTTCTAGAACTCTTTTAGACACATAGAGGGAAGCCCAGGTTCATAAGAATAGTTGGGATATTGGAACAAAGTCAAGGTTTCAAGAATATTTTAACTTACAGGGACTGAGTTCCCAAAACTCATTGACATGCTGTGATGCAGATGAAGGCATTTGAGACCAATTATCATTCTTTGACAGCCAAATCTACGAACAGGCAACAGAGATCCAGCAGGCAATCTAGAGGCAGACAGGCTTCTGAGATTTAGGCAATGACTATGAAGTACAGCCTACATCTGAAACAAGGTCACAGATTCCTGTAGGCAACGGTAATCATTCACACAACAGAGATTAAGACACTGATGAGAATTGCATTTATGTGGACAGTCACTGCAAGATGGAATATGAATGTAAGTCTCAAAGCTTTAGAAATTTAGGTTATGGTTTGAAGGATCAGAACCATTGTAGCCTCAGACAGAAAAAAGAAAGCTGAGCAGATGAGGATTTGTTTGTTCTCAAGCACTGTGATAATTATTGGGGTAGAGGCTCATGTACTTGTCGGCAGTGGAGTCACTGAGGTACAGTTCACATATGTAGTCCATGTAGGACAGGAGAAGTCCAATGTGATGGATAATGAGGATGATTAGCAGCCAGTTACTTTATCATTCTATTCACCATGAAGAATGAGAAAGAGGCAGTTATGTATACTATGAAGTCTGTTATTTTCAGAGGTGCCAGAGAAGACAAGAAAGCTCTGCTTCCTTAATCCTATGGTTTATAATGTTGACACACATACCTTGTCATTGGCATGCAAGGAGATGGGTTAGATGCTGCTAGAGGAGTACGTATGCCAGGACAGGAGCTAATGGGAAAGGTCAGAAATTCTGATCAAGAATGGAAGCAAAGTCCCAAGCAAGGATACAGTGAATATTTTTGTATTGTTAAGTCAGCATGAGCTAGACATTTTGTGTGTGTCCTCAAGTGTCTCTAGATATTTGCTTCTGGTAGAACAATTCATTCTTCTATATGTAGCATCCTGTATGGTTGGATTATGGATTATAAAATCAGTTCATGCAATGCATCAGAAAAATTTGCTTGATACAAAGCTCTGAGAGAGAGAGAGAGAGAGAGAGAGAGAGAGAGAGAGAGAGAGAGAGAGAGAGAGAGAGAGAGAGAGAGAATCAGTATAAACAGAAAGTCAGTGTTCTTTAATGATGATGGAGGCAGAACCTCTAAAGATCGATCCTGTTACCATCCACAAAAATTCTGAGAGAGAGAGAGAGAGAGAGAGAGAGAGAGAGAGAGAGAATCACTACTTTGATTGGTTCTATTTGCTTTTGGCCACCATTGTGTGAAGACTTCTCTGCACTTCTCTGCCCGACTGCCGTTTGCTTTCTTTTGTTTTGTTTTTTGTTGATATATTTTTGCGTGATTGTTGTTTGTGCTATACATAATTATATATACGAACCCCTCAATCACCATAGCACTTTTGAAGAGGAAACTGCTGGGTTAGGTGCTGTCCAGGGAAGGACAGATTGTATTCGGTTTCTCTCTTTTTTGAGGTTGATCCTCATTTATTATTGTATGTCACACCGTGACATGTCTAATAAAATATCTAACCCATCCTCCTTGTTCAGGTGTTGTGGAGGCTGAGGGTCTTAGAGAGGTGTGTCTCTCAGGAGAGCTGAGTGTCTTTTGAGCTTAATGGTCACTCTTGGGCTTGAGGGGCCTGCTCCGACTGTGCCCGGGACGACTTACCAGCCACAGTGTCTGCTAGCTGTAGGACTGCTCGTACTCCCTTGGTCTCCCCACTCATGTAGTATCAGGATTGAGTTCCCAGGTACTGAGAGGAGAAGGAAGTCGTCATTGTTGTCTTGGTTTTGTCTTTGTCTTCATCTTTAAGTGCTGTCGCCTCCTCCCCCTTGTTTTTCCAAAGCTAGCAACTGCTACCCAGGGTTCTCCAGAACCCCAGTGTATCAGCACCAACCCCGGTATCCCGCTTACCCGGACCACTGGTACTGGTCCCAGTAGCCCCGCCTACCTGATCTACTGGTCCCAGACCTGGTCTTTTGCTAGCAGTACCATGGTACCTTTGCTTCTGTTGCAGAGTGCATGGGTGCAACTGCTACCTGGGGTTCTTTGGACCCAGGTAGACCTCCTACCTGGGCCTTCTGTACCAGCCCTGGTCTGAGCCTGGTAGGTCACCTACCCGGGCTATCAGCACCATCCCTGGTCTCTCACTAGCTGTACTGTGGTACTGCTGATCCTGTTGCTACCGCACGGATGCAACAGCTAGCTGGAGTTCTTCTGACCCCCCAGTGTACCAGTACCGGTCCCGCGCCAGTGCTGGTCCTGCACCGGTACCAGCCTGTGCAGGTACCTACCCCAATAGCCATTCTACCATGGTCAGCAGTGGTCCCTGGTGTACAGATCCAGTCCTAGCTGCCAGCATGCGCTAGTGAGGAAAGGTGAACAGCGAGCATGGCTGGACAGTTTTGGGGCTTGGGACCAGGAACGTTTTCATTCCCATTCTGGCCCGTGACACGGATTCCTATGTTCCTGGTCCGATCCACAGATTGGACGGGACATATGCCAAATGATTAACCCTGGTGAGTGATTTTCTTCTATGGATGCAGAGACCTATTGTGATCATTAGAATGATACATCTTTCTAACGATCCTGAGGAAGAGACATTATCTTTTCTTGACCCGTGCTTTTCCAGGCAAGAGAATGCTCCCTGGCCCAGCTGTCCATGCAGTGCACCTCCTCTGCCTCTAGCCTCTCCCTCTAGCCCACCAGAAGAAATATGTTCTCTCAGGGAGTTCATTGCCATGCAGAGGGAGTCTCCCTATCGCAGGCAGAGGCAATGGCACTGGAATTGACTGCCAGAGCAGCATTCCAGCCAGTATTGTAGATCGATCATTGGATCTATTGTTGGCGAAAATTGTTTTTTCCCCGGGCTTCTGTGCACCCAGGGAGAATGCAGCCCTCAAGAGACTGTTACTCTGGGAGGTAGTGTTATTATCTACCACCTCCTCTAAGCAACCTGTGGGGTACAAGACACTGCTGTTTCAGACTTCTAGGTTTGTTAGTCCTGAATCGGCTTTCATGCTCGGTAACGGACTGGTTCTAGATTCTTGCCCCCCTCTTTGCTAGAGGAGGGGGAGGCCATGGTGGACAAGCTTCTGCTCATTCACCAGGCAGTGACTAAGACCTTTAGGTCTTTGTGTGGCACTGCAGTTCGACCCTCAGGTCAGGCTGGCCCTTCTCCTTTGGTCATAGGAAATTCCAGATTTCCTTGGCTCCTTGTAGAGGTGTCCAGACTACTTCTACCCTGGTAGAAAATGTAGGACACCGGGGGTGCAGCAGTTCTTCCCAATTGCTGCAAATAGGGGAGGGTGCTGTTGAGCCATTGGGCAAGCTTGGCAGTGACATGGAAGGACCTCGCCTTGTTGGAAGAGGTGAATGCGATGCTCCCAGAAGGCGCTTGTTGAAACTTCGGCAAGAGAGATTGTACTTTTCTGCAAGGTGTGGTTTAGTTTTATGTATTCTTTCTAAATTTATGTGAAGTGGAAATGCATATTGTGTAGAAGAAAGATATTATGTTTTGTTGTGTTTCTGTTTAGTTGTGAAAAGCATTGTGTTTGCCTGTTTCGTGTATTTAATTGTAAGTATATGTGTAATAGTGCTTAAGTACCAGTCAACATTTGTTTGCTGGTAAGGTTGTTAGTTGAATGTTTGGTGATGGTCAGCAACAGTTGTGAAGGGAGTCTCTTTACAGTTCTGGTGCAGTGTAGCTGTATCTAGGAAGGACTCAGGAAATTCAGCCAGAGTTGTCAGTGCCCTCAAATCTACTTGAGTATTCCTTTTCATCTTAAAGTTCATTTGGAGAGATTTCCTTCAGGAGATAAGCATATCTAAATGTAAGGAGAATTCCTTGGAGTGTACTTTGGATGAGGGTTATGAAGTAGAGATTGTGCTCACGCCAATCCCAGTCTCAATTCAGACTAAAAATATTGAATGCGCCATTTGAACTAACAGTAATTTAGTATATTTATTAAAGATTTGTTATATTTATTTTATACATTAAGTATATATATAATTTTTATATATATTATTTTTTATGGTCTTTATCTAATATCATTCTTCATGTTTCACTTTCATATTTTAACGCTGAATTTTACTAGTACAGTATGTTATCATTCACCTTTTCATTATCAATCATATCATTAATTTATATATTTCATCTTCATCGTTGTGCTGAATAATCTTGATGGGTTCCGGCACTTAGTCTTCAAGACCTAAATTTCATAATCAATCAATCAACAGTAAGTTTGTACCATTTATGTCTTAGATAATATACACAATGCAATATGGTTTTGATTGTGAGTTAGAATAACATAGTTGAAGTAACCGGGGTGTCATAGCACAAAACTGTTCAGGCTATACGATTACTTTACAGTTTGAAATGCTATACTGTACTTGTTCTGAATGAGTCGGAGTAAATTGGTGCCGTGAGCAGGATTGCAGTGATTGGTTGTTAATGCGGTGATTTGTATAGTTAATGTTTATGAAATTTTAAGAATGGTTGTGTTACTTGGCATAAGGTGGCAATAAAGATAAAAACGTGACCGGCTGATGGTGGCGGCCATTTTAGAATTAGTCACGTATTAGCCTAGCCTGAAATGGATGGGATACTTGAGTGAAATTTAATTTGAGATAAAACCCTATGTTGTGCATTGTATATATGTACTGTATGTGTGTAGTCAAGGGCACATATATATGATATAACCAGTAGTGATCTACCATTGATTAATTTGAAGAGGTGTGGCCAACTTCTAAATATTATATTTGCCAGCGTGGTATATATATTTTTTGGGGCTGGCATTTTGTGCACCTTTTTAGTATTAAGAAATTATATATTTTGGTGGTGGTAAATTATAGGCTAAGATATCTGACATGGAAGAATTAAATAGGAGACAGACCTTACCTTACCTTACAGACCTTACAGTTCGTTCGGGTTGCCCCAGGTTCCTCAGTGTGAGGCACCTCTGATGTCTACCAGAGAATTGCTAATGCATCTTCCGGTATGTTTTGCATCTTCCAGTCTTGGATGGTCTGGGATGCATCTTAAATATTTGTCAAGCTTATTCTTAAACACATCTACACTCACTCCTGATATGTTTCTCAGATGAGCTGATAGCGCATTGAATAGACGCTGCATTATCGATGCTGGTGCGTGGTGGATTAATGTCCTGTGTGCTTTCCTTAGTTTTCCTGGTATAGTTTTGGGCACTATTAATCTACCTCTGCTTGCTCTTTCTGATATTTTTAGCTCCATGATGTTTTCGGTAATTCATTCTATCTGTTTCCATGCCTGGATAATCATGTAGCGTTCTCTTCTTCTTTCAAGACTATATAAATTTAAGAATTGTAGTCTTTCCCAGTAGTCAAGGTCCTTAACTTCTTCCATTCTAGCTGTAAAGGACCTTTGTACACTCTCTATTTGTGCAATATCCTTTTTGGTAGTGTGGGTACCATATTATATTGCAATATTCAAGTGGACTACGTACGTACGTTTTATAAAGCATAATCATGTGTTCAGCTTTTCTTGTTTTGAAGTGCCGGAACAACATTCCCATTTTTGCTTTGCATTTTGCCAGTAGTATTGCTATTTGATCATTGCATAACATATTCCTACTCAACATCACACCAAGGTCTTTAACTGCTTCCTTATTTGTGATTGTCTCATTATTAGGTCCTTTATATGCATATAGCATTCCTTCTTTATCACCATAGTTTATTGATTTAAATTTATCAGAGTTAAATACCATCCTATATACCTCTGCCCATTTATATATATTGTTTAGGTCTCTTTGTAGTGAGTTCCTGTCTTCATCACAAGTAATCTCTCTACTTATTCTTGTGTCATTGGCGAAACTTCTCACTACCGAGTCCTTAACATTACTGTCTATGTCTGCAATTATAATCACAAACAGCAATGCAGCTAACTCCGTACCTTGTGGCACACCGGATATTACCGTAGCTTCATCCGATTTCTTGTCGTTAGCAGTCACTATCTGTTTTCTGTTTTGCAAAAATTCTTTTACCCATCTTCCTACTTTATCCACATGATGGACTAACAGTTGGGTTTGTGTACTTCTTTCGGGATAACTAACTGGTCACAGAAAGTTGAAACCACCATTGATACTGGTGGTATCAGTAGTATATCTTCATTGAGAGACTCCTTGAAAGGATATTTGCAGAAAGTCCAGGAATTGGATAATGAAATATTGGATCTAACGGAACCTGGAGGACAGCCTGGCCAAATTATGAATCAAGCTGAATATAGCCTAAAGGTAGGCACTGAAATCATAGACTAAACTCCTCCATCACAAGTCTTTTAGCTGCAAGGGGTGAATCTAGTGCATTGATATTGCCTGTTAAAGCTAGTGTAAAGTTACCTAAATTAGACTTCAGACATTTTGATGGTGATGTATCAGGATGGAATTCATTTGGGAACTTTATGAAGTATCAGCACACAAACGTACTGATTTGAGAGAATACAAAAATTTTCCTATATGAAGGGCCAATTGGAAGGTGAGGCTCTGGAACTGATATCTGGTTTTAGATTAGGTGATAAATATTTTCAAGCGGTTAGCTTGTTAAAAAAAACCTATGGCAGAAAAGACAAAATCAAGTTATGTTTAGTTAGAAAACTCTTCCAAACTGAGACTCCCAAGGCAAATGCAGAATCACTACAAGGATTTAGAGCACAATTCAAATGGTGCATAAGATCATCGGAAAGTGAACAGCTGGAATTGAGTGAATTGTATACCAACTTGCTCTACACCAAACTACCTAGTAGTGTAAGTGAAATAATAAAATGAAGGTGTGGAGAAGATTGGCTTAAATTTGACACTTTTAAAAAATATTTTGAAGAAGAAATACACAATTTGAGGGCTTTTCCAGAGACTGAACCAGTAAAAGCTAATACATTAACAACCGTATTTGCTTTCGTAGTAGAACAAGGGCAGTCTTTGAGACAAAAAAAAAAAAAACATCGGTAAGGCCTAAAGAAAATACAAACAAAGCCAAGGTAAACCAGGTTAGAGGATGTGCACTTTGCAGAGGCAGTCATATATGGACACACTGTAAATCCCATGTAACCAGAGGAGGAAAGATAGAACGACTTAGAACTCTGGGCCTGTGTTTCATATGCGCATCCAGTAAACATTTCAGTTCCGGCTGTGGACAGGCAAGGTTGTAACAATGGCTGCCCTGTTAGACATCATAATGCTATATGTATGCAATCGAAACCAACCAAATAAGTCTAAGGTAAGTCGGGTACAAGTTGGAACACTCTCTCTGACAAATACAGGACAGGGAAATAAGAGGACTAGGAAGTCTATCTTACCGACAGCCACAGGAACCCTAAAGGATAAAAGAGGCCGCATTGTGCGAAAGAGAGGGTTGTTAGATACCTGGGCAGAGAGATCATTTATAAAGAAATCTGCTCATGAAGGACTCCACTATAAGAGCAAGGGAGTTGAAACTATATCATTGAGAGGTTACTTAACTTCTACAACAGTTAATAAGGAGTATGAAATGGTGAACATCGCTGTACCTCACCAGGGTAGATTAATAAATATGGATTGTGTAGTGATAGATGAGCTACCAGAATGTACAAAGAAATTCAAGGTTAAGAAGACCATGAGGTCTTTGTGTAGAAGGAAAATCAGTTTGGCTGATAAAGATTTTGATCTACCCGTAGTGAAACAATTGCGTATAGAATTGTTAAGGGTTGACAATTTGTACAACATTTTACATTTGGGGTTTAGGAAACTTGAAAATTTAGTATTGCTACCAACCACATTTTGTTACATAGTAACCGGAATCTGTAGTTTTCCTCTCAACAAGGAGACTCGTGTTTCCATTTTAAAACTGGCAGTGGAAACCGACGACATAACTACGGCTGAAGGGGCTATTCATTTAAAGGATCCAAGGGAAGATCTTGAAACTTTATGGAGTTTGGAAAATATAGAAACTGACTGCAGTGAGATAATGGAACAGGAACGGAAAGTATTGGAGAACTTTGAGAGTACTGTAACCTATTCTGAAATTGACAAACATTATGTTGTGGCATTGCCTTGGAAAGGCAATAAAAGGAGATTAACTTCCAACTTTGGGTTGGCTTTGAACAGATTAAAATAACAGGGTGTCAAGTTTCGGAAGGACACTCAGTATCTAGAACACTACCAAAAAATCCTAAAGGATCAAGAGGATAGCAGATTCATAGAGAGAGTGGAATATTTTAAAACTGAGGAAGACCGTCATTTCTTGGTACATCATGGTATTAAAAAGGACAGTGCAACAACCCCTATTAGGATAGTATTTGACTGTTCGGGCAGACAGGAAAAGTGGGTTAAGCTTGAACGATTGTTTGTGGACAGGACCACATATAACAGCTGACCTACTCAAAGTTCTACTGCAGATTAAAACAAAATTGTTTGCCTGTATTAGTGACATAGAGAAGGCATTTTTAATGGTTCAACTTAGGGAAGAAGATAGAAACTATACTATATTTTTATGGTTGGAAGATCCGACAGACCTTAACAGTAAATTGTTGGTGAATAGATTTCGAGTTGTTTTATTTGGAGCTACATGTTCTCCCTGTCGGCTGAGTGCAACGATTAAGAAACAAACACCTGTCTATGATAGAAGGTGACATAGAAAGGATAAAAAGAGGACTATATGTAGGTAATGCAGTTCACCAGCAATGATGATGATGAACTGGTAAATTTTTTCTTTGAAGCAAATTAGATATTTGTGCAGGCACATTTATATCTGAAGGAATGGACGAGTAATAATGACTCGTTGCAAACTATTTTTAGAGCATATGAGATTAATGCCAGAGAACAAACTACTCATTAGATCTTAGGTCTGAACTGGGACAAAGAGAAAGATTCCTTGACGTTATATCCTACTAAGATAAATAAGTCCAGCCCGACTAAGAGAGAAGTGTTAAGAGCTGTTGCACAGATTTACGATCCATTGGGGGTACTTCTACCTGTTACTATTAGGGCAGGGATATACCTGCAGAATTTGTGAAAGCAACAACTGGATTGGGACGAACAACTCCTTGACCCATTACAGAAACAGTGGGTTGAGTTATCTGAAGACTCTTGATATTTCCTTTCCGAGGAATACTAGCCTAGGAGAGGGGACTCCTTACACATATTCTGCTATGCCTGTGAATTAGCATATGGCTGTGTGGCCTATAGAGTTAAGAATGAAAACTCTTATTTAATGATGGCAAAGGCAAGAGTAGCACCCATTAAAGAATTAACTGTTCCAAAACTTGAGTCGATGGCATTGTTGCTAGCAGGAAGAATGTCCAAATTTATTAAAGAATCCTTTGAGAAGGATGAGTTCGTTGAACTGTTTGTTTGGTTGGACAGTAAAATTGCCCTAAGTTGGCTAGTATCGAAAAGTGTTCTCCCTGTATTTGTGAAAAATAGAGTACAGGAAAGAAACTCTTTAATTCCAGAGGCAGTTTTGTCCTGTGTGCCTACAAATGATAATCCCAGTGACTGGTTGACACGTGGGAAAAGGACAGAAATGATCTTGGATAGTTCTCTCTGGTGGAGGGACCCCCTTGGTTAAAAAACTCCTCTTGGCCAATAGATAGGTCTCGGGTTAGTGGATCACTTGTGCAGGGTAGGGAAGAGAGCATTTTGGTCAATACTGTAGGGGACAACCTGAATGGTGTTACACACTTGCTGAATTGGGAAAGATTCAGCAATGTTAAAAAGGTCTATTGGACCACAGCGTGGATTTTAAGAATTTTGAATAATTGTAGAAGTTCAACCAGTATCAAGAAACATGGTGAATTGACCTTGGAGGAACTCCAAGAGGCAAGGGGTAAGACTATTGCCCGCATGCCAAAGGAATTTTTCCAAGAGGAATACGAGAGTTTGATGAAGGAGGTAAGAAAATCAAAACTAGCTCTCATACACTAGTTGAATCTTTACCTGGACAACGGAGTAATAAGGTGTAAGGGTAGCCTAGAACACGCACAGTTACCTGAAGCTGCTAAGTTTTCTATACTGCTGCCAAAGAGTTGCTATGTTACTTGGGTAATTATTAAAGAACATCATGATGCTAATGCTTGTATGGGTATAAATGCAAGTGTGGCAAGTGTCAGGCAGGAGTTCTGGATCCCACGGATAAGGCAGCTAACCAAGAGTATATTACACCATTGTGTTATTTGTAGGAGAACGCAGGGGAGGCCGTACAGGCCCAATATAGTTCCTCCATTACCTGAGTTCAAGGTGCAGTGTAAGCAACCTTTAATACCACAGGCGTGGACTACACTGGTGCATTGTGGGTGAAGGAAAAGGGACAGAACCCTGAGAAGGCTTATATCATTTTATTTACGCCGATAACCAGAGGCATACATGTGGAACTAGTTGATAACCAGTCCTGTTACTCATTCCTTGTGAGTTTTAGAAAGTTCTGCATTAGAAGAGGTTTCCCAGCACTCATGTTGAGTGACAACGCCACCATATTTGTAGCGGCATCAGAATATCTTAAGACCATGTCAAAGAATCCCAGGGTAAAGGAACATCTGTTAGATGTAAAGTGTAACCGCAAGTTCATTCCAGTGAGAGCACCGTGGTTTGGTGCTATATGGGAAAGGCTGATAGGACTTCTTAAGTCATGCCTAAAAAAGATTGTAGGCCAAGCCTTACACAGTTTTGAAGAACTGACCTGCATACTGGTAGAACTAGAAGGAATTATCAATGATAGACCATTAAGTTACATGCCCATGGATTTGAACCAATTGGAAGTTTTAACCCCTAACCATTTGATTCTTGGAAGAAAGTTTAAGTCCTCCCCAAGAGAAGTAGTAAATTGGGAAGAAATCTCTGGTGACCCTACTTATGGACGGAGAGAGTTCACTGAGAAAAGATTCCTGTATGTGTCCAGGTTGTGTGACAGCCTGTGGAAAAGATGGGAGAGGGAGTATTTAACAACATTAAGAGAGACCCATGAAGTAGGAATGATGCATGGCTCTTGGCCCAGGATAGAGGAAGTGGTCCTCATTCATGACGAGGGGCCCAGGAGGAAGCAGAAGTTGGGCCAAGTGATCGAGTTACATATGAGTCGAGACAAGGTCCCAAGAGTGGCTACTATAAGAGTGGCCCATAGCCAGCTCATGAGACCTGTAATGAAGTTATACCCCTTAGAGCTGTGGCAGGAGATAAGGGAAATTAATCCTGCAGCGGATGACATTCAGTCAAGCACCCACCCGAGTAGAAAGACTGCTCAAGTAGCTGCAGAAGCCAGAAAGGCATTGATAAGAACAGGACTATTGTAAATAATGTAGGCATTAGTTTATCTTGTGGGGGAATATGTCAAAACTTCAACAAGAGAGATTGTACTTTTCGCGGATTTCTTTGTGGAACGTATCTACCCATTATTTGCGGAAAATACTTTGGTATAAGCATTTTTAGAGGGTTTTTTTGTTTAAACTCTCAAAATAGGCAGTTCTAAGTGTTTTTAGAGGGGTTTTAAGTATTCACAGATTTTAGCTATTCGTGGGGGAGTGTGGTACCCATCCCCCGCGAATATGGGGGATTACTGTATTCCTTCTAAATTTATGTAAAGTGGAAATGCATATTATGTAGAAAAAGATGTTATGTTTGGTTGTGTTTGTATTTAATTGTGAAAAGCATTGTGTTTGGTTGTTTCATGTACAGTAATACCTCAGTCTTATATGAATTCACAGACACGCGAACTTTTCATTCTTTTCATTGGAAGCTAACTAATTTTCATACGCGATTTTTTCACAGAGACGTGACATTTGCGAATCCGAGAGAGAGAGAGAGAGATAAGGGTTGTCCTTACTTAAGAGAGTGAAATTATTTATCAATTATTATGGAGACAGAGAAAATAACGAGAGAGAGAGAGAGAGAGAGAGAGAGAGAGAGAGAGAGAGAGAGAGAGAGAGAGAGAGAGAGAGATTGTCCTTACTTGGAATATCAAGTTAAATTATTTATGAATTATATTATGGACCCAGAGAAAATAACATGAGAGAGAGAGAAAGGGAGAGAGAGAAGTTATGCTTACATTAGGTATCAAAAGATGGAAGTTCATGACTTATGAATTTGACAGCTTTGCCCTCGCCCCTCTCTTCAAAGTTTTCACAAAATGATATTTGTATGTTTAAAATAGCACATAATTTATTATAGAAATGTATAAATTTTGCAATTGCAATTATTATTATTATTATTATTATTATTATTATTATTATTATTATTATTATTATTTGAAAATTAGTACCTATTATTAGGTAAATCACTTATTTATCAACAAAACAAATAAACATATACATGTAACCATAAAAATTCTCTCATCTCAGTAAGAGATGAAAGAATTTTCATGGTTACATGTATATGTTTATTTGTTTTGCATGATAAATAAATGATTTTCCTAATAATAAGTACTGATTTGCAAATATAATAATAATAATAATAATAATAATAATAATAATAATAATAATAATAATAATAATAATAATAATAATAATAATAATTACAAATTTGTACATTTCTATATTAAATTATCTGATATTTTAAACAAACAAATATCATTTCCCGATCTTTTGAGAAACTTTGGAGAGGGGCAAGGGCAAAGCTGTCAAATATGTCAATCGTTGCCCACAGTGTGTCAAAGGATTTCTAGTACTCTCTCTCTCTCTCTCTCTCTCTCTCTCTCTCTCTCTCTCTCTCATATAAATCATGAATTTCCATCTTTTGATATCTATCGTAAGAGTAACTCTCTCTCTCTCTCTCTCTCTCTCTCTCTCTCTCTCTCTCTCTCTCTCTCTCTCTCTTGTGTTATTTTCTGTCTCCATAATAATTGATAAATAATTTCACTCTCTCAAGTAAGGACAACCCTTATCTCTCTCTCTCTCTTTCTTGTGTTATTTTCTGTCTCCATAATAATTGATAAATAATTTCACTCTCTCAAGTAAGGACAACCCTTATCTCTCTCTCTCTCTCTCTCTCTCTCTCTCTCTCTCTCTCTCTCTCTCTCTCTCTCTCTAGTTTATAGTTAGCGCTCACACATTTTTACAACTTATTATTTCTCTGTATGTCTTTACCTGTACTGTCTATGAACTTTAAATGCGCAGGTGTGGCAAATACTTTCTAAAACATAGAGACATAATGATTAAGAGTTGTATTAGTCCAAATAAAAAACACTTGTTTGTTCATGAAAAAGCATTTCAGAACAAAGAGAAAGAGACGTAGAATAAAGAAGTTATTAAAAAGAGGTTGAGAAGACTTCTAAAAATAGCTCAGTCAGAAGGAGAGAGAGAGAGAGAGAGAGAGAGAGAGAGAGAGAGAGAGAGAGAGAGAGAAAAAAATTCTCTTCCAACTCTCTTTTTTATGTCAACCATTTATTTCTTTTTTTTAAGGGTAATGTATTAAGTAACTTTAATTTCATTTAAAAAGTTAGCTTAATAATTTGGGTACATGATTAGGGTCATATTTAGTGTTTAAACTCTAGAAATAACCATTTATTAGCATTTTTAGAGACTGTGCTAAACTTGCGTGAAAATTCGCCTTCGTGACGGGTTCTGGAACCTAGCCTCGCCTAAGTTCAGGGTATGACTGTATTGTAAGTATACATGTAATAGTGCTTAAGTACCAATCATCGGCTATTTGTTGGTAAGGTTGTTAGTCAAATGTTTGGTGTCGGTCGGCGATGTTCGTGAATGGAGTCTCTTTACAGCTCTGGTGTAGTGTATCTGTATCTAGGAAGGACTCAGGAAAATCAACCATAGTTGTCGGTGCCTTCAAATCCACTTAAGTATTCCGTTTCATCTTAAAGCTCATTTAGGGAGATTTCCTTTAGGATATATGCAGATCTAAATGTTAGGAGAATTTCTTGGAGTGTGCTTTGGATGAGAGTTATGAAGTAGAGATTGTGCTCACGCCAATCCCAGTCTCAATTCAGGCTAAAAATATCAAATGCACCATTTGAACTAACAGTAAGTTTGTACCATTTCTGTCTTAGATAGTATACACAATGCAATATGGTTTCGATTGTGAGTTAGAATAATATAGTTGAAGTAACCTGGGTGTTTTAGCATAAAACTTAGGGTATGATTAGGTTAGTACATTTCAAACCGTTTAGGCTGTACGATCACTTTACGATTTGAAATACTATATTTGTTCTGAATGAGTCAGAATACCATTTTGGTAGTCTTCTAACCCGCTTCCCCTGAACTGGTTTGTTCACCAGAACCGTACGTAGATGGAACTGTCCGTTCTGTTCTCAGTTCTATCAGAGAGGGCGGACTTCTTTCCTTCAGTGATTTGAGGGATGTGTATGTTCAATACCTACCCATCGGTCCTCCCTCAAGTATATCTGCTTTACCTTCAAGGGGGGATGGTGTTCTTGTTCGAGGCCCTTGTTTCGGAATCTTAACTGTTCCCCCAAGGGTTCACTAGAGTGTTCATTTTTAATCTCTGTTCGAGCTCGGTTGCATGGGTATGGCAAGCTCATTGTTACAGTCGTTAGGGCAGAGATCGACTAATGGAATTTTTTTGACGAATTGGGTATAGTGATGAACTTTGAGGAGTCATGTCTCATGGGCAAGCAGAGCGTAAAGTATCTGAACATGCTGATAGATACGGTAGCAACGAGGGTCCTCCCTTTGGATTTCTCATATTGGCAGGTTCAGAGAGGCAGCACAGAAGTTCCTGTTTTGTCAGGAACAATCCGCTTGGCAGTGACACATCGCTCTGGTTCACCTGTCACCATTGTAGATTCGGGCTCTCAGGGCCAGCTTCACCTCTGTGCGCTTTAGTGGAGGATGAAGAGAATGGGTATCCAGCAGGAGACCCACTTTTCTCTCATCTTTCTTTGTTAGAGGAAGTGAGGAGAAAGCTAGAACAACAGGAATATCTCTAGGGTTCTTCGGATGCATCTGCTAGGGATAGAGTGCACACTTGGAAGAATGATCATTATAGGTGCATGGGACTAGAATGCCAGATACCTCCACATCAGTGTCTTGAAACTCAAAGTGTCTTGAAACTCAGTAGTGGGGCACTCTGTGGTGTTGACGAGTGACAGCACTACGGTAGCAGCATATGTCAACAAGCAAGGGGGATTGGTGTCCTTCCAGCCGCATAAGTTGACAGTGCAGGTACACAAATGGGCAATAGCACACTTGGTGGGGCTGTCAGCATGTACATTCCAAGGTCTTGGAAAGGGGGGCAGACAAGCTCTGATCACCCCAAATTTCAATTTGACTCCGGTGGCGCCCAGTGGCCACACACCAAGCAGTTCCCAAACCTGCTGGCTCTGTTTTATGAAAGAGATTTCCCCATGGCACAGCCTTCTATACCAGCCACATGTGAGAGGTATTTCCAGGCAGTGTTGGTGATGGACCTTCACACCTGGAGACTATCCAGCATTCCCTGCAAATGAGAGGGTTGTTTTCAGTGCATAACAAGATGTCTGGATACTTGCAGAATGTTCAGTGGCTATGTACCAGGGAAAATGAACTGTCTTTTGTAGTTGATGTAGTCGACGGGGTATCTCTCCAGTCAGAGCTTCTATTCAGCAGGTAGCTGACTTTCTCACCCTTCTTTGCTGTAAGAAGCTTCTCTCTGTCTTGGCCAGTTAAACTGATAGAGCTGCCTTTGGCCAAGTCCTTTGGTTGAAGGAAATGGGTCTCTTGTCCCCATGAGGGATCCTTATACTTCTGAGAAGTTTCGAACATTCTTGCCCACCCTGGGAACTCAGGCCCCTAAGTAGGTTGTGACTCTTATCTTAAGGATCCTAGCTCATATGCCATATGAGCTGTTGGGAGGGTCATCAGACAGAGTTCTGACTCAAAGACTTTTTTCTTTGCTTATCCTAGCCTTGGCAAAAAAAGTTGTTGAGCTTCATGGCCTTCGATACTAAGCACTCAGTGGGGAAAGGGATCTGTTACTCTCAAGTTGGTTCTGGAATTCATAACTGAGACTCAGAATCCATAGATCCCTGATGCCAGTTTTGAGTCTGTTTCAATCCTTTAGGCATAATCGGAATAAGACACAACTTTGTCCGATTAGAGGGCTGCAGTACTACCTCAAGAGAACTTAGCATCTCAGGCCTGAATGTGATGCGTCTTTGTTAGTACTGTACATACTGACTTGGCCACAGAAGAGGTGTCCAAGAGCACATCTTCTTTTGAGCTTCATGAGACAGCAACAGGCTTGCTCTTCGTCTGAGGAGGTAAACGGGAATTTGGTCCTGGCAAGAGATCATGAAGTTAGGACCATCACCCTGTCCCTCGTGTTCCGGAAGAACCTGTCAGTTCAGCAGGTAATACAGGCCAGTATGTGGCCGCACCAGACCACGCTTACCTCGTATTAGCTTTAGGACTTGCCCATGAGTCTTTAGGCATGCTTTTCCTTGGATCTTGTTGTGGATGCCCAACAAGTTGTGTGATTCATCCGGCTTCCTTAGAGGACATGCATCTCATCTAAGGTGTTCAGTAAGCGGGAAAGAAGATATCTGAGTGACTGGTCTCCTCCCTTCTCTCTTTCACCTGTCTCTCTCTTTAGACAAAGAGAGATGTAGTCAACTGTCACATGCTGGACGGACGAGTTTGCGGATGATTACATGATGAGGGCAATCTGTCCTTCATCTTGTGTAGATGGTTTAGGTGCATGTCCCCCCTCTCTCTTGACAATGGGGAGAGGGATAGACAATAATATAAACACGTTGGTCTTGTTGGCGAGTTTTATTATCTCCAATACTCATGGGTTCTTCCAAGCCTTTTTTCAAAGTAATGATGTAACTCATTCCTTCCAGCCCAGAAGTCTAGCAGTTGTAACATCCCATATGTCCAACAAGCTAGAAGTGCAGGATTCGTTCTTCATCTCTTCCAGACCAGGAAGGTATTCCTGGATGGGTAGAACCAAACCAATCAGTTCAGAGATTTACTCAGACTCCACCCTTCAGTAGGTAAGTCTCCTATGTAAAGATGTCAGGTGTTTTAAGTCTCCTATGTAAAGACCTCAGGTGTTTATTTTTGTTGGAACAAATAGCAGATTTTTTAAGTAATTTGTGCTTTTCCTAACATACAAACCTGAAGGTCTGTACATTTATGGCCCACATCAGCCACCCTCATGCTGATACCTGGACCCAAAGGCAAAGTGCAACTGTCGCTGTTTAAGAGAAGGTGGTAGCCAGGGTCGCCACCATTGTCATCCAGTCACTCCCATACATCATCCTCAGGAACATCATCACCTCCAGTCATGAATGTAGCATGGAAGTCATCAACTTCGAACCCCGGGAAGTCCATCATGACCTCTTCTCCATTCAGCATAAGGTTCCAGGCATGGTTGAGGGTCCCTATGGTGATGTCCTTCCAAGCATCTTTGAAGTTGTAGATGGCAGACTTCAGTGATTACTCTCAAAGATTCTCCAGACCCATTCCCCCCATGTATCCAAGCCTTGATCCTACTCCTCATCCTCCAATACTGCCATCACCTCCAGGAACTTCCTCCAGTATAGCTGTTTTGTTGCAACAATTACACCTTGGTCCATTGGTTGAAAGAGTGCAGTCATATAAGGATCAAATATATGATGCTAAACAACCTTTATCACCAACCATCTAGGTTGTATTAGGATGTGCAGGCGCATTGTCCATGAAAAGCAAAGCTTCCATCCGATGTCTAGCAATGCCCAGGTCCTATGTCTGATGATGAACAACCTCCTTACAAAAATTATTAGGGAATGAATCAGTTACAATCTTGACAGTTAACCAATTTTTCTTCGAATGATACCAAATCACTGGGAGCCTATTCAATCCATCAACCCATGCAGGACACATGGCTGCTTTGCATGTCCAACTACCACTGGTTTGCAGCGATGCCTACCAGCAGCATTTGCACATAAAGCAGAAATATGTTGCTTGGAAAGGTTTTGATGGGGTAAATTATTTTCCTTCTCATCAGCCAAGGTGTTAGTGGGTAAGGAACGACAGAATAGACCAGTTTTGTCAGTGTTGTAGATTCCCCTAACACAAGGTCTTTTTTCCTAAACAAGCCTTGCAACGCCTGGTGAAATGCCTCTATTCCCTCCTTGGAAGCATCCAAAGCTTCGCCATGAGTCTTTGTGTTAGAGATCCTATGTAGAATTTTGAACCAACCTTTGGGCACCTTAAATTACAACCTTATGCAACCCTGCGAACTTCATAGCTGCCTCCTTCAACTCAGCACTGGGTATGTTCACACCAGCAGCCTTCTGCTGATGAAACCACATCAAGGTTGACTCACACAAGCAGAACCTGCAATGCTGCAGGCACTGCAATGAAAGCCATGTGCTTGGGAAATAACATAGCATTTTCAACACACTCGTGAACAAGTGACTGATGATGCATGATTGTACACTGATAATGTCTGACTCTATGTCTATCACCCATTAAAATAAAAATTACTATGATGTATACATTTCCCTCAATAGCAAGAAATATTACAAAAAACACAATTGCTAGCCCATCCTCGCACCCTCTACCATAAGCTATTAAACTAATGACTTATCCATTTCAACCAATAAAAAGCGACAAAAAAAGTGACAGTTGTACTCAGGTTCCAACTTCTTTTATGACTTGTGTGGTCTGGTTGGCATCACTCTGGTCTTTCATTTGAAAGACCTGGGTTCAATCCTATTGTGAGTCAGAAATTTATTTCTGTTCCACACGTAATTGTCTGTTGATATTTCTATCATATTCACTCAGAAAGGATAATTCAAATGAAATGCTGTCAACTGGGTCACTGCTAAGTCAGGAAGTTGGGGAAAACTCACTAGTATGCAAGCAGTTAGCCTGCCCAGGTAATTCCTTGGGTACAGCTGTACTCAGGTTCCAACTTCTTTTATAACTTGTGTGGCCTGGTTGGCAGCGGTCTGGGTTCGATCCTGTTGTGAGTCAGAAATTCATTTCTGTTCCACACGTAATTGTGTGTTGATATATCTATCATATTCACTCAGAAAGGAGAATCCAAATGAAATGCTGTCAACTGGGTCACTGCTGAGTCAGGAAGTTAGGGAAAACACACTGGTATGCAAGCAGTTAGCCTGCCCAGGTAATTCCTTGGGTACAATTGTACTGAGGTTCCAACTTCTATTATGACTTGTGTGGCCTGGTTGGCAGCGCTCTGGTCTTTTGACCTGGGTTTTATCCTGTTGTGAGTCAAATTTATATATATATACATACACACACACACACACACACACATATATATATATATATATATATATATATATATATATATATATATACATATATATTATATATATACATATATATTATATATATACAGTATATATATATATATATACTGTGTAATATATATATATATATATATATATATATATATATATATATATATATATATATATATATATATATATATATATATGTATATATATATACATGCATGTGTATATATGTATATATATATATTATATATGTATATTATATTGTATTATTCTTTTGTTCAGTATTCCATTTAATTGCAACCTTTTTAGCATTCTGAAAGGCATTTGCCTGGTACACTTGTGGAACATTTGCATTATGTACATCTTTTATCCATATATATCTTTGTTTCATTTATGTCACAGATGCCATTGTTAGACGTATTTATTACTTGTAAAATGCCAGACGTGATATATAAGCATGTTGCACATTTGTCTTTCCTTGTCTCTTTTGGAGGGGGAGCCCTGTAAGCTTCCATGTTCAGTAGCCAGTCACAAAGCACCTTTGTAGTCAAGTGCTTAAAGCATCAGTCACGTTACATGTCACTTGGTCCTTACTGCGTGCCTTGTCGACTATCTGTTACTACATTTCCTTCTGTTTATTGGATCAGAATGGGTCAGATCCTGCGAATAAAGCTCAGATGTCCTAAATCGTATGTAAGAGTAGCCTCATAAGGAAAGATTGTACGATATATCTAGTCGTAGATAGTGTAGTCTAGGAAGAATTAAATATGAAGTGATCAGAATTGTGAAAAATATAAACTGTTCACAGTAAGCTATTCAAACAGTGGGGCTAAAGATTTATCATCTACCAAGTTCAGGAATAAGAAATTTAATACAAAAGTTTTTATCCAACAATTACAAGTCAACTTGCTGAAGTGCAGACTGGGGAAGAATATTCAGTTCAAAGCAAAGTAAAACAGTAAGATTTCCTCAAGGTAAACAGGTCCCAAAATATATGGAAAGACGTTGTTAGTATATTAGTTTTCTGCACAATTGACTAAAGCTTTAAGGCCATGTACCTCAAAAGTGAATTTGCGGTCGTCACACTCAGAATAAGTTGCTTGTGCATATGGAATTATTGTCAGTGAAAAGATCTGAGTGAGTGGGATCCAGTGCCTTAGACCTAATAACAATCATACTGTGAGTTTTGTTAAGATTTACCTTCACTACCCCATAACTTTTACTACCACAAAACTTGCACCATGCATTAATTCTACCTAAATCTTGGTTAAAATATTCAACAACCACAGGCCTATGAATCAGATCCACAAAGCCCTGATTATCTGTAAGTTTATCTGTGGGTGTGAAATTTATTTTTAAGTTATGACCAGCTACTTAAAATCTTAGTTGATGCTGGAGAAATACCGCTTGTTTTCCATCTCTAGTCATCATTTCTTTGGTATCGGTTTAGGATACGGAACCCAAGCCTTTGGGCTTTGCAGCTTCAAATAGACTGTATTAATAGCTTTTTTAAAATTCGCTAGGTTTCCTTAACCTTGTTATTGGTAGAATTAAGGTGGGTTAAAAAATACTGGATATTTTAAGATACTCATATCCACAAAGCAGTTATTTATTGTCGTTTTTCCAGGCTTTTCTTTTTTGTAGGTAAAGAGGAATAAACCAGAGGATCTTGAAAAATACGAGAGTGGGGATTTAGTGAAGCCATAGAAAACACATGACATAATATATTAATATAACTGTCTGTAGCATGCTGTAATCAAGTATGGTGTCCGGTTCCACGGGCGGTCAGGACAAGAAAGGATCATCGCAGCCCTGACAGCCCTCCCATCTTTTCTCAAGAATGCAGAGATCTGTAATGAAATAGACTTATCATGCAAATTCCTAGTTCTTGCAGAAATACAGCTAAGAATACAAATTTTCACGGGAAAATTTAATGCGGCAATCTGTATTTCCTTGAGAATCGCCATTAACAGCAATCATCAAATTACCGTAAACGTGTAGCCAGGCTACTGCAAGAATGGGGAAAATTAGGTTGCTTTAAAAGGATCATCCTTTAAAACCTTAAATTATTAAATTTTTGCAGAGATTAGTAATGGGTCTAAAGCGGCTGAAACAGCAGTCAAGGATTACTGAAATTATCCAGAAAAGTCGGCTCAGACGAGCGCTTAACCTCCCCGCAACCCACCTGTTAGGGAACAGTCTGTGAAATTCAACATAGATAACAGAAGGTAATAGCTTCGGCGACACCCTGCGTAGCTAATACCAATGATCCATCGAGAGTTCAGGTGCACAAAAACAGAAGCTAGCCATGAATTGACGTAATCCATAATAAAGTGTACTCCGTGATGATCAACTGAATGAGAGTTGAGGTCAGGTTAGTGGCGATGATTACTGCTTGTTTGCGCCGTGGTTCAGGAGATACCACGGTGCTGACAGAACTGCCTTCTCTATCCCGAGCTAAGGGTGTCTCTACACGATACATACAATTGACGTCAATAAGACAGTCTCAATACTTAATGAGTCAATATTTTGCCCTCAGACCATTCAGTTTTATCTAGTTTTGTACTAGACTTCATAGCAGCAACCTGTGATCAGTAGTACATACTGCTTTCATATCAGTAGCCTTGTTGTTCTGCTGAAAGAAGAAAAACTAAAGAAGCGTTGGTGGATGAAGAACTGGTACACGAGGAGAAATTAATATACCCACGAAAATCTGTTATTAGACTTGAGATTTAGTGAGCCCGGTCATTTAAGAAGGATGGACAAGGAATTGTTTGATGAATTGTTGATTATGGTAACACCAGAGATAGAAATGACGAACACTATAATGAGAGAAGCCATCCCATCTACTAGTAGTTAACTGTTATCAATCACATTGCGTTACTTGGCTACTGGTAATAGTTTTGAAGGTTTGAAATTCGTTACTGTGGTATCTCCAGTCTATTAGCATCGTAGTACTTGAGACTTGTAAAGCTGTTATCAAACGACTAAAAAGTTTAATTTTGGTAATAGAAAAACACAGATGATTACTTTAACATTTAATTACTCAAGTCATACATATTTATTGAAATGATGAGAGAGAGAGAGAGAGAGAGAGAGAGAGAATTTTGTTCTTTGTCATTAGAAGATGCACACACTTTGGGGTACTGAGACGGGCCATATCTTTGGCACCAGAGGAAGGAAGGGTAATTGTATTGGCTTGTTGCTGTTTACATAATTGTCTAGCAAGGAGGGAATCACGTGAATACATTGGTGAGGAGAGGGTGGATGTTGAAAGTGAGGAGATAAAATCAGTTCCTGAAGCGTGGACTAGAAATTCATATTTAGCTGATCGCCAGCAAACTAACTAAGCAAATTCAACACAACTTGTTAAAAAAACAAGGGATAGTTTGTGAGTATTTCAACTCTGAAGGTAATGTTACTTGACAAAGAAGATACTGAAATATTTTGCTATGGTGTAGTAAAGGTAGTAATAATGTAAACTGGTCATTTCTCCAAGTAAATGTAATTCTCTCTGTGAACATACATAAATTATTTCAATTGATGTTGGTTGTTCGTTGTTTATATTCTTTGATATAAATGATTACTGTTGTTATATTTTGTATTTTGCATGTTTTCATCCCATCAAAAACAATACAGTAATATAACTGCTATATAATTATGATGAATAAAGCCTTTATATACTCACCTGTGAAGTCAGAATCCTCATGATCATCTGTGGTATTAATCGATTCTGCAGGAGTTTCCTGGTCTCGTAGAAATAACAACATTCCCTGAAAATAATATAATGTCGAGTCATAGACTTCATCAGACCCTGGGCTACACTTCTTCGAATGCCTTTTCCTCTTTAGTTCTTTCCTAACGTTTGTCTTCAGCGAATTAAGCTGCTGCTTTACATCGTGTAGGGTAGTATTGGGACATTTCTCTCTATATTTCACAAGCAATATCGCATAGTCGTCCCGTCTCTTATTTCTGTTGCTGTACTCCTCTGTTTTCACCTTTGAGAGGGAGGGTATCCCCTTGTACATATGAGTGACTCCATTCTCTTATAAAATCCCTCCGTGGTTCCTTGAAACTTTGACTAGCTCCGGACACGTTGTTGCAATAGTAAGGTAGTAAAAACTGTGGTTTATTGTCAATACCCCCCACAAACGAGAGGTTTGTTATTGTCAACTTAGATTGTTTCAGTACTATTGAACAACCCTTCAACCTTCCGCCTAGACGTTCAGTGGTTTTTACAATACCGGAATATTGGTCAATAATATAAACCGCGTCGGGGCGGCACCATAAGGAAACGTCAGTTTCTCGTGCCACCTTCTGAAAAAAAAACAACTATTGGAAGTATCTTTCATCTTAAAACAGTTATTGGGAAATAATTTTATTTTGATTAGTTATTGTTAAGAAATGATACGAATAAAGCACCCTCAAGTACTGTTAACGCAAGGGTACAGGAGTCCCTACAAAATCCAAGAATGTAAAAATGATTGACATACAAACCTATTTTCTAAGTTCTTCACCCAAACTTTTAAGGGTGAATTGCGTTAAAGTTTTCTACAGAGGATGGAATAAGATGGTACAAATACACCATTAATTTTTACTAATGCTTCTAAATCCATCCCTGGTGTTGGTTGTGGAGTTTTTGGTGATAGTTTTATTTGCAGAGGAGCACTTTCTAGCATTTGAACTGCGTTAGGGCATACTGCAACTGTTCTAAATTCTAGCATCATATTTTTTTTCGTTTCTATTAACACACTGCAGGGCCTGGGTATTCTAATACTAACGATCCATTAGTAGTGAAGCTTTAGCATTGGCTATACTTGTCCTAGTGTGGAGGAGACACATTTCCATTTTGTTTGGTGCTAGTTCATGTGAACGTTGCCAGTTAGTCATCGATAAATTCGATTCCAAGACAATACAATGTTCATTACCATGACATTGTCTTGTGCATTTCCAATCAAATTAGATAAGTTTGTTGCAGTATCTCTGGCATAAAGTGGATGCCGGCAAGATAAAAGATCACGCTTCAAAGAATTTAGTTAAATGTATGAAATAAACTCATTGGTTCTTCGTAAATGGTGAAAATTGGTCTTTGTTTGATGATTGGCTGGTCGAATTGCCCAGTCTCCTGCAACTAAGCAGTCACTTTCTATTAGACAATAACAGTTTTTGTAGATTTTAGGGGAAGATCTGTTGTACAATTCTAATGGCTATTTTAGTTTCATTACAGAACCTGGTCTTCTGGAACATATAATTTAGTAACTGGTTTACTGCGCATTTTTGAAGTTTTCGTTTATACTGTACCCCATTATTATATTATACAATTATTATGTGCTAAACATTAGAAAGTCGGAACAACTTTTCATTGTCAGCGACTTTCGAAACCGAGTCCAGGGAAAACTTAATCAGTCACTCAGTCGTTCCTGACAACAGCATGGATGTTATGTTTTAAAAGACTATAATCCAGCCCTAAAACGCTATTCTCTTGCGCTATTATTTGTTTTGCTGATGTGACCTTGAGCTGTCATATGTACTTTTTAAATCTTTTATGATTTTCATTTGTGCATCATAACGGTTCCCATTGTTGGTTTTCTTTTTTGTGGCATATGGGCATTCTGCTCTCTGGATGCTTGAAAGAAAAATCCTTAGTGGATTGTTCAAAGTTGCATTTGTAATCTGCTCCTAGCAGATCCCTTGTAAGTTCTTATTGTTTATATTCGAAATGAGCAGTCATTCACAGGGAACAGGTAGTATGACACCTATATTAAAAAAAGAGAAAATAAAGTGAATAATAAATAAATAGGTGTACAATAATACATACATTAACAGCAGCATAGGTAAGAAACGCAAAGATAATAACTCACAGTACTGTAAAGTACGATATTACATTCCCAATTCAACTGTATGGTATTGATGTTAATTTAACTATCAGGGAGACGTTTATGCATTTTACAGTAAAGGGAATCAAAAAGTTCTGGTACTGGATAGTGAAGTGACAACATGGCACCTGAGCAGGATGTTAGTGTTGATGCTATGCAGGACGAGTGGAGGAGCACTATGTCTGGTAGGCATTAAAGGCATAATAGAAGTGTCTTGTTTTAATAGAGTTCATGCAGATAACCAGACAAGGTACCCCCTGGCAGTTGCCTAAATTTTAATGACTGTTGTTTGGAAAAATAGATGCCATCGTTTCATGTAATCTTGTCTAGAAGATAAAGGTCTTAGATCAGGGGTGTCAGACTCATGGCCCGCAGGATGGTCTTAAGTGGCCCGCGAGGTGCCAAGAGATTTTTCAACTCGGGCTACTATAACTGTTAGAACTGAGGAAAATTTAACTAAAGTTACTAAACTGTTTTATGAGAGAGTAGACAGAGAAAAACTGCAACTTATTCATCACAATGCTTGCTTTTGGGCTGTTCAGTTTGGTAGCACTTACGTATGCGAACAGTCATTCTCTCTGATGAAGGTGAAGAAGTCCAAGTACCGCACCAAAATTACGGACAAATATTTGGATGCCATCCTGCGACTTGGAATATCGCCACTGAAGCCAAATGTGGAAAAACTTCTTGAAGAAAAACGTATGCAGTGCAGTGGAAAATAAAGTAAAAAATCCGAGTTGCATTTTTTTCTTCTTTTTTATTTTGTACATACCTTATACAACAAAATTTCTATTTTGTTTCAAAACTCAAAGAATTTCAGTAATATACTGTAGTAACTGTATTCCCAGATTATTGTATATTATTTTCCTTTCTTTGTAATAATTAGTGTGATGTATTATTCGGTAAGACCAATTTTACACGTGTAAATTCAAATGAACCCAAATAATGTATTCTTGGTAAACCAGGATGACCAGCAAAATAAGTTGTAATCTTCAGTCTTGCCAATAAGTAATTACCAAATCTTTGATGGCCCTCGAGACCATAACCAAGTGCATAATTGGCCCTCGAAAAGATTTGAGTTTGACATCCCTGTCTTAGATTATTGCGTACCCACATATAAAATGATATTAAAGTACCGGTTGAGGACAAATCTAATTGACGTAATATTAATGTTACGAGCTTTGTAAGCCTCACGAACAATATCCAGTTTTCTGTTTGCATTAGTTTCATTGTAGATTCAGAATTACTTGATATTGTGTGGCCCACGCAAAGCAAAGTACCGAACAGGCGGACACTTGAATATTGGCTAATCGGTAACGTCTAAGTTTCAAGTGTTAAGCCTCAATCCCCACTGTGCGCTTCACGTAGTGGAGTGTTCCATATTCTTGTTAGGCTGGGAGCAACTTTATTTAGCACTTAGAGGGCGCTGATAATTTGTTTACTATGTTATCTTGTTTTCTAAGTTGAGACCAACAAACATGTCAGTATTAGAAAAACAACATCGATCTTAGAATGCTGTATTTTGGAATGCCAGACAAGATAAAACTAGTTCTAAAAATACACTCCGGTTGCCAATAATTTAAAAAGATGTGACTTAAGACCAAGTCTGTGTAACCTATGATGCCAAAGTCATAATGTTTTCAGAAAGGTATGGTTAGCCGAATGAAAGCCAGCGCTAAAATTTCTAAACACTCCTAGAGCCCTGTATTCGTATCCATTTCAAGGCTACCTTGAAAGTAACAGAATATATCTATAAGGGCATCACAATTAGCTTTTCGTAGATGTACTGGCTGACAGGAAAGAGTTGATTACATTTCTGTTTCCCAGTGAAAATGCTATTTGGATAGCAGAAATGGTGAAATGTGGGAAATTTGGAGAAAGGGCCCAAGCCATCCTTTTGAAAACAAATGGAAAACCAATCAGAATTTTCTTCACCCCAACCTTTTAGGTTGCTTAGAAATACTTTTAGTAGTCCTTGATCCAAACTGGATTTTATAAGCGTCCCTTTGGGTAACAGATGCTAAGAGGAGGACTCTCAGTCAAGGATTGTGTATCTTACGAGACCCCAGGAAGATCTCTTTATGTCATTATAATTAGTTAAGTGTTTCCTATCATTAGCTAGTAGTGAAGAAACAGTAGATGCAGCACTCTACAACCCCATTCATTCCTTTTACTGTACCTCCTTTCATATTCTTTCTTCCCACTTACTTTCCACCCTCTTCTAACAATTGTTTCTTAGTGCAACTGCGAGGTTTTCCTCCTGTTACACTTTTCAGACCTCTTACTCTCAACTTTCCGTTCAGCGCTGAATGACCTCATAGGTCGCAGTGCTTGGCCTTTGGCCTAAATTGTATATTCTATTTCTAAAAGTGTTGCTGAGTAATATCTTGTAGTTTGGTTTCAAATGATTATAGTATCTCTTAGTTCTGGTAATTTTGCTGGTGAGTTTTATCAGATGTGCAAATAGTGTGGTTATAATAAATAGCCTGTCTTGTTGTTCCTGGTTGTATGCTCGTCTTCTTGGATACAAAACCACGATGTATCACTAGTCTGCATTATTATAGTATTCATGCAGTGGAATTAGTTAGCATTTCAGGTATTCTCTAATTCATTTTCGGCATTTGATGGGAGTTAACGCAGATATGAAACATCTCTATAACCGTTCAAATAAATTCTTATGTTTCATAGTTTGCAAGTTCGTCACAGTTTGTTAAGATTTGCAAAATAAAGTTTATTGCCATCGAATTCACAATTCTTATGATAATAAATAGGAAGTCATCTTGTTTTGGGGCTCACTGCCTGATCGTTGCTGAAACTATTGGTGCTGTACATCTACACACTAGAGTTGTAGACATAATTATTTGCCAATTGAAGTACTTTAAACTAGTGAAAGATGTTTGGAGAACATTCTAGGTAAGCAAGCGTGTAATTTTAGAACTGCCGTTTAACGTCAGCCTACATCACGCCATCTTCTTTTATGATACTCTTGCTGTGAATGAAATGAACTCTTCCGGAAGTAACATTCTTTTGAAGCAAGCATCCCCATAGATTTGTATTTGCGTCTTGTCTTATATTTAGTTTTATTTTTCCCAAGAAGCGCTCTCAAAAGAAAATAGATTATCGTATGTTCGTGCGAGTTGAGAAATATCTCTACCTTTATAGAAATCAGTTCCTAATTTCGCCTCGTTCTTTTGGTTTTTCTGGTAAACATTGCTGTTCAGATTTTAAGGACGATGCTTATTCATTTTTTAACCATTTTTTTATATATATAAATAAAAGCCTCTTTTCAGAAGGGTTGAGAATAGCTGGGAATGGTTTGGTTAAGTGGCTTCTCTTTGAAGGTGACAGTCATGTTTTCACTGTAGTGTAGCAGTTGTCCTTGGGTTGTGGCTAGAAAGGTTATGTTTTAGGTTGTTGAGGACCAGGTTAGTTGTCTACCAGTGATTAATTCATTAATAAATTTCATTTTGCTCGTTCTGCAGTCGTTACATAACTCTTCAAGTCTTGTGAAGTATTTGTGAAGTTATACTTTTTCAAAACACTTTCATTCTTGTCAGTGAAGGGAGTCGGTTTTATTGATTTCCACTCTAGCCGCAAGAATTTGTTGCATTCCTCTTTATGCTCACAGTGAATCTCAGATCTCTCATAGTGTGATAGCAAAACGATTAGGGATAGTCTATATTATGATGCTGTAGGTGTTTTTACATTTAACAAAGAATAAGGTCAGATTTTGCATGATTATAAGCTGAAGGGGATTACAGTGTATTGTTGGTAACTCGATGTTTGGCATAATATTTTGTGAATAGGGATAAAAAAAAAACAGGATTTTTATCATGATATATTTGGCGCATATAACAAGCTGTATAGGTAACAACATGAAACAGGTGGGCAGGGTCCATAATGACTGGGGTGATGACGTCACAAACTACCATAGAAAACGAGAATGTTGCAAGGGCATACTTAAGTTGGAGGGGGACAGGCCAAACTACAGTCAACATTGTAGGGCGCACAGAGAAGATGGCTTTCTTTATTTTGCGTCATGATATGTAAAGAAATATTTGGATTACATGGGCTGTGGTTTTTGTATGGCAATGAAAATGAGTCAATGAGAATTTGCATGTGAATTTAGTATGAGGCGAAGGTAATGACTGGAGCCAGTGAAATCTATCTCGTTTTCCAGTAGTTTTATGCTTATGGATGATATTTTGAAGATCGTTTGAAGTATTGTTTAGCGTATTGTGAGTTAGGTATATACATAATTTTATTAGCAGTTTTTAATTAATGATTCTCATAAAGTTATTGTATGTATATATTGCACATATATATGTAGTTGTTTTCACAGGCATAAATGTAAATACAGTCGTCAACTTCCAGCATATACGGCGTTCCCCCAACAAGTTTACACATTTCATTTTCTGAAATGAAAGTGTTCAAAATTTGATTTTTGTGGAGATATCCAATTTTATATTGAACAATTCAACAGATAAAGGAAAATTCAATCCCTGAACAGGCTTGCATAGTTAATACAACGTACGTTCTTCTTGTTCCTTCTTTAATGAAAACCTTCACTCATTTGAACTTGTTACTGACACTGGCTTGGTAAAGGAGAGAGCAGGCATAGCTCTCTCTCTATCTCTCTCTCTCTGCTTTACCAAGCCATTCTCTTCTATAAACTTGTCGAAAGTGTTTATATCATCACGTGACTTTTTTTTTGGATCAGAAGAAAAAGAGAGGAAAGTAAAAAAATATCTTGGGCCGTCACTTTATAGTTCGGTGGTTATCAACTATTCTTCAAAATGATGTAGAAATTATTGTAATTTCATGATTTTTGTGTTGAAGTATATACGTGTTGATATGAATACTGTAACAAGACAAATCCCCTGAAATGATGTGAAAAAAAAGTGTGCACATCAGAATTTAGCTGGCTATTTGGTAATTCCATATATTTCAAGAAAATGTTTGGTGTGGAAGTAATAAACTAAAAAGAAAGAACTCTTCTGAGAAAAAATCGAACATTTGATTCATATCCAGTAATTGCTGCTAGTCGAGGACTGAGTGTGTATATGCATATGTAAGTATATCCATACATTTTATTTATATGGGTAAACTAACTTTTTATTCCAATTTTTGGATCAAATAACATTGCTTGCCAAACAAGATTGCTATCGTCCACCTTTTAGGTTACGCCGACTGAGTGCATTCAGAAACTGTGTACTTGGATTTGCAATTTGTTTTTTTTTTCTTTCTTTTTTTGCAAAGGTACAAGGAAAACTTTTTTACTGATTACGCTTTTACCAATTGTTTAAAATGTGTAAGGGCGCAAAGTGAACTGAAATCAGTGATGAATCTAATATTGCGCATGTTTACACACGTATATATATATATGTATATATATATATATATATATATATATATATATATATATATATATATATATATATATATATATATATATATATATATATATAATACTGCTGGTAACCATTTACCAGATATGTATGTAATTTTAATAATCGTAATGCCCTCGTAACTTTGGATTATAGGCTTCGCGTGACGGGCGTATTCAGAGTGAAGTAATCGAGAAGTTAAGAGAGCATTGTGGTTATTACAGTTACATATACATATATGTATATGTAAATATATGTACACAGATATATAATTATATATTATAAATATATATATATATATATATATATACTTACATACATATATATATATATATATCTATATCTATATAATATCTATATCTATATATATATATATATATATATATATATATATATATATATATATATATATATATATATATATATATATATATATATGTGTGTGTGTGTGTGTGTGTGTGTGTGTGTGTGTGTGTGTGTGTGTGTATCCTGATTCAGAAGAAAAGATCGTAATTACACACTAATGTCTGTTGAGAAACGAATGCCGTGTTAATGATTTTTCCTTTCGAATTCCTCGTGTGGAATGTTACTGAATATACTGTTATATCCATAAATTTCAAGGGAATTCAAATATACGAGAGGACGGTAATGAGGTCAGAAGCTGTAGCTAAAACTAAATCCCGTAAAGAAATATTTTCCTGCTGAGTAGATTTTATGGTTTTACTTTAATCGTGGTATCCATCAGTTGCATCTTGAGTGGGGGTGGAGTGAATTGGCAAATTCCTGAGTAAAATTGACTTTTGGGATGCCGTCGGGCGAACACGTTTGCCTTCACGGCAACTTTTTTCTCTGAACATCTTTTGTGTGTCGGTTTAAGCCTTAACTTTTGGGACTGCTTGCAGTACTTGAAATTCTTGACGTTCGTGACATATCAGTTTCTGGAATCAATTCTTTTATAGATTGGAAAACCTGTTGTCAGAATTCATGCCAATTGCTATTTTACAAGGGATGCTACTTGTTCTCGTTTTTCGTCTCAAGTCCAATCATTTTTGAGGTTTTGCTTCACTTTTTTCATGTAATGTCTCGAGCCTGTAGTCTGGTAGTTTTAGGTGCACGCAATATATTGTTAATAGATTAAACAGGCAGCGAAGGGATGAAACGAAGTGTTGTGTTATTGGCTGTGTGTTCCGTTGTTTGTCGGTTTTCAACGAGCATTTTCTAGGGGCAAATATGCGGGGGATCAGTTTTACATTTCTATATGAAAACGATGAAAATATAGCGGTTTAACGCGATAGCAATTTTCGCATGACCCTTTATTTCTTATGAGTTGCATTTTTCCAAGGTAGCCGTCGAGTCTCAGCCTGTCATGACTAGCCTTAGCCCTGCGCTTAAACAGCGTTATTAACCTAGAAACAAGTTCTTGCTTTTTGAACAACCTACATTTTATCTTTTCAAAAAAGGAGGATATCTTAATTTCATTTATTATTAGAGGTAGCAAAATATAATGTATATATTGCAATGACGTGAGTGCGAAAGCAAGCACAGCTCTGTAGTGGGTATTGAAGTGCAATCATCTTACGCGTCCGATGCAACAAGCTTAATCGACTAATACTGTTTCTGCCTGTGGCCACAAGGAACCAGCTTGTTTCCTTGTGAGGAATAGCACCTGTCCGGGGACAGGTATCACATCCATCGCCTTTTATGGGATTCAGTGTTTATTATCAAGGTATTTAGAGTTTTTTTTATTCGAATTTCTATTTAAAGTATTTATGGACCGAGATATGGTAGTTAAAGGGTTTGTTAACATTTGGCAATTCAGAGTGAGGTTTTTTTTTTGTTTTTCAGAGGTCGTGATTTACAAGTGGTTGACATTGGTAGAACACTTGAGGTTCATCGGATGTTTGTAGCGAATGGCATCATGGGAAGTTTAGAACAGAGGAAAAACATTTTTGACCATATATATACATTATATATATGTATATATATATGTATATATATACAACTGTATATATATACTTATATATACATTACATTTCATTTACTTTCATATATGTACAAACATACATACATGCATAAACATATACATATGTTGTATGTATGCATACATATATTTCCCACTTTATATACAAACGATAAAAACAAGCACATTTACATTTTGAAAGAAAACAGTCCTCTATGTACAAACATTATGCTCTGCCTGATATATATATATATATATATATATATATATATATATATATATATATATATGTATATGTATATATATATATATATATATATATATATATATATATATATATATATATATATATATATATATATATCATGCTACTTACTTACCGTAGTGATAGTGTATAATTACATGAGTTACAGTAATAATAGTAATTAGTGGCAAATTGTCATATATATATATATACACACCAAAAAGGGAATGATTTAATTCTTTGTGGTGTTAAAAAGGGAGAAGTAACACACAACTCTTGGTCAACGGGTCAGTTACTGGAATTGTCGATCCAGTGAATTTTGGCATCTGAATCAAGGTCCTCCTTGCTGAGAAAACGCTACTCCAGGACGCTCTGGCAAGCTGCAGCTCTTCACGATCGGTTTGTAGGAATCGCTGGGCCAGTGTTTGGCATCTAAGCCAAGATCCTTGCGTAGGAGTTGTTGATTTTACAACTCGGGCAGTTGAGCCGAGATCCTTATATAGACGCCAGAGCGAGTGCTGTATCAGCGATCGCGGATTTATTTGTTGTATTAAAAGCAAAAGGTATGTCAACGCCAGTAGTCTTATTGTGGTTCTTAGTATCAAATTGTCCTGATGAAATATGACAACAGAACAGTCTGATATGGTAGTGTGGTTAGGGACTTTGGACATGATGTTTTTCTCATATGACTCATGCGGAAGCTGCTAAATTATGTTGCTATTACTGTTGATAGGATATTAGTTATCACTGTTTTGACGAGGTTTATATAATGGCTCGCAGTTATTTTGTGAAACAGAGGGGACGAGGAGCAAAGGGTGTTTTCAAGAGTATTCTAGTATCACCACACACACACACACACACACACACACACACACACACACACACACACACACACACACACACACACACACACGAGCAGACGCACTCGCTAGCAAGAGAAGAGGTCTGTTTCAGTCGCTTGTGAGTGACTGCTTGCACCTTCTGAGCTACTCTCAGTGGTTAAACAACTATCCTTTCAATTCTGACAATAATTTAGCTAAATCCGTTAATGAAACGGGGCTTTACCTCCAGAATAGCCTCGTAATATCATGCCTTGTCTGCCCTCGTACTAACAGATCTTGCTGCACAGTGTGTGTGTGTGTGTGAGAGATTAGGGAAGGTGTCTTTGGAAAATGATGATATTCCAAGCGCTGTATTAATCTGTCTTTTGGGACTTCTTTTGTCGTTCAGGTGTTCACATACGAGAATGAAGACGATATATTAACGTGTTTATGCGTGTAGATCTGGTTAATTGTGTATGCGCATACACACATGTATGTACTATATATATATATATATATATATATATATATATATATATATATATATATATATATATATATATATATATATATATATATATATAAACATAAACACGCATTGTCATATTAGAGTTCATGTTCTCACAAGAAAGGCGTTGGGATTGATAAAAGTGCGTGTGGCCGCGGCTGTATCTTAAGAATCATTATTTCAATAAATAAAGTATGAAAAAGTACACTTTCATGTGACATTTGGATGGGGAACAGCAAATACGTGATTATTATTACTACATCAGTAAATTGGACGGGTAAATTGAAATGTGGTTCCCAGTGTCGTGTAGAGAATTTGGTGAAATACTGTGCCATTTTCCATGATAATGTCCCCCAGTTTTCAGGCGGAGCATTTTTGGTCCATTTTATCGTTTCCTTTCAGAAGTTTTCTGTACAATATATTATAAACATTTAAGTTTTTGCGTTCAAAGACCTTATAGTTGACATGTTTTGTTGACACCTGTCGGGGACATTATGGCTCTTGGGACAACCATTAGGGCCATATCTGTTGGGACACCCATGAGAGACATGTTTCTTGGGACATCTGTTGTGGACATAATATCCCTTTAGGACACTCGTCAGGGACATGGTATCCGCGGTAACATTCGTCAGGGATGTATCTCGTGGGAGACCTGTCGGGGACATGGTACCGCGAGGGAATCCATCAGGATGTCAATTAGAACATCTGTGGAGCCATATTAATACTGAACACATCCATCAGGAACATCTCTTTTAGGAGACTCAGTAGCTTCAGGGACACCTGTCATGGCAGAAGGTGTGGGCCACCCGTCCGTCACATCACTTGGACTTTCGTCTTAGAGACTCTATTTCTGGTTCACGTCATTTTTTAAAAATTGTTTTTGAAATAGCTTGACAGATAGCTTGAAATGTTAGCGACTTAATTCTGCAAAATGTTTGTATTCTAGATGTGTTTGTGGTATATGTTACATGAATACTGTAATGGACAGTGCAGGAATTTCTTACCTATTGAAGAGAAATTTAAGATATTCACGCCTAAAAGTGGTCTTATTATATGTTGCTGTTTTTCTGTCAGATTTAATGTCATTTATTGTACAGTGAATAGTTTTCATATAAACTTATGTGACATATTTTCAGAAGACTTGAACAAAGCCTCTAATGTTCACGAATTGAAAATTCATCCTTCTCCCCACACACAGTACAAGTAGTTATCAAAACCTAGTTACATTGAAACATATATATATATATATATATATATATATATATATATATATATATATATATATATATATATATATATATATATATATATATTATGTGTGTGTGTATAATATAGTATGTGGTGTTCTGTGGGTTTGCCGCAGAGTTCCATATTGCTTAGGAGTGGGTGGAATAATATAAATCGCATGAGAATTTGATCTGAAATTGGGAATGTGATTTCTTGCCTCTTTTCATCGTGGTCTCATAAGTCATTTTTTCCATATGTCATAAATTCACTTCTTTGGAAAATTTAATCAAAACTGGATGAAATCTTTTGACGACGGTTGCCATACAGTCATTGTGGGTGGAAGGAGAAATGCTGAACCCAACGAGTTTAAGACTTTCTCACAAAATGGAAAGGAAGACAACATAAAATAACTTAATTAGAAGTAATATGAAATTCATTAGAAATAGAAGCAACATATATTCGTAATGAATTTCAGTATCACCTGTAAGTTACAGTACTTCCAAGTAAAATAATTTCATGTTGACTTCCGTTCCATTTTGCAAGAAAGTCTTAAATTTAGCTGGGTGAGTTTAGAGTGGTTCTTAAGTCCGCAGTGAAATAGAATACGGAGATGTTATTGTGATCTATTCGTGTATCGTCCGCCTTTTACTGAACTTGGAGCTTTTCCCGAATCCTGTCACTAGAAGAGAGAGAAGTGACAGGCTGCAAGATGGTGACGGACGATGCGTCATTTATCCCGTCGCCTCACCCGGCTGCTCCAAGAGTGCCTTTGCTAATAGCGCCCTAAAAGCAGGGCTTTCAACGTGTTTCAGGAAGGAGGAGGAGGAGGAGGAGGATATTGCAACTAATAGGTCGTTTCTGTAAAAGCGATGGCGATGTATTATGCAGTCTCTCAAAGCAATTAGTTTTTACAAAGTATGTAATGCAAGAATTTAGCATTAGTTGAATTTAGAGGATGGCTCATATCTGATGAACATTGTGCCATATTTGGCAAAAACAGGGGAAACAAAACGATTATTCAGTTAGGGGAGAGTTTTTCACATAGATAGTTGTGGTATAGAAGCCATGTAGACCATTCATGTTCCAGTACAAATTTGGTTTTAGATTCAGTCACTTCTCAACATTTTGGATGTCAGAGTTATGAACTTGACACTGCCCTTACAAAAGCGGCTGTGTGAATGAGAAATGCGGTTACTTTTAACCCCCAGTTATTGTCCGGAGTGAGCGAAATTGTTGAAGGGTTTCACTCGAATATATTCGGCAACTCGTTGTGTATTCTTGCTAAACATCCAAGTTTTGGTTTAAAGTAAAGTAAGGAAATGTTGATAAAAGTAGCTAATTTCTGGGCAGATACAAGTAATTTTTTAAACATTTTGAGTAGCGATGGGAGCACGAAAAATGTGCATTGAGGTTATGTAGATATATTTAGGTTTACATGTTTATATCGAGAGCTACCATTAAATTTTGAATTGTCTACGAGTTTCTTAAAGTCAGCTTTCGGAAATGTTAGGCGTTGATGACCATTATGTTGAAAAATATGCACTGATAAATTGCTTTTCTTCTGAAGAACATGTCGGCCAGTCTTTGGAGCGACTATCAGGCTCTAGAAGACGGTAGCAACATCTGCTGCCCCCATAGATATAATTGGTCATTTTTAATGGCATCTAATTATAACCTCTTGGGAAGTAATATATCGATCTCAATTACTGTTATTTTTCTTTAAAAGTTATGGTAGTGCTTTCAATTTTTTTGCAAGTCTAATTTAGTCGTGTATTAGATATTGGTGTGAAATTCCAAGGGGATATGAGCATGCGTGAAGTCATATCAGTAAAAATATCCTCACTACAGTTGCCATTTCATTTCCCATCAATTATTTTTTATTATACGATTTTTTCATTGTGCTGAAGGTTAAACAGGAAATATTAGTGCTGGATTCGTGCAAATACGGCTGAAGAAATATATATATATATATATATATATATATATATATATATATATATATATATATATATATATATATATATATATATATATATATATATATATATATATATATATATATATATATATATATACATATATATATATATATATATATATATATATATATATATATATATATATATATATATATATATATATATATATATATATATATACACAGTATTCGTTATGTTGGCTGTAGTGAATTACTAATGAATTTCTTGGCTGACTTCACCCCTTCACCTTGCAGGTGAGTGCTCGTCACTTCCCACATTCTCCCCTTGGACATCAGTCTCGCTGATCTTGCTAGTTTGGTGCCAGCCTTTTCCTTGACCTGCCAGTTCGAAATGTTTTTTCTTGCTTCTGTTTTCCCCCGCAAGACCGTTGTATTCCACCAAAATGGACGAGGTCCATCACTTCCTTCAGGTTTGACCCGGTGACTTTGGCGTCAAGTGAATGAAGCTGCTGTTCCATCGTCTTTGGCATACTTTAAAATGACATCGGAGTTTTGCAGCACTTCTCTGATTTGTGGTTTATTTAGTATTGTTTCCATGATTGCTTTTAAGGATTTATTTAACGCCTTTCTTTTTTTATTCCTGTTACAGAAGCATTGTTACCTTTATAACAATAACCGCTCCTAGACCGGTACTCGTTTCGACTCTGTGTTTTCACTGCATGAAGCTTTTCTCAGGCTACAAAGTTAAAATTCTATGATGTAGTAAAGCTGTTAAATAATCAGTTTCACTTTGTTATTGTTATTACCTTAATTCAAAGTACTAATATGACAAAATGAATTTTTTGCTTTTTCTTTTTGGTTTTTCTGTTTGAGAAATATGCACCCATTATTGATCTCATGAGTGACTTTTAACATCCTGATACTGTACAAGATAACTGTAAGTCAGTCAATCAACTACTGAGTATCGAAGTTCGGTATATTGTCTTTCTCTGGCCTTACTTTCTTCTCATACTAATAATTCTATTTATATGCAATAGTGATTACGCAGTCCCTAGCTGTTAAGTTTTTACAGTAGTTAAAAATCATGCTGAAATGGTGTTGCCATTTACACGTAGTGGCTCTGTGTTTGAATATGTCTCGTCATTTTCCTTTTTATATATATTTAGAGAAGTTCTTTCAGGTCTTTCATGTTCCTGCTTTGTGATGTTGAATGGAGGAGATTATGGCCAGGCCTTTCATTATCTGATCAAGCTTCGTTAGATTTGTCTCGTAATCACTATGAGGAATCTTCATGAATAGAAATAGGTATTTTATAGGTGTCTTCATTGGTTGACATTTGCCCTCTCTTTCGCTCTCTCTTTCACACACGAAGGATGTGTAGGCGAGTCTGTGAGTCGGAAAGTTTTGTGGAGTCAGTTGTCTGTTTGTATCGTCATGAATAGATTGTTGGCGTATTGAACAGGATCTCAAGCTCAGTTGCCCTTGTTGATGAAAATGAAAGAAAAATAATAGTTAAATGACGGGGCTGATACAGAGAAAAGTCCTTGGATCGACTAGTGTTGTGGAGGGGATGACAGACGGAAACCTCAGTTTATCCGGGTTATTTCTGCAGCTTCTTCTCTTCCCTCAGTTCATCCCCGTTTTCCCTTGTTCATTTCCCCGTTCTCCTTCCTCGTTCTGGTCTTTCTCGAAGGAAATGTTCTCCAAATCAGTATTCCAGGGAATCCCTTACACAGTGACCTCGAGTAATCGTTCCGGCTGGTTACGTTTTGTGTGTGTGTGTGTGTGCGCGCGTGTGCGCGCGTGACAGAGAAAAGGAATATAATGGCATCATGTGTTCTTGAAGGAAATAGTAATTCATTTCTACGTCGCTCCGAAGTGAAGCTTGGGCTTTTCCAGTGATCTTTGTGAGGGATTCCTTGAAGTACCAGTTTGGAAGTCAATTTCACTTGCTTTCCTTCAGATGTTCCAGTCCATAAATCCACTTTTTGGTTTTTCTGAGTATCTGTCGTTTAAAGTTGTTTTCAGCCGAAGGTTTTTTGTCCTTGGTGTTTATGCCATTCCATTTTATCTGCTTAACAATACTATTAACAATAACAAAATAAGCACCAGCTGATAATATGGCAGCTAGCACGAGGGGGTTATTAATATCATCATTAGATGAAAACCTTAGGCTCAAAATATCCATAAACCACGAAGCCTACTTGGAAGGCCTAATAATTACAGTATGTCTTAGGGACAACAGTTTGCCGAGGAAGCGTATCACGTTTACCCTAAAGTAAGGTCGATGTTTGCTTAAAGTTTTGGCCTAGTCAGCCTGACAGATGCCGATTCATATTCATTTGAAACAAGGTTATAAAAAATGGTGATTTATCTGTATTCTTGGCTTGCATATGAATATAAAAGCATTCAAATAACACAGTTTTAATGAGTGATTAATTACGTGGAAGTTCAAGCATTCTGTGGTTACCTATATTTAAATCCTTAAAGAGTTGTTTAGGTTGCTGTCTATGTGTATATGTATATATGCAGCACACACACATATATATATATATATATATATATATATATATATATATATATATATATATATATATATATATATATATATATATATATATATATGCATATATATGTTATCTCAATTCATTTAGTTTATCCAACACTAAATAAAATTTAACCCTTGTTTCCTACTTCAACAATATACACTTCTTATCTTATTACATTGGGGCATCACAGGGTTAAGCCATACGAGTTTTATTCAGCAGGTTGACACTGACCTGGTACTTGTGTGTATTGTCTCTTGCCATTGGCCCCTACATAGACACTTGACATTCATCGACCAATCACAGTTACTGTTCGTCATTACCAGATGACTTAATTACCTGAACGCCTCTCTCCCTCCCATGGTCACCCGCATCATGTCATTTCCTTTTCAGTTATCTCATTTCCTTTTCAGTTATCTTTTTCATTGATTTTCTTCATCGGGTTATATATAATGTTTCGGTCATCTTTTATGTATATGTTCTCTGTAGGTGAATACAGATTTGAAATACTGCTTTATGCCGGGAGAATTTTCAAATTCCCACACACATTCCTACTCGTATAAACAGAATTTGCTTTATGATGGAACATAGTGTTTTCTTGATAAGTAGTAGTTTGGATCTTAGTTGCCGACAGTGCAAGGCTCATATTAGTTTAACGAGTGCTATTTATTAAACGGGTTGGGTCAGTGTAGAATCCGCCCACTCGATGTATTTGTCACTATCCCTTCCCCTCACCAGAGAAAGGCCCTGAGTGCTTCGAAAAGGAAGGGACATTCGACCTTGCAACCGCTGGCGAATCGTATTATGTGCTTTCTGTGGACGTGGACAGGACGCTGTTGGTGGCTTTCTCTATGGCCCTTTGGGATAGGAGTTGTTGTCGCCCGTTTTTGCCATTCTGGTGGGATGCTGCCCGTTTTGGCGAAAAGGATAATTGTCCTTATTGCACGAGTATTTGGCGTCCATTTCCCCTTAGGGTCGTTGCGAGACTTCAGCTTCAATCCAGAGGTGATGATGGTCCATTATTCGTCATCCGAATTCTTACGTCGTTTTCCTCCTCGTAGTCCAAGTGCGATCTGGAAAAAGAGTACAAATGTAATTACTTGTCTGAGGTCACAGTAGCTACCACTGTCAAGTACTTATATACTGAAAGTAGTTTACATTTATTATACATGGGTTTTTTATTGAAAGTAAATTGAAGTCGTGTATATTGTGAATAATACATGATTAGTTTCCTGTAAGGATAGGAGGTTACATAATTATAAGTAAATGGAATGATGCACATCGAAAGTAGACAAACTAAACTTAATGAAAGTAATACGTCTCCTTAGTGGTTAATTAAGTGCTTTGTTTTGTTTGTAGCTGTCATGCAGTATTTTATAATGGAAATTTGCAAATGATTTATAAGCATTAGTTTGGCTTTCAGAAAAATATTTATTGCTTTTCCCTCAAATTTCCACGCTATTTTGATATCCATTTCAGTTTATATACTTCTCCTGTCTGGTAAGATTTCATTACTTGTTTTTCGTATATTATTTGCGTAATATACATTTCTTGACATATTTGTAAATTTTTTGTTATTCATGCCTTTTGTGTGCCTCTTTTATTTTTATCTTATCTCTTCCATTAATTTTATTCTTCTTCTTCTCTTGTCTCTGAACCCATACTTACCAAGTTTCCTTAACTTTGTATTTTAATTTTTCCGTAGTTTCCTTCGTCCTCCTTCTGATGCAGTTTTTCTCTACCCTCACTCCTAGGGTCGTTTGCGTTACTGCCACTCTTTTCCAGTATCTGCTGTTTCCTCTTAGAGACTCGAATTTCTCCCTCTTTCATTACCACCCCTTGTATTTCTGCTGAGGTTTGGCCTCTTCCTGTTTTCCATATTTTTTCCTTGTTTTGTTCAACTATATCCGTTACCATACGTTTTTACTCTCATGTTGATTTTGTCATTCTTTTCACTCTTTCATTTTGCTTATTAATTTTTCATTTTTTTCTTTTTCCTTCCTTATACTGTACCTGCATTTACATCTGTTGTCACCCATTTCCAAAATCACAAACTGATAAGCACTTTACTGTTGTCTTTGCTCTTACAAATATGTTTACATTTTTATGCAACAAATCAAAACCGCTAGTTATTCTAAGCTGCTTCGGAATGTTGCCCAAATTAAGAAATGTCAAACCAGTATGAATAGAAGTAGAGTAAAATCTGTATGTAAGAAAACAATATATATATATATATATATATATATATATATATATATATATATATATATATATTATATATATATATATCTATATATATATATATATATATATATATATATATATATATATATATATATATATATGTATATATTGTATATATACACATACATACACACGGTTATACCTCTGCTAATGGGTGCCTCACTTAAAGGACAATTTGGTTATAGGGATTTGTCCGAGGAAGAATCTAGTACGTTAACAGACTTTTGCTTAGTTTAGACAGACAAAGATGACTGGCTAAAGCGCAGTGAGATAAGTGTGTCTAGCGTGTGTGCTTCCCAGCTGAAATGAAGGGAAAAGTTTAGTCTACATGTGGGTCTCTCTCAGTGCAAGTCTCTGCTAAACTTTGCGTCTGTGTGTGTGTTATTTCTTAATCGAGAGCTAAGTAACTGTACTGTATGCAAGTCATCTTAAGAAGGCTAGAGATTCCAGCAAGGAAAAGAGAGGGAGTAAACCTGTAGAGATTGAAAAGAATATAAAAGAAAAACATGATCCGAAAAAGAAATATTAGGTGACCAAAAAACAGGTCTACTCGATAAAAATCAAGAGGCCGTCAGAGGAGCTGATGTTGTTAAGGGAGAATAATCTGTTATGAAACGAAGGTAAAAAGTCTCAGGCAGTTGAAGATGTTGAAAAATGTTGTTAATTTGAGTAAATGAAAAAAAAAGCTAGCTGATGATAGTATTTCTGAGTCTGTCTTATGTGAAATGGCAAGACAGTTACATGCTGATCTTTTGAAACCACCCCTGGAACATGTGCTGATACAGGTAGCACTGAAAGTTCAAAGTCAGTCATGGGTGCTTTGAGGAACTCAAGAAGAGGATGGCATACACAGTGTGGTGAGGCATGGGGAGGCTGGCACTTCTGACAAAGATGCTGCTGAGAAGTACGTTAAGATAGTACCAGCACTATGTAAAGGCTGAAGGTCTTGTTACCCAACAAGTGTCCCTTGTGATGAGACAGGCTTATTTTGGAAGAAAATGCCAAACAGAACCAATATCACTAAAGAGAGAAGTCGCTACCACGGCACAAGCTAATAAAGCACAAGGTAACTCTTTTGCTTTGTGGGAATGCAAGTGGGGACCCAAAACTGAAATCTCTGCTTGTCAGCCATTCAGAAAATGAGGGCTTTTGGAAAAAATAAAGTGATGAAAAATGAATAAGATCTGATGTAGGGGGCTAACAGTAAGGCTAGAGTAACAAGGCAATTTTTCATTAAATGGATGAATGAAGTAGCTGGCTCATTCATCAAAAAGTACTTCGAGGAGAAACCATTGCCACTGAAGACCCTATTTGTGATAGACAATGCTCCTGTTCATTCTCCCGGCTTGGAGGCAGAATTGCTGTGGAAGTTCAACTTTATGCAGGTGAGGTCTTGCTTCCTTAAATGACCACTTTCATCCAGCCCATGGTCCAACAGGTCATCTCTAATTTTAAGAAACTCTGCAGCAAAGCTTTGACGTTACTTTTGTTAAAGAGGTGATCATGAGAGAATTCTGGAAGAACCACTTCAACATTCTCCACTGCATAAGCTTCGTAGACAAAGCATGGGTTGTGGGTCGGATGTCTCTTGTAGGACCATGAAACTAAGGCCAGATGCTGTAGCAGAAGGCTTTGAGGCTGAGCCTTTTGTGAAGGGTATTGTTTTTCTGGGCAAGTCGATGAGCTTGGAGGTGAGTGATGATGATGTGAAAGAGGACAAAAAAGAGCTCACTATGGAAGAACTGCAGGACCTTCAGAGGAGCAGCAACAGACAACAGCTGAGGAATTTTCGTCAGAGAAGGAAGAAAGGAAATATGTATACAGTGTTACTAACTGGAAAATATTATTGAAAAATGTCACCCTGACAAAGATGTAGCAACCCTTGTTTTAAACTTAATGAATGACAAAGCTGTTTCTTACTTTAGGAACATTTCAAAATGCAAGAAAAACAAACATCATTGGACAGGTTTATATGTGAGAAAGAAACACAGTGAGTCTCGAAAAGAAAGCAGTAGAAAGAGACAGAAAAGAGAAACAACCACAGAAGCACAGTTGCCTATTGTTTGTATGGAAGGGGACTCCCTTCCAAACCATAACTTCTCTCCTCTTCACCTTCCTCACCACTTTCCACATTGGCTATTAACTCTCCTAGTTATAGGTAAAGTGAGGAAAATTTTCACTTTATTTCATCTAATTACTTTGTTTATGTTTTTGTATAATCCCTGAAAGGTTGGCTGGGTAAATCCGAATTAAAATGCTGTGACTTATTGTATTTGGGATAAGGCTTGTTTAACCATCCTACAGGTAACAGAGGTAATTAATTGGCATCAAGCTGGCTGAGTGCTCACTAATCTTAATGATATATTGGGCACGGGCAAGCTGTTTTTTTCAAGTTTAAGAACAAAAAACAAAAAATGTTGTATACTTTGTTATATGATTGTCAGTGAAAATTTTTTCCTTTATTGTTTCTAATTAAAATTCTAAAAGGTTTGTTTTTCAGTGATTAAGGAAATACGATTTGTTCGTCAGTGATTTAGGAAGTACGCTTTGTTTTACATTGATTGAGGAAATACGATTTTTTTTCAGTGATCAAGGAAATACAATCTCTTTTTCAGTGATTAAGTAAATATGAATGGTTTTTCAGTGAGTAAGGAAATACGATTTGTTCATCAGTGATTAAGGAAATACGATTTGTTTTTCAGTGATTAAGGAGACACGAATTGTTCGTCAGTGATTAATGAAATACGATTTATTTTTCAGTGATTAAGGAAATAAGATTTGTTTTTCAGTGATTAAGGAAATACAATTTGTTCATCAGTGATTAAGGAAATACGATTTGTTTTTCAGTGATTAAGGAAATACGAGCTGTTTTTCAGTGATTAGGAAATCCAATTATTTTTCAGTGATTAGGGAAATACGAATTTTTTTTCAGTGATTAAGGAAATACAATTGGTTTTTCAGTGATTAAGGAAATACGATTTGTTTTTCCGTGATTAATGAAATACGATTTGTTTTTCAGTGATTAAGGAAGTGAGATTTGTTTTTCAGTGATTGAGGAAATACAATATTTTTCAGTGATTGAGGAAACAGTATTGGTTTTCAGTTATAGAGGAAATACGATTTGTTTGTCAGTGATTAAAGAAATATGATTTGTTTTTCAGTGATTAAGGAAATACAGCTTGTTTTTCAATGATTGATGACATAAGATTTGTTTTTCGGTGACTAAGGAAGTCTAGATTTTTTTTCATTGATTAAGGAAATACAATATTTTTCCAGTGGTTGAGAAAATACAATTTATTTTTAGTGATTCAGGAAATACGATTAGTTTTTCAGTGATTAAGGAAATACGATTAGTTTTTCAGCTATTAAAGAAATATGGTTTGTTTTTCAGTGATTAAGGAAATACAATTTGTTTTGCAGCGATTAAGGGAATATGGTTTGTTTTTCAGTGATTAAGGAAATACGATTTTTTTCAGTGATTGAGTTGATAGAATTTGTTTTTCAGTGATTGAGGAAATACAGTGAGTTTTTCAGTGATCAAGAAAATAGGTTTTGTTTTTCAGTGATTAAGAAAATATTTGTTTTTTAGTGACTAAGGAAAATACCATTTGGTTTTTAGTGATTTAGGAAATACGATTAGTTTTTCAGTGATTGAGGAAATATTATTTGTTTTTCATTGACTGAGGAAACGCAATTTATTTTTCAGTGATTGGGGAAGTAAGATTTGTTTTTCAGTGATTGAGGAATACGATTTGTTTGTCAGTGACTAAGGAAATACAATTTGTTTGTCAGTGATTAAGGAAATACGATTTGTTTTTCAGTGAATAAAGAAATACGATTAGTTTTTCAGTGATTGAGGAAATACAATATGTTTGTCAATGATTAAGGAAATACGATTTGTTTTTCCGTGATTAAGGAAATATGATTTGTTTTTCATTAATTGAGGAAATACGATTTATTTTTCAGTGATTAAGGAAGTACGATTTTTTCGGTGATTAACGAAATACTATTTGTTTTTAGTGATTAAGGAAATACGATTAGTTTTTCGGTGATTAAGGATATTAATAGGATTTTTTTTTCAGTGATTAAAGAAATATGATTTGTTTTTCAGTGATTAAGGAAATACAATTTGTTTTTCCGTGATTCATGAAATACGATTTGTTTTTCAGTGATTAAAGAAACACTATTAGTTTTTCAGTGATTGAGGAAATAGGATTTTTTTCAGGTGATTGAGGAAATGCTATGGGTTTTTCGTTCATTAAGGAAATACGATTTGTTTTCCAGTGATTAATAAAATACAATTTGTTTTTCAGTGATTAAGGAAATACTATTAATTTTTCAGTGATTAAGGAAATAGGATTTTTTTTCAGATGATTGAGGAAATGCTATGAGTTTTTGTTGATTTAGGAAATACAATTTGTTCTTCAGTGATTAATGATATACGATTTGTTTTTCAGTGATTAAGTAAATACTATTAGTTTTTCAGTGATTGAGGAAATAGGATTTTTTTTCAGGTGACTGAGGAAATGCTATGAGTTTTTCGTTGATTAAGAAAATACAATTTGTTTTTCAGTGATTAATGAAATACGATTTGTTTTCAGTCATTGAGGAAATACTATTAGTTTATCAATGATTGAGGAAATATGGTTTGTTTATTAGTGGTTGAGTAAATACAGTTTATTTTTCATTGATTGAGGAAATAGGATTTGTTTTTCAGTGATTAAAGAAATACTATTTTGTTGTCAGTGATTAAGGAAATATGATTTGTTTTTCAGTGATTAAGGAAATACAATTAGTTTTTCATTGATTGAGAACATACGATATGTTTGTCAGTGATTAAGGAAGTACAATTTATTTTTTAGTGATGGGGGAAATAGGATTTGTTTTTCAGTGATTGAGGAAATACGATTTGTTTGTCAGTGATTAAGGAAATAAGATTTGTTTTTTAGTGATTAAGGCAATACAATTTGTTTTTCAGTGATTTAGGAAATACGATTTGTTTGTCAATGATTAAGGAAATATGATTTTTTCCAGGTGATTAAGGAAATAGAGATTTGTTTTTCAGTGACTGAGGAATTTCGACTTGGATGTCAGTGATTGAGGAAATACAATTTATTTTTCAGTGATTAAGGAAGTACAATTCTTTTATCGATGATAGAGGGAATACGATTTCTTTTTCAGTGATTAAGGAAATGCGATTTGTCTTTCTGTGATTGAGGCAGTAAGATTTCTTTTTCAGTGCTTGAGGAAATAACAATTTATTTTCAGTGATTGAAGAATATGATTTGTTTTTCAATGATTGAGGAAATACAATTAATTTTTCAGTGATTGATGAAATACGATTTTTATTGTCAGTGATTATGGAAATACGATTTTTTTCAGTGATAAAGGAAATACAATTTTTTTCGATGATGAAAGAAATACGGTTTGTTTGTCAGTGATTATTAAATACAAATAATTATACGATTAGTTTTTCAGTGATTGAGGAAATACGATTAGTTTTTCAGTGATTGAGATAATACAAATATTTTTCAGTGATTGAGTTTTGTTTTTGATTAAGGCAATAACGATTTTTTTCCAGTGATTTTGGAAATACGATTTGTTTTTCAGTGATTAAGGAAATACATTTTTTCGGTAATTAAGGAAATACAATTAGTTTTTCGGTGATTAAGGAGATATGATTTGTTTTTCATTAATTGAGGAATTAAGACTTCATTGTCAGTGATTGAGAAATACGATATAATTGTCAGTAATTAAGGAAATATGATTAGTTTTTCGGTGATTGAGGAAATAAGAGTAGTTTTTTTAATGATTAGGGAAATACGAATAGTTTTTCCCTGATTAAGGAAATATGATTAGTTTTTCATTGATTAAGAAAATATGATTAGTTTTTCAGCGATTGAGGATATAAGATTAGTTTTTCAGCGATTAAGGAAATAAGATTAGTTTTTTGGTGATTAAGGAACTATGGCTAGTTTTTCAGCGATTGAGGAAATACGATTATTTTTTCAGTGATTGAGGAAATAAGATTAGTTTTTCAGTGACTGATGAAATAAGATTAGTTTTTCAATGATTAAGGAAATACAATTTGTTTTTCAGTGATTGAGGAAATACGATTGGTTTTTCAATCATTAAGGAAATATAATTTGTTTGTCAGTGATTAAGGAAATACGATTTTTTTTTCAGTGATTGAAGAAATACAATTTGTTTTTCAATGATTAAGGAAACATGATTTGTTTTTAGTTTTTCAGTGATTATGGAAATATAATTAGTTTGAATTATTAAGGAAATAAAATTAGTTTGTCAGTGATTAAGGAAATATGATTTGTTTGTCAGTGATTAAGGAAACATGATTTGTTTTTCAGTGATTATGGAAATGCGATTAGTTTTTGAGTTATTAAGGAAATAAAATTAGTTTGTAAGTGATTAAGGAAATATGATTTATTTGTCAGTGATTAAGGAAATATGATTTGTTTGTCAGTGATTGAGAAATACGATTTGATTGTCATTGATTAGGAAATACGATTAGTTTTTCAGTTATTAAGGAAATATGATTAGTTTTTCAGTGATTAAGGAAATATGATTTGTTTTGCAGTGATAGTGAAATACGATTTGTTTGTCAGTGATTAAGGAAATACGATTAGTTTTTCAGTTATTAAGGAATTACGATTAGTTTTCAGTGATTAATTCGATTTGCTTTTCAGTGATTTAGGAAATATGATTTGTTTGTCAGTGATTAAGGTAATACGATTAATTTTTCAGTTATTAAGGAAATATGATTTGTTTGTCAGTGATTAAGGAAACACGACTTGTTTTCCAGTGATTGAGGAAATACGATTTGTTTGTCAGTGATTAAGGAAATACGATTTGTTTGTCAGTGATTAAGGAAAAATACAATTAGTTTTTCAGTTATTAAGGAAATATGATAGTTTTTAGTGATTGACAAAATACGATTTGTTTTTCAGTGATTGAGGAAATATTTGTTTGTCAGTGATTAAGGAAATACGATATGTTTTTCTTAGATGGAACCACTTCGCAAATGTCTTGTTAGCTAGGATGATAAGATGCAAGGAACAGTTTTTGTTACATAAAACCTTTTTTTGTATCGTAATATGTTCATGTGAAACAAGTTTTAATTTGTGGGAATATATTGTCTTGAGGAGTGGCATCTTGAGTTACTGGTGTAATTGAATAACTCTAGTTAAACAACAAGGTGAGATATGAGTGCAGTTCTCTCATTTGGAAATAATGCTGAAGAGAAGTGATTTCTCAAAATTGCTTGTAAATGTTGATTTAATTCTTGACGATTGGTTTTATGGTAGATATTAAAGTTTGATACTGGAAACATTGCTATAGCAAATGAAATAGCAATATTTAATACAATTTAATTTTCAGTGATTCAGGAAATACGATTTGTTTTTTAGTGATTGAGGAAATATAACATGTCTGTCAGTGATTAAGGAAATGCAATTTTTTTTTCAGTGATTGAGGAAATACGATTTGTTTGTCAGTGATTAAGGAAGTGCAATTTGTTTTTCAGTGATTAAGGAAATAGAGATTTGTTTTTCGGTGATTGAGGAAATACGACTTGCTTTTCAGTGATTGAGGAAATACAATTTAATTTTTTGTGATTAGGGAAATACAATTCTTTTTCCGGTGATCAAGGAAATACGGTTTGTTTTTCAGTGATTAAGGAAATACATTTTGTTTTTCAGTGATTGAAGAGATACGATTTGTTTTTCAGTGTTTGAGGAAATACAATTTATTTTTCAGTGATTGAGGAAATACGATTTTTTGTCAGTGATTATGGAAATACGATTTTGTTTTTCAGTGATCAAGGAAATACGATTTGTTTGTCAGTGATTAAGGAAATACAATTTTTTTGATGATTAAGGAAATAGGATTTGTTTTTCAGTGATTGAGGAAATATGATTTGTTTTTCAGTGATTGAGATAATACAATTTATTTTTCAGTGATTAAGGAAATAGGATTTGTTTTTCAGTGATTGAGGAGATACGATTTTTTTGTCAGTGATTATGGAAATACGATTTGCTTTTCAGTGATTAAGGAAATACGATTTTTTTTCGGTGATTGATGAAATAAGATTAGTTTTTCAGTGATTAAGGAAATATGATTAGTTTTTCAGTGATTAAGGAAATATGATTAGTTTTTCGGTGATTAAGAAATATGATTAGCTTTTCAGTGATTGAGGCTATATGATAAGTTTTTTAGTGATTGAGGAAATAAGATTAGTTTTTCGGTGATTAAGGAAATATGATTAGTTTTTTGGTGATTAAGGAAATATGATTTGTTTTTCAGTGATTGAGGAAATACGATTAGTTTTTAGGTGATTGAGGAAATACGTTTATTTTTTAATGGTTAAGTAAATAAGATTAGTTTTTAATGGTTAAGGAAATACGATTAGTTTGTAATGGTTCATGAAATACGATTAGTTTTTAATGGTTAAGGAAATACAATTAGTTTTTAATGGTTAAGGAAATACAATTAGTTTTTAATGGTTAAGGAAATACAATTAGTTTTTCCGTGATTAAGGAAATAAGATTCGTTTTTCAGTGATTAAGGAAATATAATTAGTTTTTCAGCGATTAAGGAAATAAGATTAGTTTTTCAGTGATTAAGGAACTGATTATTTTTTCATTATTTGAGAAAATATGATTAGTTTTACAGTGATTGAGGAAATAAGATTAGTTTTTCAGCGATTAAGGAAATACGATTTGTTTTTCAGTGATTGAGGAAATACGATTAGTTTTCGAGTCAATAAGGAAATATAATTTGTTTGTCAGTGATTAAGGAAATACGATTTGTTTTTCATTGATTGAGGAAATACGATTTGTTTGTCAGTGATTAAGGAAATATGATTTTTTTCAGTTATTAAGGGAATACAAATTGTTTTCCAGTGATTAAGGAATTATGATTTGTTTGTCAGTGATTAAGGAAATACGATTTGTTTGTCAGTGATTAAGGAAATATGATTAGTTTTTCAGTTAATAAGGAAATACGATTAGTTTTTCAGTGATTAAGGAAGTACGATCTGTTTTTCAGTGATATAGGAAATATGATGTGTTTGTCATTGATTAAGGAAGTATGATTAGTTTTTCAGTTATTATGGAATTACGATTAGTCTTTCAGTGATTAAGGAATTACAGTTTGTTTTTCATTGGTTTAGGAAATATGATTTGTTTATCAGTGATTAAGGTAATATGATTAGTTTTTCATTTATTAAGGAAATATGATTTGTTTGTTAGTGATTAAGGACATGATTTGTTTTCTAGTGATTGAGAAAATACGATTTGTTTGTCAGTGATTAAGGAAATACGATTTGTTTGTCAGTGATTAAGGAAATACGATTAGTTTTTCGTTGATTAAGGAAATGCGATTTGTTCTTCAGTGATTAAGGAAATACGATTTTTTCAGTGATTGAGGAAATATGATTTGTTTGTCAGTGATTAAGGAAATACGATTAGTTCTTCATTGATTAAGGAAAAAATTGATTAAGGAAATATGATTATGGAAATATGATTTGTTTGTCTGTGGTTAAGGAAATACGATTGGTTTTTCAGTGATTAAGGAAACATGATTTGTTTGTCTGTGGTTAAGGAAATATGATTGGTTTTTCAGTGATTAAGGAAACATGATTTGTTTGTCAGTGATGAAGGAAATACAGTTATTTTTCAGTGATTATGGAAGTACGATATGTTTTTCTTAGATGCAACCACTTCTTCGCAAATGTCTTGCAAGCAAGGATGATAAGATGCAAGGAACAGTTTGTGTTACATAAGACCTTTTTATATTGTAATATGCTCCTGTGAAACGAGTTTTAATTTGTTGGGAATATATTGTCTTGAAGAGTGGCATCTTGAGTTACTGGCGTAATTGAATAACTCTAGTTAAACAACAAGGTGAGATTTGAGTGTAGTTTTCCCATTTGGGAATAATGCTGAAGAGAAGTGATTTCTCGAAACTGTTTGTAAATGTTGATCTAATTGTTGACGATTGATTTTATGGTAGATATTAAAGTTTGATTCTGGAAACATCGCTATAGCAAATGAAATAGCAATATTCTTTAGTTTGTTAGGAAATAAGGTAATTTGTGGAGGAATCTGGGTAATAAGTTTTGTAAAAATATGCTGCCTGGTCTGGGGCTTGTATGGATACTGAATATCTTTTAAGGAAAGTATGTAAAATTGATTTGAACTTTTTTGACTCCTGTGAAGTAAGCAAAGATGATAGACGAATTGGTAAAAATATTACAGTAAAAATATTATACTGAACATGAAATGATAGGATAGGTTGATGAAGACATTCGGTTTTGGAGTAACCATAATTGGTTACAATTTGCAGTTTTTCTTGTGGAGCGCAAAGCCGATACTATTACAGGTTCTCTAGAAGTCTTTCGGCGGCAACTATATTGCCTCCTTTCTGCTACTTCTCATCCATTCCTTATGTAGCTGTCATATAGCTTATATGGCTGTTCAAATTTTCTATCTTTACCACCATGAGGGTCAAGAAGTGTGATGAGGTGGTCTTGTCAAAGTCAACTCATACACAGGGCGCCCAGGGTGTTCCGATTTATTGCTGAGATTTTATCTGCTGTTGATACAGTGTGCAGGTGAAAAATTGGTGTCTGAGATCATATGGTTCAGGTGATGCTGGTGACGCACAAGCACACAGGGAGGAGGGTGTTCTGTGATTGCCTTCTGACCTTACTGGCTAGACCTGGTATGGCAGCGTTAAGCAACTGTAGAATATTAATAATTCATTGGAAATGAGGACAAATGTGATGGGTTACCTAAATTCTACCCTGCACTCCCCACCTCTTAAAATGGGAACTTTTCTAATTTGTTTTAACTGTAAAGGTGGAACTTATGGGCCGTCAAGGCGGTGTTTTGTAGGACCCATTAAGAAGAATAAGCGATACCAGCGAGAGTGTTATAAAGCGAACTACAGTATTATTTGGGTAGCTGAAGTGACTCCTACCAAGTGATTAGTTTATTAGGCATTAGTAAGATGACCTGTTGAACTAATATGAATTGGGCATTTTTAAGACTGTGTATGCGTTTGTGTGTGTGTTTGTCAGTACCTTCTTTAATAAACATTTCGCATAGGTGATTTTGCTCTTGATGAATGTAATTGTCTGTGTTTGTTTTATGGAAGATTTATTTAGAACCCTGACATCTTACACTGAATATGTATGTTACTGAAAGGGAAAGATAGGACTTTAGTTTCAACATGGATTCAGTACAGCTGATGAATAATGGGTACAATGAAAAGGAAATACGAAGTTTGTTGTACCGAACATTTGTGGTTTAGAAGTGGGTTTTTCGGAAATATTGTATCATCTTGTTGGTAAGGCTGAGAATCAATAGAGAATTTCTTTAAGAGGTTCACGGATGTTCTGAGGTCCCATTGATTCCTGGCTGAACGAGACTTGATGAGGGGCTTTGAACTTCTCGGAAGGCTACTCAATTCGAGGGAGGAAGTAAGAAAGCAGATGGTCAAGAGTCATTGTATGTTGAGAAGTTAGATATCAAAAAGTAATAGATGTAAGAGGTTAGAGAAGTTTATTTACAGGACGAACTTCAGGTGAAAGGGATTTATTTCGTGAGTTGTAAGGTAATTTTCAGATGGCGAGCACAAGAGAGAAAATGAGCTATTGAAGGTGAAATGACAAGGCGGAGAGAGAAAGAGAGGGAGGTTCAGCTTCAGGTGCTTTCGTTCGACGGAAGTTGATGACACGTTTTTGATTTTTATTTGTTCTCGGAGGTTGGCTGCTGTTTTTTCAGCATTGTGGGTTCATGTCGATCACAGTATTCAAAGCAAGAACTGTGGTAGTTGGGTCTTGCTGTTGGTACAGCTATTTGTTTGCGCTTGCATCTTGCTCTGTAGAGTTTGGAGAAACAGAACGACTTTTTTTTTTAAATGTTAGTTTTAACGATAAAGACCTGTACATCACTGTTGTGTTTTATATATATATATATATATATATATATATATATATATATATATATATATATATATATATATATATATATATATATACCGATGATACCACTGACAATTAGGTTATGTTTATGGCCAAGCTTATTTGTTTGTTAGTTTGTTAAAAAGTTAACGAGACAAGTCTAGGAAAGCCTACTGTGGTGTGGTGCTGCATTGTATAATTTTTTAAAACTTTTTTTCTGTTGATTGGATGGAAATATAATCACTTGGTTAAATTATAACCACCTGCCTGCACCGCAAACTAGGTTCATCTTTAAAATCACTTTCCAGGGGCACAGAGAGAGGTTTTTTCCTTGGTGACTTTGTGTGGGTGGGGAGAGGGAAGAGTTGTGGTGGAGGGCGAATAATACTGTTATTCCCAACTGACTGAAATATGCATTAGCTGTATTCTTCTACCTATTACTGTTTACTTAGTATATTTTGTTCAGAGAATTGCACTGCATCTGTAACTGCTCTCTTCACAATAAAATAATTTTTTTAATGTTTGTAAGCATCTTCTCTGCGAAAGCTGACATGTTCGCAATATAGTGATTCAGTGTTTCTATTTAAGCATTTGAACAATCCGTTACATTGATCACAGCATCGGGCAGAGATTGGGTCACTGAACATGCAGCTTCCAACGGCGGGAAAATCGTTTCTGTATCTGTTTGATTATTTTTTTATGTGCAGTTATTCGTCCCTATACACTCAGCTGTGGTGGGAGTGTAAGAATATTGCCACCGTAGTCCCGCTTGTCGTCATAGGCGACTGAAAGGATAACTGCTGTCTTGCAGATAGACATTTTAGTCAGAGGCTGAGCACATTGTCGATAACGTTGGTTGACAACGATTCCATGCAAGGCATGCGGTCACAAGAACTTGAGCCATATGCTTAGACTGTGCCGGGTGTATTGGAGAAGACGCGTCAAGGCAGCGACCTCTTAACTTAGGGATACCGGTGGGATGAAAAACATTCATGCCTATACACGTCATTCCACCCCACCCCTTCTTTTAAATTTCGCGGACCCTGATTAATTGTATATGTTTGTGTTCCACCGACTCATCCTTAAGACTTCCAGCTGTGGCTCTGAATATCTTTGGGTAACACTTTATCCAACGGGCGCGCCCCGCCCCCCCAACGTTTCCCAATATATTTACTATTGTGTTTCGTAAAAACTAAGCATAGGTATACAAAACGCTCCTTAGTATTTCCCTGTGTCTGTATAAAGAGTGATGACGCCTTAATAAAATTATGTAAGTATCTCTCATGTATCATCCGCAGTAAGTGAAAAGTGTTTTATTAATAAGATAAGGTTAAATGCATAAAGTCATTTAATTAGCCCCTTTTGAACAACTACTTTCTTTAAGTGTTTGTTATTATTTTGATTCTGAATGGCCTAATTGATACTTTTAGCATACATCACGGCAAGTGATTTTAGTGTTACGTAGTGTCGGATGAGTGGATTGAACCAAGTGAGGCGACAAACTCCTGAGTCCTGAATGTCTGATGTCACGGGGACACAAATGTGCAAACATTTCACTTTCATATACTATGGGATGAGTAATATGCTATTGCCCCATGCTCATATTGAGTAAATAGCGAGTTTGGAAATGGACAAAAAGCAGACATTACCAAAGGAAATGGCAAGACTACAAACAATTGTCCGAATTTCTACACTTCATGATGGGCATCGTGGGTTTTCGGGAAACTGGCCCAAGTTGAGTCCCCTTTTTCAATAGAACTTTGCCTTTGATATATATATATATATATATATATATATATATATATATATATATATATATATATATATACATACATATACATACATATACACACACATATATAATATATATATATATATATATATATATATATATATATATATATATATATATATATATATATATATATATATATATATATATATATATATATGAAGAAAAAAGGCGCATAAAAACACTTTGTACACTTTGCAACCATATATTTCGAATACCAAAACTTGTATATTCCTGATCACTGTTGAAATATGGACAATAATAAGGCATGCGAGGTTCAACAATAGGACATTGGTATTGTGTAAATTCCGTTGACCCGGGATGGAAAGGAATCATTCCCTTGTGTTTTGGTCCTCGTTAGCTCCCACCTGTGTCGAGTCAAGTGGGCGTATCTGCTGGAACACCTGCTTGAGAATAGGCCTCTCGTCAGTGAAATCTGATTTCCAGTGTCTCTTGACAGGTTCATATTGTTAGTTTGACTGCTGATGATGGATTCCAGAATCTTCCTTTTTAAAGAGGCAAGTACTTTTGAAAACCAGCTCGGCCCCTCTCCAATTTATGGAACGGCCATTATCCCTAGTAAGTAAGGAAATCCCCGAGCTCTCTCTCTTTCTGAAGCATATCGTACTGATCTTTTGTGCTCTGTTACTCTTTGTGAATGGGTCTTCCTGTCTCCCAAACGTCAGTTAAATTAGTTACTGCATGGAATTTTATAATCACCGGTGTTTGCTTTTTTTTTTTTATTTTTTTTTATTTGAATGCACATGTATGAGTGAACCCCCGTTAGATTTGTTATACTGAAAAATAAATGGAACTTTTTTCATGTTCTCAACGTAAGGAAGTTTTATTTTGTCGCTCAAATCTATTTGTTTGTTATTTGTTGAGCCTCTGTAGCATAATTTTTTTTTCTGGTGTGTTGGTGGCCTGCTCGATATTGGCAAGGTCCAAAGAAAAGTTCATTCCACGGAGGTTCAAAATTGGTTGCTGACTATGCATCCCGGATTACGACGTCAGTCTTTACCTTCCCACATTGCGTATAGCTATTAACTCTTATCATTTCTCTCATTAGCTGACGAAACTCTATATCTATATCTATCTGTCTATCTATGTATGTATGTATCTATCTATCTATCTATCTATCTATCTATATATATATATATATATATATATATATATATATATATATATATATATATATATATATATATATATATATATATATATATATATATAAAATATATGTATGATGCATAAATATGTATCATGTACTTATTTTTATTTTATATATATATATATATATATATATATATATATATATATATATATATGTATATATGTATATATATATATATAATTGTGATTGGAGTTTTATATTGTGACGTCCTTTTTTTATAGTTAAAATATATTGCGCTTCGGATACGTTCGCATGGGTACCCAGAGAAAGAATTCGATATAATTCGTCAACATCTAACACAAAAGCTCTACCCAAAATTATCCAAGGTCCGAAGTGTATGTGCATAAAATATTAAATTCCTTCTTTATCATATCAAGCAATTTAAGCAAAGATTTGTAAGATATGACCAAGCCTGTCTGAAACTGGTAACGTCCTTAGATTCCACAGGCCCTCAAGGATGGATCATATTGTATTGGTTTTGTGCTTGCAAGTTCCACCCATACGCATTTCTTGATGATTTCTCGTCATAAGGGACCCGATAATTAATTTTGCTCACATATAAACAGAAGAATTCTATATAAAGAGCACTATATATATATATATATATATATATATATATATATATGCTATTTATATAGAATTATGTTTATATATATAAGAATTCTGTATAAAGAGCACTGTATATATATATATATATATATATATAATATATATATATATATATATATATATATATATATATATATAGAATTCTTCTGTTTATATACAAGCATATATATATATATATATATATATATATATATATATATATATATATATATTCTGTATATATATATATATATATATATATATATATATATATATATATATATATATATATATATATATATATATATATATATATAATTTTTCCTCTTTGATTCGTGGAATCCACTCGCATGGCGTCGTCCTGAAGAGTGAGGGGAGAGTCTGTATATTATTTTGAATTTTGAGAAAAGGGCACTTATGGGGCGTGGAGGCAAAGGGCCAGGTGCTTGGGCACCCACAGCAACCCCCTCCGCACTTGCTTGTTTTACATACGTGAGTGATGAGTGAGGAGACTCCATATAAATGTGTTTGTGGTTTTTAAATACATGAACTGTTTATCGACATGGTCTGGATTTCATTACTCTTCTTCTGCTGAGGAGGGATTGCATTCATGTGTCCAAGACTCCGCAAACTCTGCAATGATCATGCACCCATTGCATTCTTTCACCTGCGAAATACTGATTTTTTTCGCTGTTAGCGGAATTGACATGCATTCATGTCGATTTCGTGGAGTCGTTTCTAGCTTTCACAGCTGCTGATCGACATTCAAAGTGTGCCTTTTCGGTACTTTGCTTGTTTTCAAAGTTGCCGGTGGTGTTTATTTTTGTGCTCCTTTTTATAAAATGGATTCGTATTATTTACTATACTCGTAAAATGATTTTGCAATCCAGTAAGAACAACAGCAATAATAATAATAATAATAATAATAATAGTAATAATAATAATAATATTCCAACTGAAATTTAAGTGGACCTGCTTTCTGCCATAACTTCAAAATCCCATGTGTGTGTGTGTGTGTGTATGTATGTGTTTTGTGCATGTGAACCCTTGTTACTGGGCCACAGGATTTTCTCATTCTGTTTATCGCTTTTAGAAATTCTTACGCGCTGCCTCATGGTTGCCCCCATCAGTATCCCACGAGACGTGCTGGGAAAATCGCATGATCCCGACGTCTTGGTCTCCTGGGAGGCAGAGAAATTATTGATGCGTGAGGGTTAGAGAGAGAGAGAGAGAGAGAGAGAGAGGAGAGAGAGAGAGAAAGAGAGAGAGAGAGAGAGATGAAAGAAGAAAGTGAAAGAATAAAGGGAACCCTGCCAGAAACAAATATAAGAATGTATTTTAAAGTAAAATTATACACACACACACATATATATATATATATATATATATATATATATATATATATATATATATATATATATATATATATATATATATATATATATATATATATATATATATATATATACATACAGTTAATCATACCTCAGTTTAACCAGACCACTAAGCTGATTAACAGCTCGCCTAGAAAGGGCTGGCCCGAAGGATTAGATTTATTTTACGTGGCTAAGAACCAATTGGTTACCTAGCAACGGGAACAACAGCTTATTGTGGAATCCGAACCTCATTACAGCGAGAAATGAATTTCTATCACCAGAAATAAATTTCTCTAATTCTTCATTGGCCGGTCGGAGATTCGAACGCGGGCTCAGCAGAGTGCTAGCCGAGCACGATACCAACCCGTCCAGTGAGGAACTTATATATACATACAGTACATACATAGAAATGTTATATCTATGATAGCAACAACGACCTCTTTGCTCCTCGATTTCTTCTTCTTGTCTGGATAGGCTCATCACTACTTGCCTTGAAACCCGAGGTATTAAGGGTAACGTAGCCCTGACTTAGTGTCTGTCGGTTCAAATCCTACTGAGTGTGTCAGGTTTTTTTTATTATCTTCCTTCATTTGGTTTTCCAGACCTGTCGTAATGGGCGCCTTGAAAAATAGGGTGGAAATCGAAAAGTTAAGAGATCACTGTGTCTGTTACAAAGACGTCTAAAAAAAATGAGTGTGCGTCTTTCATATATGTAAACTTCTGTTATTGTAAGAACTATGCGATATAAAATATAAGCAGTGAATACGACCATGAGAAAAGTGAAATAATGTAGTGTCAGATCTTTTGCCTTTATTTTAAGACATTTTCATCTTCGCTTGAAAAGGCCTTAGAATAACAGCGAAAATTTTGCCCTCTCTTTTCCCTCTCTCCTTGTGGCCACATACACGTAGCCATACACACACACATACTGAGATATATATATATATATATATATATATATATATATATATATATATATATATATATATATATATATATATATATGTATATATATAGAAAATAATGACGAACATTTTGCATTCGTTTACTGCACTCTCCTCAAAATAAAACCATACACACACACACGTTATATATATATATATATATATATATATATATATATATATATATATATATATATATATATATATATATATATATATATATATATATATATACATACATACATAAAGAGGAGATTTTGAAAAGTACTTTAAAAAGCATCCACACTGAAAATTGCAATCCTAGAATGATGAAACAGTCAGTGAAAAGACTCGCCCAAAACCATGTGAATAAGTTGGTCGCTAAAGTCTTTTGTTTAGAGACAACGGTTTCCCGTGAGGAACCGAGACTGGAGCATCTCCAGATGTCTCTCATGGGAGGCCTTGCATTCATTTCTCTTGTTTTTAAAAGAGTTTCTTGAACATTTCTTACATGTGATGTAGGTTGTAAGGTAATTAGGCTCCAATAATGTTAATGGTGTTCCAGTATAAGTGTTTTTGTTAGTGAGAATGAAAGGTGATTTGTGTAGTTTTTGCCTCTGTTTTTTGTGATGGTCTGTTGCGGTCGTTTGTATAATTTTTCATGCGTTATTAGTAATGATTTTACCAATGACATATTCTTCCTTTGCTTATGTCTTAATGTGAATTATTCTCTCATCTCCGTTTCACCGTTCTAGGGCTTCCTGTTTCAATGAAGAATAAGAAAAAATTAAACTCTTTTAAAGGTCAACTTAATTGTTCAAAATGCTGTAGTTACTTTTCTTGGAGATTTCATCTCGGTTGCTAAAGGATGAAGTCTGTGCAGGCCATCCCCGCTCTGGCGTTTCTCTTTAGTTTCCCTTCTTAGCAGAGTTGACTGTAAGAAAGTGATTTTAATCAACGACCTTTATTTTTCCCGTAGATTCCTGGTCCTTCTGCCTCCAAGTCGCCTTGCTTTTTTTCGGCCATTGCTCTATTGAGATGAAGGAAGAGTTTTGCTTTTTTCATGCGACCATGCGAGAACCTCTGTCTCCTTTCTGATCATCGTTCCCAGTTTGCTCTGTCCAGTGACACTTTCTCCACCCTCCCCCGGATTCCTATGATATTCTGATAAACGGCCTACTGTTTAGTATGTCTTTCTTCAAGGTGACGTCCCACAGTTTTTCTGTATTTCTTTCCTTGTCTTCAAGCCTGGCTTCGATAGCTGCATTGTTACCAGCATCGTTTGTATTTATAATTTATAAAGTAGACTTCTGGAATGTGTGTTCTGTTTCAGGACATATAATTTTACCTACAAACAACGAATTTAGATCTGTATTCAATCTAAATACACAGCCAGCCATTTAAAGCCAACAAGAACAAACAAATGAAATTATAATACACTATCACTCAAACAAAATGCGGAATGATGGTAGTGAGATTCGTAATGTATGCCTATTCTAGCCTTTCCTTCCCGCTCCCTCTTTCAAGAGTAAGTTTTTTGTACTAACCTTACCCCTCTTTCACTCAGCTGCTGCACTTTCACGGAATCCATTGGCGGGAGGGAAGGCGCGTCGTCTTTCAATAGCTTCGAGAAAAGCCACGAGAAGGAAATAGGCTCCCACGAGTGAATGCTACCAGCAAGGCTGAATGGGATCTCGGTACTCTATGTGTAGTAACGTGACTTTCGTGAAAGCAAATGGAATTTCATAGTGAATAAGATGAACTGAATTTGGATGCCGCGATCGTCGCGTGATGGCTGGCTGTTCTCAACAGTCCGTTCTGTTTAGGAAATTGATATGAAGGGAATTTTATGAGTAAGGAATGGCAAGCCATTTGTTCTTCCAAGGTCTGTTGCCTCTAGTTTTTTTTGTTTACTCTAGTTTCAATAATTGAAATGTGGTAGTATATCTTATGATCCACCTCTACAGAATGAATTGAAGTTATTCCGAATGATGTTTCCTCAGAGATTTTCATGAATGGCACTCATTTTGCTGTTCTGTGTTTGCAAGATGGTGCAGTAAAGTTTAAATGACTTTTTTTGCTGTGGCCGTAGACGAAGTGGTGGCAAGCATTAACAGACCAGGAAACAATGAGTAGGGTATGAGTTTCCTACGGAACTTTTAGAGGAGCTGAGCTCTTATCAGTTTTCCACTTGATGGTTCGTTATGCAAAATGATCTCGTGGCTTAAGGTATGAGAATGCTTCTTCAGTGAGCTCTTCTGGCACCGCTGAAGAACATATAGGGTATTGTTTCAGGAGAGGTAATATTGAGTGCAACACTTGCCATATTTATTTGATAAGATGGTAACGATGCTGATGCGGACCATATTTCATATTTTCTGGATGTCAGCAGCATTTCTAGATCTTCAGGTTGATGACAGAATGGCATAATGTGATTTTTTTGTGTGTGGTTTGTTATACGGCAGGTCATCATTAGCTTTTAACGCCTGCGCATTTAGAAGTAGTGTATGAGTGCGACTCGTTTCCCAGAATGCATCTGTATTTCGTTAAGATGCCACGATGTCAGGATGTCCAGCATGAGTGGTCCTTCAGTCCTTTTACTGTGGAACAGTTTCTGGAACAGTGTTATGAATGTCAGTGCCCTTAAGTTTCGAAGGGACAGTAATGTCATAGTACACAGGACCAGGGCCATATCCTTTCATATTTCCAACTGACATCTCCTCTGCTGCTGCTTATTTATATAATGTCTTCTCATTGACGTACATGCACATTTTCTTTATGCTGTGCTTGACTAAATTTGGTATACCTCTTCTTTGCGTTTGGGATTTATACTGAAGCTTGCTTTTGATATTGCTTTTACCATTCTACACCGGGGTCGATAGATAGATATTGCAAAGAATATTGCCAATGTATTTCGCGAGTGCTTGTTCACCAGTATGCTGTTTGCTATCTCTCTCTCTCTCTCTCTCTCTCTCTCTCTCTCTCTCTCTCTCTCTCTATATATATATATATATATATATATATATATATATATATATATATATATATATATATATATATATATATATATATATATATATATATATACACACACACACACACACACACACATATATATATATATATATATATATATATATATATATATATATATATATATATATACACTGCAGGAAATATAAAGGGATTGATCGATATAGAAGTTATATTGTAAATTGAATAAGTACTAACAGAAGCAGTAAACGACTTGGTTATACATAAAGTAAATATAGCCTATTTTTGTGAATCCGTGGACCCTTGTTTCCTTTGAATGGCTGACCTGGGTGAACATTATTGTGAGTTCTGAGGAAGAATGCCTGTTTGATATTATGCAAAAAGGAGAATTTACTTCCACAGACCCATTGTATGGAATACTGAAGGAACAAACACGATTACAAAGAACTGAAAAAATTAAATGGAAATGTTGTCATCGTGAGGGGCATTTTGGATTAATGTTCAGGCTACACTTGATTCATTGGAGTACAGAACCATGAATTTTGTGGTGAAGTGTTCAAATGAATTAAGTATTTTTGAGGTTCCAGGCGGGACTGAATAGAGACAACCTTATGACATGCTGGGCCGGACCTAATTGCACCAGCCAAATATTCCCTCATAACAAGTCCGTTGTTTATTTAGTGCACAGTTATGGCTTAGAAATGATTCCTTAAACGAGATGACCCTGAAGGGATCTGAGCACGGCATGAAATCAATACCCACTGGGATGGAGTGTTGTTATTCATTAAGAGAAGAAACTAAGCGAAGAGAGGTCACGCAAGAGTCGCTTCGCTTGCATGGTCTTTGAAATTGCTTTGATGAGCGGCATTAATATTACGAAAGGGCATGGGATAAGCTGACCTCATGACTAGTCGCAGTAGGTCTTCTGCCGTCACCTTCTTTCACTTATTCTCCCGGGAAATATCGGCCTTTACTGCGGTCGGTGTTTTGACGCCACCCTTTGTTGACTCGAGCGCTTTCTATTGTTGCATTACTATTTTATTTCTAATTTTGCCTTCCCTTTGCTTCTCCTGTTGTGTGATTGTCTTTTATTTATGATGTTTGTGCATGGGGAGAGTCGGAATTTTCTGCCATGAAAACTAGTGCCAAAAATCTATCATTCTTGTACTCAACTGTTATGTGGCCTTGCTGATACTTGTAAGTTTAGGAGAAGCTGTAATAATACTTGAAAGCACTCTGTACCATTTGCTTTCCTTCTGGGAACTGTATTGTTTTTTTGTGACTTTTTTTTTTTAAATATTTATTTTTCGGTGTCCTTCCCTTTTTATGTCTTTTCACATACCAGAGGTCAATTACTTTGTGGGTCTTATAGGCTTATATTGTATGAATGTTTGCGATGTTGGAATAATAATAATAATAATAATAATAATAATAATAATAATAATAATAATAATAATAATAATAATAATAATAGTAATAATAATGATAAAGATAATGACGAGATATTTCAAGTCAGTTTCAGTTCACTGTTTTAAATGATGCATAATATCTATTTCGTGTGAGTATTCAATTGAAGACTTACTGTACTTTATTACTGAGTACTAACCACGAAATAGATATTAATCCTAAATAAGATGTGAAGCGCATCATATAAGACAGTGAACTGAAACGGACTTAAAATATTTCGTTATTATTCTTTGCCTTTAATGAAATATTTCAGGATGATTTTGATCTTAATTAGCCCTTTAAAACTTACAGCGATGTAAGTTAATAGACACTGACGGTAAGAAATGAGAAGAAAATATTCTTTGAAAGCACGTCATGCAGCGAAGCCAAATTGTGAAGATTTTTAATCATTCCTCATCAACTATAGCATAACAGGAATCATGGTTGAGTACTTTAACAGGGGTTGGGGATGTGGTATGTGGAATCACGGTTTACTCAATAACAGTGCCAGGAACTTTTGTCAAATACTAGAGCAGTGGTTCTCAATCTTTTTTGAGTGATGGCACCCTAACTAATGTAATCATTACCGTGGCACCCCTTCTTCACCATCCCACCATATCACATGAACTAACTTCTTATTTAATTAAAATTATTTTCCAAAATTATTTTCCATACTATATATATATATATATATATATATATATATATATATATATATATATATGTGTGTGTGTGTGTGTGTGTGTGTGTGTGTGTGTGTGTGTGTGTGTGTGTGTGTGTGAACATATTAGAGTAGACACACTGATAATTATATGAAGACTTCTGCAAACTTTTTTTTTTTTGCAAATGTTCACTGAGATGATCTAGCCAAGACAAAACTCATGACAATCTTGCGGCACCCCTAGGCACTGTCTGTGGCACCCCAAGGTGCCACGGCACCCAGTTTGAGAATGACTGTACTAGAGAGTAGTTGTCCAGAAGATGAGAGAAAACAAACGGGTTGTTTTGATTTCACATGTGTTCACGGTGTGACAGGTCGCTGTCCCCCTCGGTTTCAGCAGAAGTTGTGCTTTTGCCTTTCCAAGTGAATATCGCTTTCAGTGTTATACTTGTGCGCTCATGAGATTAGTATCTCATTATTAGTAGGCTACTGTTGATAATCGTTCACACACAATATTTTCTATTTGCTTGACCATATAGACTCGACGAGATGCACCAATGGTTTTTCTTCTTTCATTTAGACATCATAAAAAACCATCGTGCTAGTTTTATAGATCAGCCATGTTCTATGACTAGGAAGTGTGTACTGTATATGAAGAAAACTACCGCATCTAATATTTTATAATTGTCCATATTTTTTGCAACCTTGACCAAATGTATTAATTCAGTAAACATGAATTTCCAAACATTTGGCTGCATAGTATGGCACCTATTTTACCATTACCATGAACGCTAACGTATCATTAGTAACAGAAAAGTTTTTTGCAATTTGAAATCTTAGCGGTTTATAACTCATGAGTTAACACAGAAAAAGTGGACACCGCTACTAAGTTCTTGTAATTTCCATGTGGTATAAAATTTGTAGAACAAGCAGTACCCTCAGCTACTGGAGCGAAGAAGCGGTTGGGGCGGGTCTCGAGCAACACGGGGGACCCATTTAGAGTGGAAAATGAAACGTTTCCACTTCCCTGTCATTAGAAAATCTTTAACAGATATCTAATTTCTTCTGTAATGATAGCAGCAAAATAATAAGAGTTTGGTATGCCAAGTGCTGCATTTTTATATTTTAGTACTTTTTCATCCTTCTGATGATGTAGATTGTAGGACAATGAAAATGAAAATGAAAAGAACAGTCTTTGGAAACGCTTCTCGGTATGATCTTGACTGAGCGAGGCAACCGCTCATTTCTGCACTTTTTAATGGAATATTCTTGCATGCTGTTATTTGTCTTTCTATCTGAAATTTAGGATTCACATGCTCGAATGAAAAGCTGGGCATCAGTGTCAGTGGAATTTTTTTTAGTAGTAGTTGAACTGCTCTTCACATGAGACTGTCCTTTGAACACTTATGAATAATGAAAAGAACAAAAAGGCTTGTGTCCATTATCCAAGTCCGTGAATGCAGAATGATCCGATTGAAAGGACTGAATCAGACGTCCAGAAATTGCGTAGAGCATTGCTAAATGAAAAGCGAAATACTGTTCAGTAATTACAGATGACACTCCTAGGGTATCCTGCGAAGAGGAGATGAATTGCTGATTCGATTTGTTGGAAGCTTATATGGGAAATTTTCGAAACAACATGAAGCTTTATTTGCTTTTTAATGTGCATAACAGAACTGTCACTGGAGTATCTTGTTATTTCTAAAAATATTTCATAGTGTATGATAATCCTAGTGCCAGTCAGCAAGGACAAAATAAAGGATTGGAGATTCGTCTGCTGAAGATAGCATGGTTGTGTGTTCCTTGTCTTTCAAATACTTCGAAAGTGGTGCGTGGTGATACCAAATAATAATAAACTTATGTTATTGATGTTTTTGGACTCCGTAACAGTCCTCGCCATGTTCCCATCTTCACCATTTGTTCTGCAATTTTAGAAGAGTTTATGCTACAAACAATCAGAGGGCTCTCAGATACCCAGATGGGAGGCAGGAATTTAGGTTAAAGCAACATCCTCACTAAGGAGGATTGCTGCGTGACAGCTACAGGTGCTGGTGCAATTCTAATCATTCTGTGCAAATAGCTATTTCTACCAGTGGTATATGTATGCTATGACGCTTAATGTCAGTAAAAACGGCAAACTCATTCAGTCAATAGATGTAAAAATCAATGTTCTGGAGACAACAGTTAGCCCAACACTGATTTTCAGATTGTCGCCATGAATACGTTTTAACAGAAGAGGAATATTTTTGGACGAATCTTCCGTCTTGCGAATTTGACGAGTCAGTGGGTTAGTTTGTCTTTTTTTACTAGTCTCAGTGTTCAGCAGGGGCGTCATAGGGAGGCTAGAAGGCGGGGCAGCTGCCCCACCAAGACCCAAGTTACCCCCCCCCGCCCTAAGTTGCTCCCCCTCTATATAGGAATGTAATTCAAAAATCTTATATTATATTCTATTCTGATTTTGGCACTCAAATTATCAACATTATTACTTTTATATTATTTTATTTTCATTATGGTACTCAAATTATCAACATTATTTCTTTTTATTTTATAATCATAATATAAATTCCATTACACTAATGATGCAGTTGTTTCATAATTTTCATTAATGCTGCATTGCCAGCCGATGATGGCACTATAATTTGATTGGTAAAGTGTATTTTTAATAAAATGTAAAAAAAGTCATGTTTTCTTTCAAAATGTGCAATCACAAATATATGAAATTTCCCGGAAATATTACATTTCCTGGTCCTTGTCTGTCTATTAGCTACCAGTGATGATGAGATAAATAAACAGTAGTGGAAGTATATAATGTTTGCTGAAATACCTTGCTCATGTAGCTTCAAAAAGCACTTAAAATAGCTCAAAATCAAACCCCAGCTGATTAGGATCGCTTCGCTCGCCAAACCTCTTTGCTCCTCCCCCCCCCTCTGAAATGACGCCCTTGGTGTTCAGAGCAGAAATTATGAGCGAATGATGGGTGACATCGAAAATAAAACTGAATTGCCTACAAAGGTCTTAAGGAATCGTAAAACTCTTCTCCACACGGAAGATTTTCCAACATATCTATTAGAGGATTCTCGGAATTATTCAGTGAGTTGTGTTGACTACTGCTGCGACATTTGCGAGTGATGAAAGAAGTCCCAGCAGATTGGGAATCACGAAAAAATACTTCGCTCATCAGTGGCTGCTCTCGGAGTCATTTTAGCATATCAAACAGGAAATTTGCTGACTGAAAATGTGGGAGAAAAAACCATGTTTGAATAATTACTATGATTCACAGTTTTTACTATAAACATTATATATAATATTTTGGTTCCTGGTTACACACCCTGATGTTCTCATTTTATTTTGCTGTGTCATATTGCTGATATTTTTGTATGTTTTAACGATTCTTACGTGCCTTTAGTGCAATATATTGTACTGAAGTATATCAATGCTTCTATTAGAAGAACTAAATTCTAACGCCTGTGATCACGCTGTTGCACTGCAGAATATGCCGACTGAAAGCTCAGTCTTTTTCAATAATCTATCTATATTCTACATCAACGTAACGGCTTTTAGAGCAAAGAGAATGTTATTACATATCTCGCTCAGTCATTGAAACATGGGGTGGCTTCTGGCATGCTGTGTCCATTTTTGTGAAGGCAGAATTCTGTGTTCTACAGCCATTATTAATTCCTGAATTAATAATCGGTCTCAAAGTTATTTCTGGATGGACCCCTGGGTCTGGCTACAGCCCTAAACAGTTGGCCTGTGTGTGATAAGATAAAATACTGCTAACAATAATTTATTTATTATAGATAACAGTTATATTGTTAGTTGCTAATATTAATTTTGGGTTTATTAGCTATTTATCTGTATTTAGACTTTCAGAAACTGATGTGTAAAATATGATACTAAATCCAACTCATATAATTGTAAATTGTAGTGAACTAGAATATTTAATGTATTCTTTTTCTTTGTACTGAATTTGTCATCTATCTCAACTGAAGCTGGTTGCCGTCATCCTCCTTGTCTTTCATTGCAATCACTCGAGTCTCTGCAGCTGGAAGCTTTCTGAATAAGGTGGTCAGAGTCACAGTGTGGGTTATGGCTCCTTTGGAAAGAACTCTATAACAAATAATGTCTTCATTGAGATTAGGCTTCACTGCGTAAGATTTCTCAAAAAGCACAGAGGTGTAAGTGGGTCAAGATACTTCACTGACGCCTCTTCCCTCTCCTCTGGTTCCCCTCCTAAACTTCCTTGCCCACTCTGCCGACTCTTAACCAATTTCCGTTTCTGTTCTTTTCTTGTTTCTTTTTTAAAGATTATATTTAAGCGAAATGGAGGAAATGCGGAGCCATGATTGACGGCACCAAAGGGTTTGGGAGATATTATAGGGAAGAAGAAGAAGAAGAAGAGAGAACGAGAGGAGAAATGCAGGCTTCTGACCTTGAACGTACGTATCACCTGATTTGAAACATCATATCGACGTCTGGAGTAGAAATAGCAACAGCAACATTTGCAAGCGAAGTCCTTGCCAGCATTCATCCCGTCCCGTGGGTGTTAAGCGCCTTCCTCTGTATCCAAGGTCGAAGAACTTTTTATACTGCATCGGTGGCCATTCCGTATTCATATGCGCTGGTGAGATATGCAGCACCGTCTGATGCTGCGCGTGTTGTATACCTTCTCATATCCCTTGGTTTTATGAGTGTCCCTCAGCAGCGTTGGGGGAGGGCGCCTATGCATGCTAGGTATTTTCTCGGCCTGTTTTTATTGGTATCGTCTGTTATGTAGCGGCGTTTGTGGAAAGAAACAAGACAAGAGTCGCTGTTATTTTCATCTTTCAACTGCTGATTACATATCCAGTTTTTCTAAGTGGGTGATGAATTGTGCCAAACTGGGTATACCTAATTATGTCTTAAACACATTTCATCACCCATGCAGTAGTACGAATCACGACTACAAGGAATGTTAGCAAAAAGTAGAGGTAGATAAATAAAAAAGCGGCGGTATTGAGTAAGTTGGGCAGTCAGAAAAGAACACCATAAAACGTCTTGCCATCTCGTGGCTGGGATCACTGACGATTTGTAAAACTTTTGCATCCTTTGCAATCCAAGCGTGATGTTAAATGGAGCTATTATCTGCACCCTTCACATTTTGCCTTTTCCACTTCGGTGATCCCGTATTTTATGGGTCCTTTTTTGGGCTCGCATGATTTACCGTTACCATAATTCGTTTTCTCTTTTGTTGGCCCTGGCGGAAAGGCTGAAGTTGGGTCGCCCTGGTTACTTTCATAATACGCTTTTGTTGGTGGGCGTGTTCCATCAAACTGTCACCGCCCGTTTTCTGTCGGAGTACAGTATGTCGGGCTATTCGCTTTCTCTATGTTAACGGTTTGTATTGGTTGCGTGCATGCATCACCTGGCATTCTTGTTTCTATGTTTATTGTAACTGTCGGATTTTCAAGTGGTTTATTCTCTCCTGCAAGGTTTAGTTTCGTTCTTTCTTTGATTGGTAGTTTAGCCAGGGGCGTCATTTAGTGGGGCTGGGAAGGGGCAACTGTCCCCCCAGACTCAAGATGCCCCCCCCCCTCAAGCCCCAACTTGCTCCCCCCTCACCCCACCAAGCCCCAAGAAATAACAGCAGCTGGTTTTCCATTATTCCTACCGAAATTCAAATGCCATCACATTAAGTTATATCTTTCTATCTATCTATCTGTCTATTTTGTGTGCTTCAAAAAGCACATAAAATAGCTCGAAATCAAAAAACCCCAGGTTATTTGCTCGCCAAACCGCCTTTGCCCCCCATCAAAAATCTGAAATGACGCCCCTGAGTTTAGCTTGAGGGATCTGCATTGATTTCTTGGTACATGGAAAGAAACTTGGTCAGTACTAAGCATAGAAATTAAAATCATGCATGCACAACATGGTAGGCCTTGTAAAAAAAACCATGAATTATTTTATCATCATTTGTTATCGTAGAGGATCAGCCAGCACAGATCTCATGTATCTTCAAGCGTAAAATGTTTTTAAATTTTTTTTACTTTTCTTTCCCAAGCCTATGTGTAAAGTTCTTCGCTCAAGGCCTAATTTGTTCGGCAATAGTAAAAGCACTTTCACCATGTCTGGCTGCTTAATATATGTATATGTATATATGTATAATGTATATATATAATATATATATACGTATATATATGTATATATATATATATATATATATATATATATATATATATATCTATATATATATATATATGTATATATACACACACACACACATATATATATATATATATATATATATACACACACACACACACACACACACACACATATATATATATATATATATATATATATATATATATATATATATATATATATATATAGAGAGAGAGAGAGAGAGAGAGAGAGAGAGAGAGAGAGAGCATCCAGTTCTGTCGAGAGAGTGACTAAAGCTATTTTCCTGACCGGTTCCTGCTTCCTCAGTGGAAAGATGCCTACACACACACAGACACACATCCAGGCGAATTCATGCATTGGTTAAGATTATGTATTTTGCTATTTCTTTTATTTATTTATTTTTTTTTTTGTCTAAGATGTCAGCAGCCCCATGTTTTCTATTTTCCCTGACAGACATTACTTTCCCTCGCATGACATTCAGACTTTCTCATAGGAGTGACGGTGGGCGCTGTTATATTTTATCCTTATGTGAAAGTTGCACTGTAATAGTGAATTGTGAATGAGACAATAAACTTCCATAACTGGATTTTTTCCGTTAGGCGCCTCAGCAACCAAGGGACTCTTGTTAATGGGTTCAGCTCAGTGAAACATTTTGGTGCGATACTTTAGAACTTTCGAAAACTCTGCCGAAGATAGTTTCTAGAAGATATCAAAACCATTCGTATTGAGTGACTGCTGCATCAGCGCAAACAAGATTTGATGCTTCCAAAATAAACGGACATGAATTGCCTTTTGAGGTGTGCCCCTGCAATGTTAATGTTTACGGAGAGGGGTCAAAAGTCAAAAACATATCGAGTAACCATATTTCACTGTCGTTGGAAAACATTATGATTGCTTGTTTGTAAGACTGACACCATAACATCATTTGTGTAAATATTGTGCAAGCTTGCGCAAAGTTTTGAAAACCTCAAGTTACGTGTTTTATTGGAAGTAATATAAATTTACTTTGTTTTAGAATTTATTGTTCATGTTAGTATTTATTTATTCATTAGTAAATTAAGAGCAAAAGACAGTTCTGTAATTAGCATAGGAGCATGAACAAAATCCTGTCTCTCGTACATTAGCAGAGACCAATTTGCGAGTTTTGTCTGTCTCAGCGGCGGCAGTAAAGCGTAACTAAGCTTATCCTAATATTTTTCAGTTGCTGAAGTACCTGATTTGAGTATCTCAAAAAAAAAAAAATAAATAAATAAATAATAATAATAATAATTGTTCAAAGTTCAGCTCGTATTTGTTTCCGATTTTGCGACGCCCATTTGTTAAACGAATCGTCCGACACACCTTTTCGTTTGGGATTGATTTTTAGAATCTGATTAGCTACACTGGGCCTAATTTCAGTAAGCCAATTTTTACATTAAACATTGTGATCAGGAATGTGTTATTACTTATGGCACGTTGTCTGTTTGCATGTCAATAAGAGTAATTTTCACAGTAACCTTCATGTTTGTTATGTCAGACTGGTTCTCACACTGTACTTACTATGCGCCCACTGCCACAAAAAAGAAGAGGTGGCGTTCCCACGTGGCTCTGATTACCCGCCATTTTGATTTACTTTGCCAGGGAAGTTGGAAGAGATTTCGTATTAATGAGTATCTGTCTCTTTGTGTGCACCCTATTTGGAAGAGGTCTTCCCGGGGCTTAAAGTAATGTTTTTTTGAGGAATGAGTTGTGGGCAGAGTAAAAGCTTCTCAGGTTTTGAGATCTGGCATTGGTTCAAGATTGCTTCTTTTTCTGTTGTTCCAGCATTTGAAAGCTGAAGCGATACGTTGGAGGACTGTGTATTTAATTTGAGAGATATTTGTGCTTTTGAGGCCAAGTGTATTTTTGGCGTTGGTGCGTGTCCTTGGACAGCTTTCTAGTTCAGAGTGTGAGCTATTGTTCGGACTGAATCAAAGTTTCTGTCAATCGACGAGTTTATTTGAAAGGAACATATGTCATGTGTTATAGTGTAAAAATCATCAGATCAAGGCTATTCGAGTCTAGTAATTGGCACCAAACTTCGAAATTCTTACCCAGATTCTGTATTCCCTGTCTCCTATAGTTATTTTGTTTAGTCAAAGTACAGTTAATTCATGGTAATGTTAATATCTGTGGTACTGCTTGTAAGTGCAGAGAAACATGTATAAATTATACAAAGTAACTAATGCGTAATTATGTCTTGACCTTTTGCTATATTTAATATCTTTACGTAAACCATAACACCTTGCCTATCAACTACAACTGTCACATTCTAAACGAAAACTTGATGCAGAAGGCTGTTAGGTAGCCGATTTTCCAATATCTCTAACAAAATATACTTTGTAAAAAACAGTGAACCCCCCTTCTTCTCTATCTCGTAAACAATGCATAATATGGTAGGTGTACTGTACGCGGATATGACTATTTCAACCATTTTGCCCCAACACACAAACAAAATACTGTATAACACTTGAAAAAACTTTTTACGTGAAAAAATAACCTCTTTTTTTCTTCTCTCGTATGCAGCTCACAGTATGGTAAGTATACAGGTAATGGCTACCCTATAGCTTACCTGTGTTTACCCACAGCCTCCCATGGTTTTATCATCATTAATGTATTTTTGTACAGCAACTTTCTTACTGGTTGTATTCCGTCAACCACACAGCACCGTGGGCTGGGCTCTTTATCTATGGCATTTTTAAGAGCGGCCTTTAGAAAGTTATCATTAATCTCCTGTTTGATTATGATCACTGCTTTCTCATTTCGCCTGATCACGGAAGATTGTGGGTGTGTGTGTGTGTGTGTGTGTGCAACTTACCCTGTGTTTACGTCTTCAGCGCATACGATGCAGCATTTCTCAATGATAACGTGTCCAAAGCAAACTCATTTTTAGAACACTACTAAAAGTAATGAATGATTTTCTGTTGTGTTGTAATTAATATTTTTTTTTTTTATTGTAATTAATAGTTTTACTTGTATGCGTGTGTATGTGTTCGTGTGTGATTTCATGTACGTGTGGCATTTGATCATTGATGAGTCACCGTTCAACTTTTTTTTTTTTTTATTTTGTAGTTGACTCTTCTATGATGATAACACAGCATAACAGTAGCCAAGAGAATATTATATTTCAAGTCAATCATTAATTTTTCAGTTCATCTCATAATGCTGTTTTGTACCTTGCCCAGTACTTCAATTTGTTTCATAAACTTCGTCTGCAGGCCTGTGTCCAAATTACAATAGATTTAACTTGATTTCAGCTGGCTCTTTGATGATTATCACACCATATTAACTTATTATTAGAAAATAATTTCCCATTTCTAGACTTTTTCTGATCTCAGCCATTATCTCATTACAAATCATAATGTTCCTGAACGTTTATGCAATGTTTGTTTATCATGTGTGCAGCGCATGTTTTCGGCGCCGTTGCTTACGTTTCCACATTCACTCCAGTTTTTTTTAGTTTATTCTACGAATGAGTATTAACAAATGGTTTTCTCGGCTTTCTCCGTAAGTTTTTTCTCTTTTTGGCACTTGAACAAAACAATTTGACACCACTAGTGGAAGGGAGAGCCTGGAGGAGGTGGTGGAGAAGGAGGATCTCTTTTCTTGACATACACGTCTGTGGCCTTTTCTGTAGCTTTACACACACGCAAAGCTGCTCAATGGGTCGAGGCATGTTTATTATGGCTGCCACAAACGATTCATTAAAAAGCCACGAGTCTGTATGAGAAAAAAAATCACAAATATTCTTCAAAAAAATGCCATACAGCAGCTGATTCATTGCCGTTGTTGCACGGATCTAATACGTTAAGTTGTATGTATACGAGAATTTCGATATATGGTATTTTTTTATTGTAAAAATATATCAATTTTATGCTGTGGTGACGTGTCATATTTTCGCGTGGTGCATCTCCACGCATGGGACATGACACCCCCCCCCTCCCACTCTAAAATATTAACTAGAAATATGTAGGCTATAATAAAAATTTCTTCATGAAAATTTTCCTACACGTTGTTAACACACTGAGCAACTCATTTTCATAATGAAAAGATTTTCACAGAATATCGAGTTTTTCATCAATTTTTTGTCCCTTTCTTAAGCCGGCAATAATTGTCTGTCTGACTGTCTATTTCTTGCATTGTCAGTTTCATTGGTTTTTTATCATTTTATGCAGAGAAAATGATGACAAACTAACAAGTAACGAAAAATGAGAAATGATAGGGGAGGAAGGTAAGGAGTGTTGGTGTTGTTTGCGTTATATGTACTGTGTGTAGGGGAGTTTCTGAGTGCAGTTTCAAACATTCTCTTTCCCTCTCTCTCTTTTGTGTTATGCACGATTATTTTATTACCCCATGTATGGCAATATATAGTTGTGACGTGTGCATTATAATGTGTTCCTTGCTCTTGGATGGAAATTTATAATTTAGATGTGCACATTACGATTTGTTCCCTGCTCCTTGTATGGAAATATATAGTTGTAAAGTGTGCATTCTGATTTGTTCCCATCTCCTTGAATGGAAATATATAGTTGTGAAGTGTGCATTCTGATTTGTTCCCTTCTTGAATAGAAATATATAGTTGTGAAGTGTGCGTTCTGATTTGTTCCCTTCTCCTTGAATGGAAATATATAGTTGTGAAGTGTGCATTCTGATTTGTTCCCTTCTCCGTGAATAGAAATATATAGTTGTGAAGTGTGCATTCTGATTTGTTCCCTTCTTGAATAGAAATATATAGTTGTGAAGTGTGCGTTCTGATTTGTTCCCTTCTCCTTGAATGGAAATATATAGTTGTGAAGTGTGCATTCTGATTTGTTCCCTTCTCCTTGAATAGAAATATATAGTTGTGAAGTGTGCATTCTGATTTGTTCCCTGCTCCTTGTATGGAAATATGTAGTTGTGAAGTGTGCATTATGATTTGTTCCCTGCTCCTTATATGGAAATATATAATTGTGAAGTGTGCATTATGATTTGTTTCCTTCTCCTTGTATGGAAATATATAGTTGTGAAGTGTGCATTATGATTTGTTACCTGCTCCTTGTATGGAAATATATAGTTGTGAAGTGTGCATTATGATTTGTTCCCTTCTCCTTATATGGAAATATATAGTTGTGAAGTGTGCATTCTGATTTGTTCCCTGCTCCATGTATGGAAATATATAGTTGTAAAGTGTGCATTATGATTTGTTCCCTGCTTCTTTTATAGAAATATATAGTTGTGAATTGTGCATTCTGATTTGTTCCCTTCTCCTTATATGGAAATATATAGTTGTGAAGTGTGCATTCTGATTTGTTCCCTTCTCCTTGAATAGAAATATATAGTTGTGAAGTGTGCATTCTGATTTCTTCCCTTCTCCTTATATGGAAATATATAGTTGTGAAGTGTGCATTCTGATTTGTTCCCTTCTCCTTGAATAGAAATATATAATTGTGAAGTGTGCATTCTGATTTGTTCCCTTCTCCTTGAATAGAAATATATAATTGTGAAGTGTGCATTCTGATTTGTTCCCTTCTCCTTGAATAGAAATATATAGTTGTGAAGTGTGCATTCTGATTTGTTCCCTGCTCCTTATATATAAATATGTTTGAAATTATATTTGTTCCCTTCCTTATTAGAAATATATAGTTGTGAAGTGTGCATTATGATTTGTTCCTCTCCTTGTATGGAAATATATAGTTGTGAAGTGTGCATTATGATTTGTTCCCTTCTTCTTGTATGGAAATATATAGTTGTGAAGTGTGCATTCTGATTTGTTCCCTGCTCCTTGTATAGAAATATGTAGTTGTGAAGTGTGCATTATGATTTGTTCCCTGCTTCTTTTATGGAAATATATAGTTGTGAAGTGTGCATTCTGATTTGTTCCCTTTTTCCTTGAATAGAAATATATAGTTGTGAAGTGTGCATTCTGATTTGTTCCCTTTTCCTTGAATAGAAATATAGTTGTGAAGTGTGCATTCTGATTTGTTCCCTGCTCCTTGTATGGAAGTATGTAGTTGTGAAGTGTGCATTATGATTTGTTACCTGCTTCTTTTATACAAATATATAGTTGTGAAGTGTGCATTCTGATTTGTTCCCTTTTCCTTGAATAGAAATATATAGTTGTGAAGTGTGCATTCTGATTTGTTCCCTTTTCCTTGAATAGAAGTATATAGTTGTGAAGTGTGCATTCTGATTTGTTCCCTTCTCCTTGAATAGAAATATATAGTTGTGAAGTGTGCATTCTGATTTGTTCCCTGCTCCTTATATGGAAATATGTAGTTGTGAAGTGTGCATTATGATTTGTTCCCTGCTCCTTATATGGAAATATATAGTTGTGAAGTGTGCATTATGATTTGTTCCCATCTCCTTGTATGGAAAATATAGTTGTGAAGTGTGCATTCTGATTTGTTCCCAGCTCCTTGTATGGAAATATGTAGTTGTGAAGTGTGCATTATGATTTGTTCCCTGCTCCTTGTATGGAAATATATAGTTGTGAAGTGTGCATTTATTATTTGTTCCCTGCTCCTTATATGGAAATATATAGTTGTGAAGTGTGCATTATGATTTGTTCCCTTCTCCTTGTATGGAAATATATATTTGTGAAGTGTGCATTATGATTTGTTCCCTGCTCCTTGTATGGAAATATATAGTTGTGAAGTGTGCATTTATGATTTGTTCCCTGCTCCTTATATGGAAATATATAGTTGTGAAGTGTGCATTATGATTTGTTCCCTGCATCTTGTATGGAAATATATAGTTGTGAAGTGTGCATTATGATTTGTTCCCTGCTCCTATATGGAAATATGTAGTTGTGAAGTGTGCATTATGATTTGTTCCCTGCTCCTTATATGGAAATATATAGTTGTGAAGTGTGCATTATGATTTGTTCCCTTCTCCTTGTATGGAAATATGTAGTTGTGAAGTGTGCATTATGATTTGTTCCCTGCTCCTTGTATGGAAATATATAGTTGTGAAGTGTGCATTATGATTTGTTCCCTGCTCCTTGTATGGAAATATATAGTTGTGAAGTGTGCATTCTGATTTGTTCCCTGCTCCTTGTATGGAAATATGTAGTTGTGAAGTGTGCATTATGATTTGTTCCCTGCTTCTTTTATAGAAATATATAGTTGTGAAGTGTGCATTCTGATTTGTTCCCTTCTCCTTATTTGGAAATATATAGTTGTGAAGTGTGCATTTATGATTTGTTCCCTACTCCTTGTATGGAAATATATAGTTGTTGTGTATGCATTATGATTTGTTCCATGCTCCTTTTATGGAAATATATAGTTGTTGTGTCTGCATTATGATTTGTTCTCTGCTCCTTGTATGGAAATATATAGTTGTTGTGTATGCATTATGATTTGTTCCCTGCTCCTTGTATGGAAATATATAGTTGTGAAGTGTGCATTTATGATTTGTTCCCTGTTCCTTGTATGGAAATATATAGTTGTGAAGTGTGCATTTATGATTTGTTCCTGCTCCTTGTATGGAAATATATAGTTGTGAAGTGTGCATTTATGATTTGTTCCCTGCTCCTTGTATGGAAATATATAGTTGTGAAGTGTGCATTTATGATTTGTTCCCTGCTCCTTGTATGGAAATATATAGTTGTGAAGTGTGCATTTATGATTTGTTCCTGCTCCTTGTATGGAAATATATAGTTGTGAAGTGTGCATTTATGATTTGTTCCCTGCTCCTTGTATGGAAATATATAGTTGTGAAGTGTGCATTTATGATTTGTTCCCTTCTCCTTGTATGGAAATATATAGTTGTGAAGTGTGCATTTATGATTTGTTCCCTGCTCCTTGTATGGAAATATATAGTTGTGAAGTGTGCATTTATGATTTGTTCCCTGTTCCTTGTATGGAAATATATAGTTGTGAAGTGTGCATTTATGATTTGTTCCTGCTCCTTGTATGGAAATATATAGTTGTGAAGTTTGCATTTATGATTTGTTCCCTGCTCCTTGTATGGAAATATATAGTTGTGAAGTGTGCATTTATGATTTGTTCCTGCTCCTTGTATGGAAATATATAGTTGTGAAGTGTGCATTTATGATTTGTTCCCTGCTCCTTGTATGGAAATATATAGTTGTGAAGTGTGCATTTATGATTTGTTCCTGCTCCTTGTATGGAAATATATAGTTGTGAAGTGTGCATTTATGATTTGTTCCTGCTCCTTGTATGGAAATATATAGTTGTGAAGTGTGCATTTATGATTTGTTCCCTGTTCCTTGTATGGAAATATATAGTTGTGAAGTGTGCATTTATGATTTGTTCCCTGCTCCTTGTATGGAAATATATAGTTGTGAAGTGTGCATTTATGATTTGTTCCCTGCTCCTTGTATGGAAATATATAGTTGTGAAGTGTGCATTTATGATTTGTTCCCTGCTCCTTGTATGGAAATATATAGTTGTGAAGTGTGCATTTATGATTTGTTCCCTGCTCCTTGTATGGAAATATATAGTTGTGAAGTGTGCATTTATGATTTGTTCCTGCTCCTTGTATGGAAATATATAGTTGTGAAGTGTGCATTTATGATTTGTTCCTGCTCCTTGTATGGAAATATATAGTTGTGAAGTGTGCATTTATGATTTGTTCCCTGCTCCTTGTATGGAAATATATAGTTGTGAAGTGTGCATTTATGATTTGTTCCTTGCTCCTTGTATGGAAATATATAGTTGTGAAGTGTGCATTTATGATTTGTTCCCTGCTCCTTGTATGGAAATATATAGTTGTGAAGTGTGCATTTATGATTTGTTCCCTGCTCCTTGTATGGAAATATATAGTTGTGAAGTGTGCATTTATGATTTGTTCCTGCTCCTTGTATGGAAATATATAGTTGTGAAGTGTGCATTTATGATTTGTTCCTGCTCCTTGTATGGAAATATATAGTTGTGAAGTGTGCATTTATGATTTGTTCCCTTCTCCTTGTATGGAAATATATAGTTGTGAAGTGTGCATTTATGATTTGTTCCCTGCTCCTTGTATGGAAATATATAGTTGATGTTTGTGCATTATGATTTGATCTCTGTTTCTTGCATGGAAATTTATGGTTTTTGTTTTTGCTTTGTGATTTGTTTCCTTCTCATTGTATGGAAATGCATAGTTGTGAAGTGTGCACTTATGATTTGTTCCCTGCTCCTTGTATGGAAATATATGGTTGTGAATTGTGCATTTATGATTTGTTCCTCGCTCCTTGTATGGAGATACACTGTTGTGAAGTGTGTATTTATCATTTATTCCCTGCTCCTTGTAGGGAAATATATAGTTATGAATTGTGCATTTATGATTCGTTCCCTGCTTCTTGTACTCGTATATAAATATATAGTTATGATATACATTATGATTTGTCCCATGCTCCTTGTATGGAAATATATTGTTGTTTTGTGTGCATTTCTTATTTGTTCCCTGCTCCTTGTATGGAAATATATAGTTGTTTTGTGTCCACTTTTTTATTTGTTCCCTGCTCCTTGTATGGAAATATATAATTGTGAAGTGTGCATTATGAATTGCTCCTTGCTTCTTTTATGGAAATTTATAGTTGTGAAGTGTGCATTATGATTTGTTACCTGCTCCTTGTATGGAAATATATAGGTATGATGTGCTTAAAATTATTTGTTCCCTGCTACTTGTATGAAAATGTATAGTTGTCATGTGCGCATTGTGATTTGTTCCCTGCTCCTTCTGTGGAAATATATAATTTAGATGTGCACATTACGATTTGTTCTTTGCTTCTTGTGTGGAAATATATAGTTATGATTTGTGTATTATGATTTGTTCCCTGCTCCTTGTATGGAAATAGGTAGTGGGATTTTTCCATTATGATTTGTTCGTGGCTGCTGTGGTAATATTCATTACTGAGGTGTGATTTATCATTTGTTCCCTGCTTCTTGTATGGAAATATATATGCATTATCATTGATTTCCTGCCCCTTTTATTTCAATATATAGTTGTTACGTGCGAATTATGATTTGTTTCCTGCTTCCTCGTATGGAAGCTGTTAGGTTGGGCGCTTTATAATTTTGGCGATGTTTACTCTTTTGGAAGTGATGTTTTAGTGGTTATTAAGATTTATTCCCCTTTTCCATTTATGCACGTTTTTTGTTGTCCACATTTTTATTTAGTCATGTTTTCGCGCAAGGAAATTATTATTATTTTGTGTTTATCATGTTTTATTTGTCACTACGTTTTACGGAAACGGTTCCGTTGTGCTTATTAGGATTGAGTTCCTCTCTCCTCATTGTGGGTATTTCGAGAATGTTTCCGTAGTGCTGATATGATTTAGTCCTTTCTGAATTTTTTTAAAATGATTTTCTCCAGGTTATTATGATTGGTTTGTGCCCGTGTAATGGAAATAATTTTGCGCTGCTGCTGTGATTTATTCCGTTTCCTTTCATGCAAACGACTGTTTTTAGCTCATAAGCATTTTGTGGCAGTCATTTTGATCCCATTCATGAGAATATTTTCGTTGTACTCATTATGATTTAGACTATGCTTTCTTTTACAAATACAGTATGTTACTGCTATGCTGATGATGATTTAGATCTTGCAACCTCGTGTGAAAATGATTTTGTTGTGATCGTTATAATTTAGTTCTATTTATTGCAATGGGACTGATTTTGTCGTTGTTGTTATGATTTATCCCGTGATTCACTTAATGGAAATGTTTTCGTAGTGCTCATTTTGACAGTCTTTGTTTAATCTAATGGAAATTATTTTGTTGTTGTCAGTTTAAATTAATTCCTCCTTTTATAGTATTTTTGAGTTCATTATTAGTTATTGGTTACTTACACCAGTTGAGACGATTTTATAGTGGTAAGTATGATTATTTGTTCCTTGTCTCCTTTTATGGAAACGTTTTTAGTGAGGTCTTAATGACTTAGTCGCTTTTACTCATGAAAATGATTTTGTCGTCATTATGATTCATATTCCCGGACTTTTTTTACGGAAGAGTTCTGCCGTGTCTGTTTTGAGTAAGTTTCCACCAGTTCATATGGAAATAGTTTTGTAGTGTTTATTATGATTTATAAATTTCTTCCTCTTAGGGAAATGATTTTTGTTGTGCTGACCATGACAGGGCCCTGTTTCCTATTCTGGAAATAGTTTTGGTTTGTTTCCTATGGTTTTGTTTTTGCTACCTGTTGTGGAAATGATTTATTGTTCTCGTTCTGATATAATGCTTGCCTGCTCTCAAATGACTTATGATCTTTCTGTTGGGAATGATTTTGTACCTATCTGCAACTTATGTGATTTTGGGAATGATTTTGACATTTAGAAAATGATTTTGTAGAAGTTATTGCGATACAGTCGGTATTTACTCTTATGAAAATGATTTTGTAGAAGTTATTGCGATACAGTCGGTATTTACTCTTATGAAAATGATTTTGTAGAAGTTATTGCGATACAGGTCGAAAATGATTTTGTAGAAGTTATTATGATACAGTCGTCTTTACTGAAAATGATTTTGTAGTGACGTTACATTGAAAATGATTTTGTAGTGGTCATTGTGATCGATATTTTGGGGTCGCTTCTTCAAATGATTTTGTTGTTTTCATCATCATCCAGTTACTGACCCCTCATTGTGTCTTTATTATGTAGTTGCTGATTCTTTTTCTTTTGGAAATGTTTTGTTGTATTCATTATTGTTTAGTCCCTGGCTTTACTTTATAAAAGATTTTATTTCCCTATGTGCAAATAATGTTATCCTCCTACTGCGGTTATTTAAGGAAAGCCTACGGTATCCCTTGCATGTTTAGTTATCTTTATTAATTTCTCCTTCAACTATCTAAATGGAATGATATATGTAGGTATCTCAGTTATTTTTATCTATCAGTTTCTGTTCAATGTTTCCATTGCATTAACTTCTTAGCATAACCTTTCTTCCTTTTGTTCATTTCTTTTTTCATTGTTCCTTGTGCGGTATTGCAGTCTTTCTCATTTTTAAGTTTACTTCCTTTTCCTTATTTCATCATTTCATATTTTCCCATTTAGTTATTCCCCTGCCTTATATTCCTGTCAGTAGCGAGGGCATCCATTGTGAGGGTTATACCCTCATTTTATTATTGTCTCCCCTCTATCAATTTGCGATTTATTGGTCAGCCATACCCTCTCCCCCGTCATTTTTGTTATCTTTATTTTGCTTACTCCCATCAGCATATAATGATATAATGCCATTGACATGAACATTGGTTAAACGTGCTCTCATGTAATGATTCCTCTGTTTGTCATGATTTTAATTGGTTTATCGAATGAGCAATCATATCTCAAAATCTTGTATTATTATCTTTGTGTCACTGTGGTATTATATGTGGTCTAAGGTAAGCTCATTGAATAATCCTATTTTTTGGATGTACAAGTTCTGCTTTCTTGTTCAAATTTCTTGAACTATATTTCGTCTTGGTTGGTTAACAGCACCGGCCTTTGCTACTTTATGACAATTTTGTATAGTATTTGAAAATTTTGCCTTCTTTTTTGGTTTTATTTATACGCAAATTCGTATGCATAGTAATTTTTTACCCTTTCCGACTCGTTTTGCCCAACGTGTTCTTGGATATAGGCCTAGATTCTATGAACGTCTTCTTGAAATATTCTTATGAAAATGTAGGTCCAATGCGTCTGTATTCTTTGACACTCATTTTCTCTTCCACACTTTTTGCCCGTCTCCTACTTCCTTCCTTGCTGTTTCTGCTCCTTGATTTACCTCTTCCCTCTTTCTGTCCGAGACCCTGTTTTGAGGATCAGTAAAAAATACCTGTCATTAACCGCCGTATGCCTAGGCCGTAGGGCTTTCGAGGAAGACAAAGTCACTTAAGATGAGCGAGCAATCATCGTTATTGTGATTGTAAGATGGTCTTCAGTTTTCTTTTATGTTTAATATTTTAACGGCATTTTTGTTGTCATATCTTCTAGTCATGATTGTGCAATACAGAGTTTTCCGTTTGCCTTCATAAGACCGGTTCAACTGACCGGTATACTGGATGAACAAGGTGTCATCCCAGCAGCAAATGGTCATCGGCTCATGAAAAATGGAAAGGAATGACAATGACCAAAGAACGTTTTTAATTTTACTTTAATTACTTACGCAAGATCATTGGAATTTACTTTGCCCCATTGATTGGCTTGAGAGAGAGAGAGAGAGAGAGAGAGAGAGAGAGAGAGAGATCACCTTTTTTACATGCTTTCATTTAACTTGACTCCTGTGATGTCTGTTTTTTGTCTGTATGTCTGTTTGGGTCAAAATTTGCAACCGATTTTGTACCCACTTCTTGCGAACAGATTTCGCCCAGACTTGGAGCACATGTTCAAAGTCGGTGACAATACATTGTTACTAAAGAGAAAAAAATTAAATATTACTGCAATTTTATCGTTGTGTAGTATGCAGAAACACCTAGCCAAGGGATTATGTGTCGGCTAGCAC